>NW_008795523.1:3068001-3095651 GCF_000699145.1 Aptenodytes forsteri
AGACCCCTCACCAGCCTCGTTGCCCTTCTCTGGACATGCTCCAGCACCTCAACGTCCTTCTTGTAGTGAGGGGCCCAAAACTGAACACAGTATTCGAGGTGCGGCCTCAAATAGGTGAACTTGCTGCTTTCAAGAGCTTGTTTCTTAAGCTAGGATAAGCTGCTGATTTCTTGAGTGAAGCTGGCATGTTTTCCTTCCCTGAGTGACAGTGACTTCTACTACCAATTAATGGTCCCAAAGCTGGGTGGACTGCCACTGTCTAATCACAGACGAGAGATATGGAGCACCTTGTTAGAGTACCAGCTCTTCAGACTACTCCAAATTTAGGAGGAGAATTAGTCCAACTTTCCTCATACACTCAGTTGCTGTCCTGACAGAGCTCCACGACAACAGCGTGGTCTGTACAGTCTTTTAGCAAAATACGTGTAGAAGTTCTCCCGCTGTGCCTGTTGACACAGTAAGAGTATGTTGGTGCCCTAATTATTTGATGCTTTGCTTACTGGACTTTCATACAATTGACAGAGGTTTTTGCGTTCACTACCACAGCAGGAAAGGATTTCTCATTTATCACGGTGAAGTCATAATCTGAGTTTTGTTTCTGTTGCCTATCTCCCCTTCTTATTATTTTGTGCTGTTAGTGTATTTTATGTGATGCAAAATGCCATAGAATAAAACATAAGGATATCATGCCTTCAGCTTGAAGAAGACAACAAATACAGCCCTAGAATCTCTGGAGTGAGACGTTCCTGAGAAAAAGGACACACAGATTTATCTGTAGGTGTTTTATTCTGGTTGTTCATGTTGAAGACTGTCCTGGTTTCGGCTGGGATAGAGTTAATTTTCTTCCTAGTAGCTGGTACAGTGCTGTGTTTTGGATTTAGGATGAGAATAATGTTGTTAACACACCGATGTTTTAGTTGTTGCTAGGTAATGCTTACACTAGTCAAGGACTTTTCAGCTTCCCATGCTCTACCGACTGAGAAGGCTGGAGGTGCACAAGAAGCTGGGAGGGGGCACAGCCAGGACAGCTGACCCAAACTGGCCAGAGGGACATTCCATACCATGTGACGTCATGCTCAGTACATAAACTGGGGGGAGTTAGCCGGGGGGGCGGCAACCTCTGCTCGGGAACTGGCTGGGCGTCGGTCGGCGGGTGGTGAGCAATTGCATAGTTCATCACTTATTTTGTGTATTCTTTTACCATAATTATTATTATTTTCCCTTCCTTTTCTGTTCTATTAAACTGTCTTTATCTCAACCCACAAATTTTACTTTTTTTCTCTCTGATTCTCTCCCACATCCCACTTTGGGGGGGAAGTGAGCAAACGGCTGAACCACAACAAAGACAAATGATTTCAAACTGAAAGAGACACCACTGGATTGAACAGAGGCCTGTCAAATTAAAGAAAAATAGTATAACTTGCTTGGTTAGCTTAGCAAGATAGTGTCAGGGAAGGATTATTTCATCTTCATATTAGCAGAATTAACACAGGCAGTGAGGGGAAAAAGAAGGGGAGAGGATTATTTCAAACTAGGAAAGTAATGATAGGAGAACAAATGGATTATGCTGGACAGAAATAATTTTATTCTGAAAGCTGAAGAATACTTTTGAGAGCTACAGATCTGGATCCAGCTTCCACTAGGAACAAACACCTTTACAGTGTTGAGAAGGAATGTGATAATTACATGATTTGATGACTGTGAAAGAAGATAAACTCAGGTTATCCGAGTCCCTACATTTCATTAAACACAGTCACTCTGAATTAAAACACACAAACTGAGGATAAAGTTGTATAATATTCTACCTCTTCTGAAGTTCAAACTATATCTTTAGGATAAAGTCATCAACATTAATAATGTGTATTTATCATTGTTAACAGTCTCCAAACAGAACTGGTGGGTGGCTCGAATGTTTTATAGAGTTTTGTGGGATGTTACAAGCAGGATTTTCACATCCTCTTGCTAGACGTGGAAGCTGCACTGGGCATCGTTGGAATTGCTAGTATTGGGCTGTTAAGAAGCTGCATAAGGTAATCATAGAATCATAGAATAGTTTGGGTCGGAAGGGACCTCTAAAGGTCATCTAGTCCAACCCCCCTGCCGTGGGCAGGGACATCTTCAACTAGATCAGGTTGCTCAGAGCCCCGTCCAACCTGACCTTCAATGTTTCCAGGGATGGGGCATCCACCGCCTCTCTGGGCAACCTGTGCCAGTGCTTCACCACCCTCAGCGTAAAAAATTTCTTCTTTTTTTTATTCTGTTTGTGTTTTGTGGAAATCACCTATATTTGTGTGTCATGCAGAAGTCAACACATTGAAACAGTTTTAGCACCCACACTTAGAAAGTGGGGCTGATTGCTAGGTAATCTTTCAAAATAAATTTCTCAATGGAGTGGGAATTTAAGCTTTGTTCCTAATGTTTATTGTTACAAGCTGACAATGTACAGTCTTCTCATGGGAAGTCATACAATGCTGAGATGATGGCTTCTGGTGCCTGAACCTGTCCTCCTTTTCCACTCTTTCCTTTCTTCTGTACTGATTTCACATAAAGGACTGAGTCAAATTCAACCACTTTGTTTTTCAGGGTGCTCACATGGTCTGGGATATATGAAAAGTTACCTGGTGTAGGGTTATGGGATGTGTTTGCCTTCCTCAGGAACGCAGGAAGGTTTTACATTAAAAATAAAGTTAATTCTCAGCAGCGAGAGGGTTTTCAGGAGGGCAGCCTAGGACTTGAAGTGAAACTGACGGAACCTGGAGTGGCTTCACAGCTTGCAATCTTCTGTCCCAAGTTCAAGGTGCCTTTCTTTGACTTTGTGTCCTAAACAATAATCTGAACATATTAAAAAACAAAATTCTGAATTTGTGACAGCAGTAACAGAAACTCTGAGAGGTAAAAAACTGCCCTACCCACACAGTTTATATCTTGTAAAGAAGATGAGGGAGGTGCTAGAGAGAATTTACTGAACAAACTGCAGTTAGAAAATGCTGTAAGGTGCTAGCAAGAAATCACCCACTGCTCATTCTTAAGTTACATGTTTGTTAAAGGTAGCAAATTTAGCTCATTTTGAAAATAGGATACTTTTGAACCATTACTTTGAGAATTAATTAGGAAAGAAGAAAAGCATGTGGCTTAATTCTTTATCCCTTGACTTCCTTTCATTTGTCTACATCTTGACATTCTTTGTTGCAGCTTTTCTCAAAAGCAATTGCTAACTCTTAAGGGCAAGGGGTCCTGACTGCCTGCATGTTTGTATAGTCCCTGGAATATTAGAGCCCTCAAGTCCTGCCTGGGAATGTTAGACACCAATAGTATAAATGAATAGTAATATATTTTATGCGTGCGTTTATATTACAGTAAATGCCAGCATACAGTGGGCATATTTACTCTCTATAGACACATTGAGGGGAAAAAAACACTAAAAAAAAAAAAAATCTAGCCTTGGAACTGGTTATGTAAACAGAAAAAGAATAACAACTAGAAAATCTGCATGAGCACTGCAAAAACTGAAGCAGTGATTTTGTATGCTGTCACAATTGCTGCCCCTAAGAACAAAATGTTAATGAGCTATAATTTATAAATCCATTCTGTTCTGATGGATCAGATAGTCCCCATTTCGTTTTTTTTGTCATGATTATGCCTATGAATTCAGTTAAAAAATTTGTTCTTTGTAAAGCATGTGGTGTTCCATAGAAGTCCACAGAATTAGGAAGATTACCTCTGCAGTTTTCTGTTGTCGCTGCCAATAAGTGGTTTTGGACTATGATTTTTTTGTTTTGTTTTGTTTTTAATTGGGCAGTTTTTGTTATTTCAGCTCCTAGTAGGTTTTTTTTTTTCAAGTCAATCCAAGTTTGTTCTTGCTAAGCATAGGGTAAATTAAGCCTTCTGGAAAGGTTAAAATAATAGCTAATTGATTGTAGATCTTAATTTACTGGGGTTTTTTCTGTTTTCGATTTACTTCTGTATTAACTGTTTAAGAAAAAAAAATCTTCAAATGCTTTTAATGAGTATTGTAAAAACGAACAGATTGCAGTTTTTTAAGCCTTCCATTTCCTGGGCTTTGGAATCCAAATACATCCTAGCAATAGAAAATCAGTATGATAATACCTCATTTCTCAAAAAGCTTAGAAAAACAAGTGCTGACAAAGGAACCTCGTGAAGTTTAAGAGAAGCAAATGCAGGGTTTGCACAGGGACCAAACAAGCCCCTGCAGCACCTCAGGCTGCGCAGCAGCTCTGCAGAAAAGCTCCCGAGGGTCCCAGTGGCAACAAGTTGAACACAAGCCAGCCCTTGCACTGGTAAAGGCCAACCATACCCTGGGTTGTGTTAGCTAGAGCATAGCCAGCAGGTCGAGGAAAGTCACTATTCTCTGCTCGAGCGTTTGTGAGACACATCCGGAGTAACTGTGCACTGTTCGGCGCTCGCCGGTGCAAGAGAAGTCACCCCGCTGGAGCGATTCCTGCGGGGGTCATGATGAAGGGTAGAGCATGTGGCCTATGAGGATAGGTTAAAGAAATTTGGTTTCTTTGGTCTGAAGAAGAGAAGGGGGGGGGGGAGGGACATGGACGACACACGACTAATTGCAATCTTCCATTACCTAAAGTGAGATTGCAGAAAAAAGAGATCCAGACACTTCTCAGAGATGCTCAGGGAAGGAGAAGAGGGAAAATTCCAGTTGGATGTAAGGAAAAAATTTTCACGGTGAGGTTGGTTGGACACGGCAGCAGGTTGCCTGGAGAGGCTGTAAAATCTCTGTCAGTGGGGATTTTCAAAGTTGAACTGGAAAAGGCCCTGAGCAACCTGACTCATCCTTGAAGTTAACCCCGCCTAGACCAGGAGGTTGGATTGGGTCATGTCTGGAAGTCCCTTCTAACCTGAATTTTTCTGGATCTGTGATACTCTAGAGAATAAGCAGTCACCACTGTGAAATATAACTAGTTCTTAAGGATATATAAAACTGCACCATTTATTGTGTTTATTGGGAAATTGTACAGTTTGATGTTTCTGAGGCTCTGCTGTTACTGATTGAATAGAGCTTAATTTCAGTCCGTAGTATTAACATACAGTATACCGGTCAGTTCTTCCTCCTTGTCTTTTCCTATGGCTGCAACCATAACTTGCATTATACAAGGCTTTCAATACTTCCATTCTTAGTACCTCTTTTTTTCTTGTTAAATGTTTACCTTTGTAAGTGGCTGGTTTTCTCATAAGATCAAAAATATAAAAAGTTGCATCTTTTTTTCCATTAAGAGGTAGAATTGCATTACCTTCCAGAGATCCTGTGGTCCTCTTTCAAAGAACATGCTGTGTTTTCTTTACTAAAATGTTTATTTAGAAGAAGAAAGGGTGGTTTTTTTCCGTTGAAGTCATTCTGCAGCTATTTTCACGTAATGAGACAGTATGGCTTTTTTAATGGAGTGTGTGGTATATGTTGAGAATAAAGCATCTTTGGCTTAAACTAAAAATCTGTGAGCATAACTGGAACTAAGAGAAGCTGGTGTTCTCAGGAATGTCTCTAAAACTTAAGAGGTTTATAGATTATTCAGAGCCATATAACTAATTTTAAAAGAATGATAACAGTGAAGAAAAGAAATTGGAAGTGGCAGCACTGGCTAGATTAGTAGCAAAGCTCAAGAGTAACAGGCTGGAAGAAGAGCCGCCAATGGGTAGCTGTTGGATGTAAAAACACGCCGAGGAGATTTTGTAAATGCATGAAATGGGGTGTTAACTATTGTGCGTAATGGATATTAGTAGGGGAAGATGAATGCGTAAGAGTGTACAACACGGGTCACCTGAGTACTGCAGAAACAAAACTTGCATGTATGCTGGGAAGACATGGTCATGCCATCTAGCATCTAGCCGTTCCCTTCTCCTCCAGTCTTGTCTGCGGCCCCTGTTCCAGCAGTGGCACTGACCTACAGTGACTCTTAGGAAAAGCCTCCAAAATTAATCCCTTAGACCATTTGTATTTTCTTCTTCGGTTCTTTTGTTTGGAGTACTTTTGGCATGATACCTATGAGATTAAGCCAACCAGCAATTTTTTATCGCATTAGTGGGTAGCTGTTGGATGTAAAAACACGCCGAGGAGATTTTGTAAATGCATGAAATGGGGTGTTAACTATTGTGCGTAATGGATATTAGTAGGGGAAGATGAATGCGTAAGAGTGTACAACACGGGTCACCTGAGTACTGCAGAAACAAAACTTGCATGTATGCTGGGAAGACATGGTCATGCCATCTAGCATTCATACGTTCCCTTCTCCTCCAGTCTTGTCTGCGGCCCCTGTTCCAGCAGTGGCACTGACCTACAGTGACTCTTAGGAAAAGCCTCCAAAATTAATCCCTTAGACCATTTGTATTTTCTTCTTCGGTTCTTTTGTTTGGAGTACTTTTGGCATGATACCTATGAGATTAAGCCAACCAGCAATTTTTTATCGCATTAGGGATGGTTGATTTGGAGTTTCCTGTTTTGTTTCATTTGATAAATAATGAGATTTGAAACCAGCAGTAGCTAATATATGTGCCATCAGACTTTAGTTTTCATTATTTTCTTTTTTTGTCTCAGCATTCCTTCTTCTTGAATTCATTTGCTTTCTTACCTTCCTGGTAATTTTCCAAATATTTTACTGTTGACCCCATACAGGATACTGTTCTGAGAAGTATAGTCACACAGAAAACTGGATTTTCAAAGTGATAAGCAGATGGTGCTTACAGTAGCTTTCCTATGCCCAGTGGTATGAAAACATACTATGATAAATGTGAGCATTAGCAATCTGCACATTAAATGTGCAGATTATGTCTCATTAAAATAACACATTAATAGACAAATAGTTTATTTTCCATATTGAAGAGACGGCAAAACAAAAGGGTTAAGCTGTGTCTCTGAACCGTAAAGTTACTGCTCACTACCAACTAGAAATTGCTGAGGAAGATACTGGGAATGAGAGGTTTGTTTTAGCAATAAATAAGCATAGATATTGCAGATACCTCTCATCTGCATTGCATCGAGCCCTCATACTTCTCACAGTGGAATAACCGATCAGGTCATTGTAAAACTGCCAGATTTGTCATGCTGTGGTGCAAGTTGTGTTTTGCTATTGTCCTCGTCCTCTTTGTCACATTGTTCTTTCCCAGGCTTTGGTGTTTGAGAGTGTTCTGGCTCCCATACGTGGGTGATTTGGGGCTGGCACCATCTTTTGTTTTGCTTTCTTATGTTTTACAAAAATCATCTTAGAGAAGAGGATGATTTGTCCGTGATGACTTTAAGCTCTTGAACATGGTAATTTGTTGCTGCAGCTGTTCCCGTGTTATAACTGCATTGTCAAACCTGGTTTGGGTGTGCCTCTGCACATAGAGAGCGTAATTTGTTCTGAGTAATTGAGGATAACTTGATGACAACAGCTGTTTATCGGGCTAGCTCCTGTGCTTGACTGAGTTGCAACAGGGACTGTTTTTTCTTTAGTATAGGCATCCCCACGCTTAGTTTCCATAAATGCAATTGCATTTGCATTTTCTTTTGACTAGAATACAAGACTCAAACAGTATAGCAGTGCGCTCAAGCTTCTCAGAGTTTTAGGCAATTTAGGAAACTCATTGTAGGTAATTGTCTTCTCAGAGAAAGTAGTGTCCCAGATTTGTGTGTCTTTATTGTTTCCTTCAGAAATTACTCTTTTCATGTCATATTTGTTGTCGTAATTGTTATGTTTTAATCTCTTCTGATTTTTGAAATCAGTTCTTTGACTTTCCTTTCTGCATTAGACCTTTCTGCAATAGAGGCTTTTGTTGGTACTATAGGCAAGTGAAATAAAGGCAGTGGAGTGGAATGGATGATAGTCAAAGAGAAAGAGTAGCTACAAAAAAAAGTTTCTAAATCAAATTATAAAAATCAGACCCTATTAGAATTTATTGTAATCGAAAGAGACAATAGAAAGGTATTTGGACAAAGTCTTTTAGGTCTTTTTTTAACCATTTCTTAATTGTTTATTGTTTTAAATTATCATGAGAACATCAGCCAAGATCAGGCTTGAGGGGGGAAGAGAAAGCAAATTGTTGTTGTAAACAGTTTACAGGCAGAGTATATCTAAATTTGTTAAGCTTTTTAGAGGTGAGTTATTTTGAGTCTAAACAGAACAAATGAGGTTGAACTTGATAAATGAGGTTGAACTCGTAGTACCTTTGCAAAATGCAGATGATAATGTCTTTAAAATAAATTACTCATGAATAAATCAAGATGTTGAAGTTGCAAAGGGTGAGAGATGGTATAACAGGGAAATTCTTTGACTAGGAAATTGTTTCTGAGACCTTTCTTTATAGTATATATAAAACGCATAGTGAACATCATGAATGAGAAATATTTTAAATGTCAGATACTGATAAGATTGGAGAAAAACAGTTGACGGCAAAAATGGTCGTATTGAGAGGTACTGTGCTGGTTTAGGGCTAGTAAAAGGCAAATGCAGATTAAATTTAGATAAATGAAAAAGAATAGGCCCGCAAACAATAACACAGAAGGTAGAAGAAATATCAAACGAGATAATTATGCAGGATACCAGCTTACAAAGGAAAAGGGGTTATGGATAATATCCTGTCTAATTATAATACCTATAAAGGAGGATAGTCACACGAACTAATTTCAGCCACCACATACCCCACAGGCTCCGTGTATAGACAGGGGAAAACAGTTGAATCCAAGGGTGAATCTGGGAACCTCTAAGAAAAGCGCCTGACAGTTGCCTCGCTGGGTCTTTTAAATTGCTTTCTAGAGGTGCCAGTCTGTCTCGGTGGATTACATACTGAAACTAGCTCCTAAATTTTAAGTACCTAACGTAACGGTGCAAATACTCATCTTGCCTGTCTCTCTGGACTTTTCCAATTATGAGATTAAAGGCTGGAGTAAAACCAAATTCTTATTGTATAGCTGTTTTAACTGCAAGTGAGCATTTCCAGTATAGTATTGCCCACAGATAAGCATTGTGGCTTAAATGTCACTTCAGCTACTGCTAATAGACTTCCAGAGAGCCACTTTTTCCACCATTTCTATCCTCAAATATAATCTGTAAAACCAGATAAATCCTGCAAGCTTAGGCTCTGTTAGACCTCTGATGACAAAGTTGGTGGCTCTTACAGAAGGTTAGCAAATGAGGAGCAAGGTGGAATTAAACTAGATTGTGCCCATGAAAGGTTGGCCTGTAGGCAAAAAGATGAGATTTCATACTAGTAAAAGTAGAAGAATGCTTATCTCCTACACAAGGAAATGATAAATAGCACCTGTACAATTCAAAGAATGCCTTTGATACCTAGAAAGCAGTAATCCTAGGGGAAAATGAAGCTGTACACAGGCAGTAAATCAGGTAAGATTCTTTCTTTTTGCATTCTTAATTCATTCCTCTATTTGTATGATTTACAGTGGAATACTTAATTAAATGATTTTTTCATCAAATTGGCTTTCACAATTTTCATTGCGAGGGACACGTATGCCTCTGCTTGGCAGTATTCCAGAATGATTACAGTATTTGTAAAATTTCACATCTGAGAAAGAGAAATATATACTAAAACTCAGCTGAATAATAGTGATGCGGTATCTTGTTATGTAATAGTCAACAAAACCGTTATATATTTACTTTTTGTTTGACAATAGTAAAACCACTGCAGTTTTATCTTTCTAGCATAAAGTGAGAATAAAAGAGAAGAACAACAGAGCTCAGTGGTGCTATTATATTTCAGCAAATTGAAGTTTTCAAAATGCCACTTCTGCTTCTCTCCAAAGGAAAAAAAGGTTGATTGTAGAGAAAATAGCATGTTACATCTTTGGGTAAAATAGTGTAGAAAGATTTGAAAAGGAAAGATCAGAGATGTGGCTGCATTGTTAGAACCATTGTGCAGACATTTTATTTGTACTGCTAAGAACTGTAGAAGTTTTCATTTACTGGGGAAGAAACTGTAAATATGCAATATTGCTTTTTATGTTACTAAGTTCATTGAGTTACTGTTTAATTGGTATATAGAAAATTTCTGCCAGTGACTTTACAACCGAATGCTATAATGAAATGTCACTTCTTTTCGGAAAAATGTTACTTTCCCTTGATTAGCTGAAGTATTAAATCTGTTTCGGTAAATGAATCTATTGATTTTTAGCTTAATGTGTTGTAATAAAAAATATTTGGGTATGTTCTCAGTTGGTAGATTCATGAGATGCCCTGCTGGATTCTGTACAGGCATTGATGTGAGATTTTTATGTATTTTTCATGCATGAAGCAGAGAAGTCAGCATTGGTACAGAAGGGAAGTAAAGACCTGGGTTCTGCTGGAGGACAGTTCTCTCGCTTAAGCTCTGCAGAAGTCATCCACGGGCTTTCTTTCACTGGGTCAGCCAAGACCCTGACAGTGCCCTAAGGCGGGAGGGAATGAGGCTATAGCAAAATAGCGCTGTAAAGCCTCTTGGTCCGGCCGTTCATTCTGCTAGGACTCAGGCAGTCTTCCAGAGGTGGTTAACGTCGACCACGGTCCTCACTGCCTTGGGAAGCTGCTCACTGCCTACATATTAATGCTGCACCACACAAGAAATAAAATGCCCAATTAGTGTCATATGTTAACCTACCCAGTTGTAATTTAATAGTAATACAGGCAAGTGCAACTCAGCTTCTGCTTCATTTCATTACTGGGTCATGGTTAGCCACGCTCGATTGCTGACCGTTGCAGGAGAAGATAAACTAAGTGTTGTAGCATTTCTTTTATACAAACACAACCTCGGTAGAAACCTGTGGAAGAAACCTATGTGGGATGTAGGGAAGAGACTGGTCTATAGTAGAAGCAATGTAAAAGAATATGCAAAAGCAGAATTAGAGACAAGAATGTTTTTGTTCTTTTACACAGTAATGCAAGATACAGTTACTGTATTTTCCTACATCATTACATTCTCTTTCCACTGGTTACACTTTGGATGCCATTAATGCATAGGAAGAGGTTTCAGAGTAACTTAACTTCAATGGAAGGAAAACAAAGGACACCTCTGAATAATTTAGAAGGACATTTATAGATCAGTGAGTCAGAGGTTTTGGACTTAAAATACTGAAGTTTAACACTAAAGCAAACAGACCCGGAATTACTTAATTACTAGCTTGTTAATATTTCATTCAGAACTTTAAGGAGAAAAATCTGTAATTAGTAATTAGTGCTAGTAGTTATAGCAGGAAACTACAACCCAAGGCTTTCCATTTCAGCCTTGGATTTCCCCAGTGTGTGCACTCTTGCCTGACAAATCAACTCCCTTTTACCTTGGGCTTTTCAACTGTAGAGTTATGTACGTAAAACTTTTATCTAAAGCAAATTAATAAAGTTGGTTTAATGTATAAAAATACACTTTGAGATTATCAGGCAACAGGTTACAGAGTTGCCATGCCGTTACCTGGTTTTTCTTTCTCTTTTCTTATCTCTTTCCAGTGCTGCCTATTCTTCTAGAGAAGAGCCTTTAAGAATTTATTTTTTCCTGGCTGGAGTTGTTAGTGAAATTGGCTGGCTCTAGAATGGGTTTATGATGTTACTTGTAATGCTGTTACATCATGTGAAAAGCAAACAAATGTTTTCAGCTGTATTTGTTAGAGAACTAATGCTGTTTCAGTCCTGGGCCTCAGGTGGATGAGGATGGCCACTCAAACACAGCTTAGCACTTGAGCAGAGCGCTCAAATTGGGCTCTGAATTCTGGAGGATTTAAGAATCGGCCCATGCAGAGGTCTTTGCAGGCCACAGCTTTGTGACGAGGGGTTTTTTGAAGAGGTCATCTGGTTAGAAAACTCAAGAGACTTTTCTTGGCTTTGCTTGCCTTAGCTCTTGCAGGCTAACCGGGTAAAGTCATTTTGTGAAATAAGAATGAAGACTAAATATTGTTGCTCACTTATTTTGTTATTGATCTACCATACAATAACAAAGTGTATGAGCAAAGCCATGAAAATTGTGCTCATGTACAGCAGGCTTTCCCAGATTTCCTGTCTGTCAGGGCTTTGGCAGGACCAACTATCAAACCATTAATTATCTCCTGTTGTCAGCACTCACCATTCAAAGTTGTAATCCTGTTTAGTTGATAGTAAAACAGAAACTCGGATAAAATCCTTATTGATTTGTCTAGAAACGCTGCTGCCCAAACAGACCAAGAAGTTCATAGGTTTCTCAGACCACATCTGGAAAAATCCATAAAATCCTCTGAAGCCAGTTGTGACTCTTCCAAGTCCACGAATATTGTCCATTCCTCTGCCTCGTCATTACTGCAGTCTATTGCACCACCCCATGTCCATTACCACAGTGTCCTGGGAAATCTGGCTTCCTAATTCTGCAGATTCATTAATGACAAGGAATGGAAAGGAAGTAGGGGCTTGCAATGAAAGGTAAAGCAGTAAAAACCCCTCTATAGCCTCATTTACCGGCAAATTTGTGCCATTGATAGATTAGCCCTTGCTTGCCTTTCTTTTAGAGGACTGACCTCATCAGCTGCCAGGCACCGTAAAACCATTTGCAGTGTCTGAGCCACAATTAACTTCCCTATCTAGCCCCTTCCGTTCTGTTACCCCACAATGATCAAGAAGACGTGCATGCTTAGATTTTAGATTATAGGTCAGATTATACTGAACGTCTTTAATTGCTTTTGAAGGAGGAGGAAAAAAGCTTTCCATGATTTAAGCCTCAAAGCCAGTTAGGCTTTGAAGTTTAAGACAAACTATTCAAGAAAGGCAGGGAGTTCAAGCCAGCTCAATGCTGTAAAGGCAGTTGAGAAATGAGTTAGGGCAGTTGACTTTCACTACAGCAGTTGCTTTGATCAAAGCTAATTTTTGAAAGTCTGCGTTAAATCAGCAGCCATTAATCTTTTTGTTGTGACGTATTATCAGTAATGGGAAAAAAAAGATTATTCTCCTTCAATTGAAATCTTAGAAGGATGAAAAATACAATGAAAAATCCCTAACGCGGCTTTTGCAGCTTTTTCCCCAACACATCTTTGCTTATTTATTTGGATTTTATAACACTGCTGAATAGATTTTTTTGGTGGTGGTTGTTGTTTGGCTCTTCTTGGCTTTGTGTTTTATATTATTGCAGTGTTTCATCAAGGCATTTATCAACTCCCTCATGTAAGTGGTTCTGGCAGTCACCCCAAACTCATCCTGTGTCATTAGCTACAAAAATGGAAGGTTGAGTCAGCAGGGTTGTGAACTTCAACCTTAGCGATCAGGTGTAAGCATGCCCCCTCAAAATGGCAAGGTTTTAAAACTCCTTGAAGTTTGACTTTTTTTTTGGTCATCCTGTATTTGAAAATTTGAAGTTCTTGCTTTCTTATATAATACAAATACAAAACCTGAGAACTTTCTTTAAAAAATAAGATTTATTCTGCTGTAAGAGACTTGTGTGATTTCAAGATCTGGCACTCTCTTAAAAATACTAAGTATTACACAGACCATATAAAAGCTATGATGAGCTAGACTGAGCTCTCCTCGCAAGCTTGATCCTTTGGTTCATAGGAGACTTGGTTGATGAAAAACCATTCAGGCTAGTGAAGTGGATGGGGATTGTCTGAATTTTTATTTCCTACAAGTCCTGTAAGCCTCTGTATGTTCTAGTATCAGATTTATGAGTAACTAGGAATTGCCTCTGAAATGTATGAAGAAAAAAAGTTTACTACTTTTTGTAAATACGTCCTAGGCAAAAACTGAAACACATGTTAAATATAGGCAATCAAAAGCAAGTTTGCTTAGTTCTGGTCTTAGTTCATGCACACATTCTCTCTGTACCACCTCAACATTTTCAAGTATTAATAGGATTTCTAGATGTTGAAAACATTTATAAATTTATAATCCTGCCTTCTACCCCCTACCTTTCTAATAGTGCTTGCATAGCATGTTTAATAATTTACATATCACTTAGATACCAGTATTCGATAGTTGGTATGCCAAATGTTATACGTTTCTTTGTTTGCCTACTATAGTGAAGAATACGAAGTAAAATTTTGATTATATCTTTCTTAATGTTGTTATGCAGTAATGTTCTGAGGCAAAGAAATTTGAACCATGGGGAAAGCAGAGCTGCTAACAAACCAATTTGGGCTTTGTTAGGCAGTGGAGTAGACATATGAATATATAACGTATGATTATCATAAAATTATGGCCTGGAAATTGAACAGTCATGCTGCTGCATTTTAGACAGTACATTTATAATAAGCTATAATAAAGTAAACATTTTGAATGGGTATAAGAAGAGGTATTACTTGTGATCACAAATGTATGTTCAATTCATGCTTTTGAAGCTCAATTTAACAAAGCAAACAAATTTCCTTGTAGTGTTAACACAATTGTTCTCAGTGGTGAATTTTGATTCATGGGAAAAAAAACCTTTTTAAGCGTATAAAACTGGCTGGGTGGGGCTGGAAATTGAACAGTCATGCTGCTGCATTTTAGACAGTACATTTATAATAAGCTATAATAAAGTAAACATTTTGAATGGGTATAAGAAGAGGTATTACTTGTGATCACAAATGTATGTTCAATTCATGCTTTTGAAGCTCAATTTAACAAAGCAAACAAATTTCCTTGTAGTGTTAACACAATTGTTCTCAGTGGTGAATTTTGATTCATGGGAAAAAAAACCTTTTTAAGCGTATAAAACTGGCTGTTTGGGATCTAAATGGAAGAAAAGAGTATGATTCACAATGGCTGTAATTTGAAAGCTGCGTGTTGTTACAAGTAAAAGTGGGTTTAAAAGACTCGCTTGCAATTACTTGCTACTTTGGATTCTAATTTAAATGTCTTTTGGTTTATTCTGGTATCATTTGGCATTTTTCCGAAAGAGTATAAAACCACGGTTTCTAAGAACATTTCAGAAGCCAGGTAAGCAATGACGAGACTTAGGTTTAGAGCCCAATCCTGATAATGCTAGTGTGGGCTAACTGATCTTACGAAACTGCTCAGAGGTATATAACTTACAAGGATAAGAGTTTGTAGAGCCAGGGCCCATATGAATAGTGACAGATACTACCTGACTCGTAGTTTTTCCTCAGGCGACACAAAAAGGCTGCTGGGAAGCTTCTGATAGCCCAGCCCCGGGGAGTCTCCCTGTAACCCATCCCTGGCGGTGTGACAGCAAGTGACAGAACCCCTTGTAGGGTGTGAGAAATACAGATAAAACAAGATGAATTTAGACTCCCTCAGTAGTAATAGCTTGGGTACAAAGAAAAGATGAAAAACTTCATATGAGAAAGTAAGCTGTAAGCTGTAAAATCTATATGTGATAAACACAAACATTTGTCAAGAGATACATCATTACAGAGGTGAAGTCCAACATGTGAAAGGCAGAAAATGTCAGAAAAACTCTTCATCCTATTCTGACACAGTCATCTAGGTTCTCTTTTGTTTATTTTGAGGTACAGAAGTAGCATTGCCAAAGGTTGTAAAAGAGTGATAGCACTGCTTTGTCTCCGGAAGATTTGTTTGGGTTTCTGCTAATAAATTATTAAAGAGATCTCAGCTGCCCTGTGTCGCAGGATTTCTTGATAGCATGAGTGTAAGTACCTGAGGGGTAATTAAGATTGGGTTTAGAGAACCTAATGGGGGGTAAATGCTTTCCCTGTTGCGTGACCACAAACCATCTCTCTCTGTTTCCCCATTTGCAAACTGAGAATAATAAGCCTTATGAAAGTCATAATTTATGAATGAGCTAAGTGGTGTTTTCAAAGTATATTCCTTACTATTGGTGCATAACTCTTGTCTCTGGATCTTTGTTTCCTAGCATGCAGTGCTCTCGGTTTGGGGCTGGCTCCCTTTTGCAAAAGCAGTCTGACTGAATAAAACACAAATCAGGGTTAAGACTGGCTTTCGCAAGCTAGCTCAAGTCAAGTAGGAATACAGTCCTCAAAATATATTAGGCTGTGGGTGAAATGTTTCCTCCCGGAATCATTGCTGCATTATGATTACAGCTTTTTCTATCAACTTGCACTGTATATCCTTCCTCTGTCTTCCCCTCCTGTACAGTTGCTTACCTTCCTGATGGGGGGTGGCTTTTTTCAGAAACCTCCAGTGGATTCCTTGTCCTTCACTGAAAGGATTTTTTTGCTTATTTGTTTTTGCCTAACCTGCTGAACAGTTCCGCGGTTTGCTGTGGCATTTTACTACTTTGTTTGCATCTGCCTGTTTTTCTTTGGTACTTTGACAAACACCCTCAAGTTTCAGTACTGACCCCAAGGATTATTAGTGGCACAATTTTTCTTGGTGTGCCAAATCCAAGCTGGCTGTCTCTGGCCTTTGCAAAGTTACCCCAGGTGCTTGCGGTGAAGCATTGTTCTTACCTCTTCCTACAAATTCATGAGCTGTAGAGCAGGTGAAGCTCTGTTTGCACCAAATACGCAACATCTCTACAGTAAGTTCACACTGATGCTTGCTTTGAGAGCTCTGTTACTGCTCTCTTACTGCCTGGGTGTTTACTGCAGTTCCCCCATCCCCTGGAGTTTCTTCCTCTTTCATCAGCACATGCTGAGGGTCAGAATTATATGAGCTGCTTTTTTAATGCGACTTTATTTAAGAACTCATCGCAGTGGAGGTATGCCAGGTTCGTGAGTCCTCAGCACAGAATTCTTCCGTTTCTCAGTTTTTACAGAGGACGTGCAGAGAGATCTTTTTTCTGTCATCCATAGACCCGTGATGATTAGAGTGCCTGGGCAAGGGATATCAATCTAGGAGGACAACCGTTCATTACTTTGTTTCATTTAACTGTTCAAGATGTTTGTGGACCCTCGGATCTCAGCTTCCCATTCTTGACGATGATTAAAAGAAAACAGATTTTTGGAATCTTTGAAGTTCCCTCAGGAGTTAGGTGGAGATGGCAAAGTTTAGCAGGAAGGTCATCTGCTCTTTGAGTACTGTAGATGCCTGAGTTATAATGCCCAAAAGTGTTCAAAGAGTTTGTTGGTTTGCTGTGGCTGACCAGATTTTCCCGTTGAGTGAAATGGGAAGTATAGAAAAAGGATATCTTGAAGAGTGTGCTTCATCGAGCAAAGCATTTGTGCAAACACAGATATATTTCCACATCATGGTCTTAGCAGTTACCAGTTATCTGCTTTGTTGTAGGAACCAGTGTTCCTCTGAGTCCCAAACAAAGCTCAGAAAAACATCGCTTTTTTACAGATAGTTCAGATGGTGTTGTAAGGTCAGGTGTACAGGAGACCTTCCAGGACACATTAAGAAATCCTATTTCCAGGTGGCACTGAAAGTCATTAAACTTGTAATATCACTGATAAGAGGAAGGCTTTTTACTTCTGATGTTTCCATCAGTCAGTTGTCAGGAAAACTGCAGGACTCCAACCCATTCTATGTATCAGAAAAAGGTATCCATATTTGGAATTACTACATGTAAGAACGAGAGATTCTTTGAGAAAATATAATACGTTAAAAAGAAAGAATAAATCAGGAACTGAGAGTGCTAGACACTGGAAGTCAAAAACAAACAAACAAAAATCCACAATTTAAAAAAGCCTCACTCTTATGATTTTGAAACATGATTTTTCTTTTTGGCTTTTTCCATGATTTTTCCAGTGCTTGGTGTTAGCATTGTGGTTTAATTTGGCGTGACCAAAAATGTTAAATTTTTTGAAAGAAAGAATAAATCAGGAACTGAGAGTGCTAGACACTGGAAGTCAAAAACAAACAAACAAAAATCCACAATTTAAAAAAGCCTCACTCTTATGATTTTGAAACATGATTTTTCTTTTTGGCTTTTTCCATGATTTTTCCAGTGCTTGGTGTTAGCATTGTGGTTTAATTTGGCGTGACCAAAAATGTTAAATTTTTTGTATTTCTTAATGTTCCTTTCCAGGAATGAGATTTCAAAATTGGAGCATTTCCATTTCCTATGTACACAAGAAGCGGTGTAGTTACCCTTAGAAGGCTTCCTTAATGTTAAATAAACATATCAACTACATTGTGTTTACCCAAGCTGATAACTATTTGTTGGGTAATACATTACTTAAAAGGGAACACAATCAGTATGTTTAATTTAGCAACAGAGTTGGTTACCAGTGCTCTTATTTTACTTTTGTAAAAATCTATGGTTTTGATAAAATAATCTCTTGAATCATATTAAGAAACGATATTGAGCTACATTACAGAATCTGTTTTGGCTTGAACAAAAATGTGAAGCAGATTATTTAACTGATTAACTTTTGCCAGTTGACAGTACTGATATTTGTGGTCCTGTGTACACTTAATGGTATGAACAGGCATTTAATAACCATCTCTTAAATTTTTATAGTTCTTTGAGAAGTTTTACTGTGGAAAACATGAGATACTTTATGTGAATGGGGAAAAAAGTTCTTTAAAAGCATCTGAAAAGCTGTCCGAGAATTAGGAAGAAGCACTGAAGGAACAACTTGGGATCTGTATTAGGTGCTGTGTTGTGCCCTGTAAGTGTTGGGGGCTCTAATAACTACACAGCTACTGACTCTCTAGGATGTTCTTAGTCGAATCATTAGAATTTCTTATATTCATGTCCTCATCTGTAATCACGTGTAAGAGTGCTTTCCCAGGATAGTTCTTGCCCATACGCACATTCCTCTGGAAAGCTGGGCATGCACTAAAATCATGCACTTCGAAGCTTTGCTTTAGGTGTATTCTCAAAATAAATGGGAGCCCTGTTTCTCACGCCTCATTTCCTCTCAATTGCCTTGGTTTGACATGAAGGTCCTTGGAGTTTGCTTGTCACCTTTAAGTCTTCAGTCTTCAAAAAGATCTCATTTTGAGTTTGGCTTATCTTTATATCTTCAGAAGCTGTTTAATTTGTAACTGCTGCTTCTTTATTTTTTCTGTCTCCATCCTATTCCTTCAGGAAGTCGTGACCCCTCTTCATTTCCTCAAATTCCCATGTAATTGTTCTTTTTGTTCCCTGGCTGTTGTCATTGCTTCTCCCTGGTCTTCAGATGATGCCCTTACTGCTATGGAGTCATAGTACCAGTGGGCAGGTTAATTCTCTCTGTCGTCTAGGACATTCCGCATTGCTTGAGAAGTTTAAAAATAAAGTCTATAGTACTTAGCAGTTGTGGGCAGTCACAGCATTTGAGAGTAATGCAGAAATCAGGATTTGAGATGTGCTATTTTGCTGGAGAGGTTTTATTTCCTAAACTGTCATTTGTGGCTGAATGTATCCCAATATCCTCAGGACAAGGAGCTCGCAAACGTCATATTTTTTGGATAGTTCTTAGAAAAATGTGGTTTAATTTTTGCAGGATGGCTGACTAGAGAAGGTGTGGGCTCCAGTTCTCCTGCAGCAGGAGACTGGGAAGCAACCAAAAGGTTTCTCCCTCATGAACACACAGCTGATCATTTATTTTGGGATGTGCTGCTTTCACTTGTTTGCTTTGGCTGTGAGAATGGATCCTAATGGAGAAAAGTTAGTTATGATATCAGAGAGAGGAGGAATTACTTTCCAGGCCTTATGCGGCAGCTCTGAACTTTTTCTCCCCTCCAGGCATTGGAACTTGTGTTTAAAAAAGAAAACAGTTTGTGTACTTGAGCATATCAACAAGGAATGCCTTCATTGCACATGCCAGCTATAAAAAGAAAAGGCAGATTCTTCTTAGAAAATAGAAAGCCATTACATTTAGAATCTATCTTGCCTGTGTGTTATGGCTCCTTTTTTTAATTCTGTATTTAGAAATAAAGATCTTTTTAATTTCATGAGATTTCAACTGCTGCTGTTGCTCATTTGTTCTTTCATGGAAGTTAACATTTTCTGCATCTACTATTATGATCATTTCTTCTGGGATCTTAGAAATAGGCTGATGACAAGTGATGTGGAATAAGCAATAGAAATAGGTGAATTGAAGAATGATTTTCTTTCTGTAAATGTTTGGTAATAGAGGGGAAAGTGCAACAAAAAGGCATTTAAAGAGAGAACGGATTTGAAATAGAATGTGTTAAAATTTTGCTTACAAACATCACTTTCTTTAAAGGGGATTATTTACTGAGCTAAAATAATCTCAGTTGCTCTGAAAAAAATATGCGTATGGAAACATAGGGCTTCTTTCAGTCAAGTCTCCATTTATCTAAAAGCTTACCTCCTTTTTTCTTTCTAAAGAACTTGAATATGGGGAAGGTAGCTGCGTTTAAAGCTTGTCCACTGTAGACATGCTTTCTGAAATATTAACTTAATTACCTTAAAATCTAAATTCTCGTTGTTAATACCTCTTATGTAAAGTAGCGGCTCTCCCAGGAATGTCATTCTCCTTTGGGATTAAGGGTGATGAGACTAATGTTTGAGTGAAGTCTTCACAGAAAATATGTATGCTTCAAGTAAATGAAAGAATGACTCAACAGGTGGAATTATGGACCAGTCTGATGATCAAGTGCACTGTGGAGATACACAGAAAACCCTTGGCCACTGGTAGTCAGCAGAGATAATGTAGGCACGTTCACGGGACTTCTCCTTTGGGATTAAGGGTGATGAGACTAATGTTTGAGTGAAGTCTTCACAGAAAATATGTATGCTTCAAGTAAATGAAAGAATGACTCAACAGGTGGAATTATGGACCAGTCTGATGATCAAGTGCACTGTGGAGATACACAGAAAACCCTTGGCCACTGGTAGTCAGCAGAGATAATGTAGGCACGTTCACGGGACTAGAGCTAACTACATTCAAAGTAAATGGTTTCTCCTCTTTTTCAGCTGGATATATTGGTTTTTCACATTTTGCTCTAAATTAACATAAAATGTAGCTGCATATAAACACACTGTTGTGATTCCTCTCAAAATGGCTCCATTATTCTGCCAGGCAAGATAATTTGAGATGGGTTAGATATTTAACTTTTTTTAATATATTTTGAATTTCTTTCAGAACATAGGGGATGGAAGGAGACTGGAAAATGGGAGATTTCCTAAACCTTAACTGTCATCATTCTTAGAAAAAGGAATAAGCTTACCCCACCAAATTTTTTCCTAGTGAATAGCCCAGATGATGATGGCAGTGGGAAGCCTTTCTCAGCAGGGAGAGGAAGATAGCTGTCATCTTCATGTAATCTGACATTCTTAGGCAATGGTCTTGTATTATATCCAGTCTGATTTGATAATGAGCTATTGCTGAAATGGGGATGCATCTCTTGCCCACTTTTTTCCAATCACATCTTGCAATCTAGCAGTAATATAGTGAATCAGCTTCCAAGAGGAAGCTCATCTGTTTTTTTGGGAAGTGATTTCTGTTGGGCAAGTAGGCTGGTTCCTGATAACTAGATCAAATGCAGTCAGGAGCAGTGAGTGTTCCTGCTGAGGAACAATTTCCTTCCTCCTTAAAGGAGAGTAGAGTACAGGTTGGTGTTCGTCCTTGCCCAGGACACAGTTGTGGTCCAGAGCAGAGATACTGTTCTGCTGCGCAGCACCTCTGACAGCCCCGTGTCTGAGACGTGATCCTCTGGGCTTCTAATTCTGACCGGCTATCCAAAAATAGGCTAGGGAATAAATATTTAATTAAGGGAGGTTCCAGAATCCTTAGTGTGGTGGGAGTTTCCGTCTTGAAATTGCTGAATGCTGGTTCAAGGCGTTTTACCAACAGTATGGCAGAAGTATTGGCACTGTACCAAAAGCATTGCTACTGATGAGGATAAGCATTTTGACTGAGAACTGCCATCATTCCTAAGACACTTCTCCCATTTCTGTGAAGCACTAGCTAGAAGGAGTACCTCTCAGGAAGAGAAATGATGGTGCATTATTCAGATACTCCTATGGACTGTAATACTTAAAGGGAAGAAGGAGGGATGAACACCATACTGCAAAGGGAGAATCGAGAAGACTGCTGCTCTGAGCAGCTCAGAATGAATTCCCAAAGGGAAGGAAATTCAAGACAGTTAAATTTGATGGTTTCCCTGTCCTGCTTTGAAGCTGAAATACCAGAACGTAGCATGCAAGTGATAGGTAGATGGTCAATTATGGATACAAGGTTCGCTATGGGCTTGTTCAGTCCTGTGCATAAACAATACCCGTTTAGAAGTCTACTAAGATGCAATAGTAGAAGAGTATTTTTAATGCTGAAAAGTGTGTTTTGCTCAGAGTACTTGTAGTCTTGATCAAATGCCCAGCAGTTCCTAAAACGTTCATTAATATTACAATAAGTACATTTACAAGACTGAGGTCACTTAACAAAGTATAGGGAAGAGTAGGTGCTGTATTTCTTCCTTTGTAAAATAATTACTACAACTTGCAATTGTTAAAGACTATGATCACCAGTTTTCTAACGGGAAGATTAATTTAAGTCAGTGCTTTGGCAGGTGTTCATATTTTGTGGAAAGATCTGTCTTCCAGATTGCTATTGAATGGCTAAGCAAGTATCTAGATAGTTAATGATACTGCTTAATTGCCACAGTCAGATAAAACTGCCATCTAATTTATTGCTATTCTGAGCATCTGAACACTAGAAGAATGATAAACCATGAGAAAGCCTTATGAGATGGTTGGTTAGTTGAAGTCATGGCCTGCAGTTTTATACATTTCTCTCTCTAGCAGGTGATCCTTCCAACATTTCCCTGCTTTGGCAGAAAATCAGACACACGCTCATACCCCCTGCTGCCCCCGCTTCCACTAGGCAGGTGTTTTCAAAGTAATATGCCTTCCCAAGGCACTGCGCAGCCAAGAGTTTCTTCCTGGGTTTATGTATCCATAGCGCGCTAGAAAAGGATGTTGTGTTTTCCTGCATACACCTAATGGAACATAAATACATCCACAAATGTGTGTCAGTCAAACATCTGGACTGTATGTAGCTTTTCAACACGGATGGAAAGAAGTGACGTGCTGTGCAGAGCATGCTGCAAAGGAAAAGATTGCTGATCTGAGCAATCAGTTGTTTTCATCCAAGTGATCAGCAGCAGATGCAAACTTCACTTCAGGATTAAATGATTTTAGGAAGAAAGCTCTTTGCAGGTGATGGAATGGATGAAGGAGTAACGTGTGACACAGAAACCTGACTCCGACTCTGTCAGCCCTGCAGCAGGACAGGCCTCGGTTGTAAGCGGGTTTAACAAAATTGTCTTATGGTGCCATGTTCACTTGACAAGTAAAATCCCAGGGCTCCCTATCCGGGAACGAACACAAGTATTCAGGGTAAATACCAAGCAAAATGTTAGGATTCTGCTTATCAAATTAAGGATAAATCCTGTACCATGCAGTACAGGAGGACTCAGTCCATGCTCAGGACCTTTTCATGAATTAATTGCCTTTATCTGGGAATTAATGGAAAAGAGGTTCATGGGCTTTTCCACTGTATGTGCTGTTAAGCTGTCTGGAGACAGTTATGGCCTTTTTCAAATCTGCATCCCTCTGACAGTAGTAAATTCCCGTGTCACCGCTCGGGAGCAAGTAGACAACAGAGGTGAAAAATTATGCTAATGAATTGCAATAACCAGTCTCTTTATGAGAGCGCTTATGCATAAGATCCTGAATCCAAAGCGTTATATTACCTTGTACAGCTTTTCGTTGGTAAACTGTAGCAAACTGAACGCAGCTAGCAGTTAAATACAGCTTTATACTTCTGAAGAGGCCCTTTGGAAGAAAGTGAAGTATATGGGTAAAATTGTTAAAGCGTTAGATAAGGTTCTCAGGTTACCATGGTTACTTGAAAATTTTGCATTGTATCGTAGATTAGGATGCATAGGATGAAGTAGCCAAAACAACTAGGAAGTCCAATGCATATAAACTGCATTTCCAAACCACACAGCATGGCCAAATAGAAAGGCAAATAGCTCAGGATATTGGCTGCTGACAAATCTATGAATCAATAAAGAGAGGCCTGAAGGAGATTTAGAACATACGTGATTTGAGATCTGGCATTGTTTTGGAGTTACAATCTAAATTTTTAAAGACGAATGAAGAAGAAAAAAAAGAAAAGAAAAATCCTCAGTAATGTAAAGAGTGGAATGATTTTCCATAAGCTCTTTCTGGTATTGAAATCTGACATTTGGCTTTGAGACCTTCAACAAAGAAGGTTGATGAAACATGGATAATACATTTCGTGCACTTAGGCTGGCAGTAGCACTTACATTGGAAGCAGTTTATTCCCATGGAAACCTATTTGCATTTGGGCCAGAAGTGACTTTTTTCCCCCCTCTGTTAGAGCTGCTGATGTTTTAGCATAATATAATTGCTGTATATTGACAGCAGATTTGAAAAGTATTTTTAAAATGTTGAGTAGCTGAGCATATGTATAATGGAGATGTAGTCTGTGCAGTTTTCCTGTGTAAGATGGAGGCATGTTGCTGAAAAATGCAGTGCAGCTTTTGATCTTCTATTATTTATCCCTAAAAGAAGGAAAAAATGTGAATTAAAATACATTTATCCCAAACAATTTTTTTTTAAACAGGTGACAAAAGAACTGAAACAATACGACAATAAAATTATAGAGTGCAAGTTTGAGAACAACAGCTGGGTCTTCATGAGACAGAGAATAGACAAAAGCTTTCCAAATGCCTACAGCACTGCCATGGGTGAGTAGAATAATTTGCTTTAAAAGTTTTTCAGGCTCAAATTTTAATTTTTTAACTCTGTTCTAGTTAAGGAGGAAAGGCACTCTGTGTTCTCATTTCTAGTTTGAGTCCTGGCTTCTCTAACTTATTATAGTAATACCTCATCTTGCAAATGCTTATGTTATATTTAGCTTTTATATAGCATGAATCCTTTGACTTCAGGGTTATTTGATGAAGTCAGTTAAACAAATACTCTGATGCAGTATATTTAACAGATAATGCAGAAGCAAGTGCCTCAGCCTTTGTAGAACTGCAGACGCTTGCTCCAAGAGACTTTAAATGGCAGGGCATGCCTTTTAAGTGAGACCCAGGGAAGTTTTTATTTACCATAGCATTGCAACAGCAGTTAACTAACTAACATCAGTTCCTAGCGTTGTGTTGGCTTGTGGGATGTAATGCAGACTGACACACTGAGTTTAATTTCTTGAACAAAAAAATCCATTATAATTTCACCTCTATTCAAAACACCAAAACCATTATTTGGCAGATGGGCTAGAAAATTAATAGGAGCAAATGTCATCTTAAGTTTCTACAATAGTCATACAAACAATGAAGAGGGAAGCAAATGAAAGGTTGGGGGTATATCCCTGCAGAATTGTGAGAATTTTATATTCTTCTACCAAAAAACGTTTTGCCAGTATTGTAAATTAAATGATGTTGTTTACTTTCAGCTGAAGTATAAGAGTTTGAATAGAAGTGTGCAACGCTGAATAACAAGTCATGTTGATACTGACTTTTGTTAAGTGCCAAAATGAAGTCTAATCGTATTTAAGACCATGCTATTTACAAGAGCATGCATAGATGATGTAGGATTTTCTCTGAACCATTCTACTTGTATTTCAGCCTGAGCAGATTTTCTTGAATAAACAAAATGCGGTCATTTTGCCAGGAGATAATAAATCTGTTGGCACCTTAGGGAACCAGCACAGAATGTAGCTCAAATACTTGCTGAGCAATCCTGTCGGGAAAGAGGAATGGGCCACAAAAGTCATACAAGTACAACGACATCTCTTTGTCACCATGACCTAAATTTCTCTTCTCTGTTTCATCTTATTGTTTCAATAGTTAGTTTGCCTTGGAGTTTTCTCTTCTTTGAGGAGTAGCATATTCTTCTTTCCTTCATTCTTAAGAGCATATGTAGCTGCCCTTTTTCTCTTCTTATTTTCTCTGCTTGTAGAGCAGTTGTGTTATTCCTGAGTTTTCTTTCCGCCAAAACATAACTTCCTAAAAATAAAAATTAAAGGAAATTTAAATGCTACAAGAAGAACTGTTTTGTAAGAAATTTTTCACATTTTCCATGGGAATTTTCAGAACAGAAAGGTTTCTTTTGGCTTTAAATTTTCACTTTTGGCCATTTTTCAAAATCTCCGAAAGTTGTATTTTCTCATTTGAGACTTCCGTTGTCCCCTTCTTTAGATCTTTTCTCCTCTATTTGCTTTCTCTTGATGAAAAATACTGTTTATTTTTCCCCAAGGTTGAAATAGCAACAAAATAAGTACCTGTCTCCATCTTGCTTTTGGACTTTGATACCTTTCAAATCGAAAAGAGAAGGGCTTTTTGAGTGATTAAGCTAGGACAGCCCTTAAAAGTTGATATAGAGTTATACCAGCTGCCTTGTGGCACAAATTCTATTCCTAAACTACTGATAATCATAATGCTTTCCAACTGCTAAAGTCACATACAGTACAACTTTTAAAGCACCTTTTCACCAAAAATAAATGAGATAATAAAAAAATAATGCTAGGATGGTGTTTTATTAATTCTAAAGTAATGCTTTGAGTTGTTCTGGAATTCTGCGGGAAAGAAAGTGTTTTTAAGTGTCATTGTTGTTCGTAACGATGCTATATTGCAAGTACATTTTAAGGAGTCTTAATGTTGTTTAGTACTCTAGGGGGTAAATAGATTGTTTTGCATGGAAATTGCATCCATACTGTGGCCAATCCTGACATGCTATAAATTACCCTCTAGTCATTTTGTACTTTCTTCCAAGATAACCATAGGTTTCCTACTTAATTTCTTGCTCTTTATTTTTTCCCTCCTCCCTAAGTCTCTCGGGAGGGTTAATTAGAGAAGTATAAAGTTACATAGGAAAAGTATTAAAAATATTTGTTTTAAGAGAAGTAAGCCTTTTTATTTGTTCCATAAAATCCTGTGGGCCATTACTTACACACTATGACCTGGGGAGTCATGTTAAGTAATCCAGGTGTGCTTGTACACGCGTGCCTTGGCCACCATGCAGCACTATGGCCTGTCCTCCATCCCATGGTCTGGTGTGGTAGACACGTAGCTTGCTTGGTGTCAGGTCTTTCTGCCACATGAAGGTATATGGGTTAAAAAAAAAAGTCCTGTGCATTGTGCGTTTATGGTATTTATAGTACTTAGTGGTGAAAAAAAAGTTACCTTAATTCAGAGGTTTTCAATATTAGGCCAATCTTGTTTGGATTTGATGAGTGTTTTAAAGCCATGACTCACAAGGTCTTTGTTGCTATTGCTTGCCTCAATAGGATGTCAGTTCTTGGTGTTTTTATAGTTGCCCCATGAAGCCTACACACACATGCCTTTTGTTTTAAAAAGAGAGATTCCCAAGAAATAGGGGCCCACTACACTGCTTTGCTCTCTGGGGGGGCAAAGCAGAGATACTTGACTCCTGACGTAACCATCTTGTGAAAGTCCGCGTTTAAGGCTGAATACTTGAGCCACATTATGCTATTTATTTTGCAAAGAGGGGATGAAATTATTGAAGTGCCGACTACAACAAATTGGTTTATTAACTTGAGAATATGTTCTTTCTTCCCAGCTGTATGCAACAGCATCCAGAATCCAGTTACGAAGGAGATGCTGTTTGAGTTCATTGACAGATGTACAGCAGCTTCTCAAGGACAGACGCGGAAACACCACCTCGATCCTGACACTGAACTCATGCCGCCCCCACCGCCCAAAAGGCCGCGTACCATAACATAAGGCCTTGGTCTCAGCGGATAGCGTGTTTACAGTTCTGCAGAAAGTGAAACGCAAGTGTGAAGGCTGGAAAAAAAGAAATCTGAATTGCTGTAAATATTTGGGTGTGGTTTTTTGAGGGTTTTTTGTTGACGCCCCCCCCCCCCCCCCCCCCCCCCCCTATCACACCTT
>NW_008795523.1:3098547-3107087 GCF_000699145.1 Aptenodytes forsteri
TTGTTTACCCCCCCCCCCCCCCCCAATTCCACATACGAATGGACATTGTTTTTGTAACTGATAAATTCAACCTTACCTTATGGTATTTGAAGATGAAATTTCCAAAGGTTTAGACAAGAACAGTACAATGAAGTCAATGGAAAGCTGCCTTGTTTATATACGGATCTCTTTTCACCTTTAATTTATAATGTCAGGATAAATTCAACCTTACCTTATGGTATTTGAAGATGAAATTTCCAAAGGTTTAGACAAGAACAGTACAATGAAGTCAATGGAAAGCTGCCTTGTTTATATACGGATCTCTTTTCACCTTTAATTTATAATGTCAGCAATCTGGAACTGAGAAAACATCGGGATGCTGTACTTTTTAGAGGCTGGGGTTTAAAAAAAAAAGAAGAGGTTTTTTTTTTTTTTTTTTTTAATGGTTCTTATTATTGTTATTCAACTGGTTGCGATTTGTCACCCATAGTATAACTGATCATAGTTTCCCTGCGTTTCTGAGACTTGTGTTTAACAGCAAACAGCAATGTTGTTTGTGCTTTGTGTTGGTTAAAGACTAAGCCGCCTTAGGTTTCACTAATTTCAAAATTAGCTTGGGTTTTTGTTGTTGAAATATTAAAAAAGCAAATCCTTCTTGTAAATAGCATCCCTTTGAAAGGAAACGTGCTGGGTGTTTGTTTTTTCCCCCTGTTTGAACCTAACACACCAAATGTATAGTGGGCTGATTTTAGCTTTGCCTTTTTAAGTTTATCTGTAGGTAAGGAATATACCAAATCCTTAGTATTAAGGTCTCTCTTAAGAGACTGTTTCTAGTACAGGGCTCACTTCTCCACAGTGATACCATTGTAAATATTACTAAAAAGTACACATCGCTGTGATATGCAAGAGTAATAAGCAGTGCTAATCATGATGTCTTAGATCCAGGCACAAAATGGCAAAAGAAATGCCAGACAACTCCTGTGTAACGGAGAAGGTAGTTTAGGTGGAAGAGAGCCACGTCAGACGGAAAGTCTCCTGGTTTAGGTAATCGCAGGGCAAAGATAAACCATTTAGGGAGGCGGACGAGTGTCCCAGGGAACAGGACGCTCATTTTCAAATGGGGTGGGGTCGGCTGTCCTGCCGCACCGTGCTCATCCTCTGGCTGACTTTCTTTCGTACCAAATGAAGACGCACATGAATGCCCGGCTGGCTCTTGTTGCAGCGCACTGGCAGGTGTTCATAATATTAGTTCTGAGAAGCTGCATTCTGGTTGTCTAATGGAGGAGTTGTTCTGAGCTGGGATTAATTGGAAACCAAATGCAGATTTTAAAGTTTACTGTACATTTATCAAGCAGGGATCGAATTGGCTCTTTCTATAGTTTACTTAGTGTGTGAGTCATCCATTCATTCAGCAATCTGATTAGTGAAGCTCATTAATTTGTTATAACTAAAATGCATTTCTGTTTAAATGAGTTTTAATGTTTGTAAGCAAAATTAACTCCTGCGGGGTTTTTTTTCTATTTGGAAACTTTACGACTATGCTTTGTGGTGGCTTCTTTAATTGTTTCAACCTGTTGTATAAATGCACACGGCATCATTTAGATGGTGTTCCTAGCATCTCTTTCTGGGATATTCCATATGTGTTTTAGAGAACTGAAGGAGTTGTATAAGTTACTTTTTATACTATGGTAAAACTTGAGGGGAAAAAAACGCGTTCATCAAAGTTCTTTTTTCCAACTGTACATAGTTTCTGCATATTATCTATAGAAAAGATATACTATCACCTATGCAAGGTTGCAAAATTATCTCCTAAAAAGAGCCTTATGAATCTGATGTGAAAACCTATGCAGCCTCTGTGCATCTTGCATTGAAACACACAGTAAATTATTTCTTCACTCAGTATAAATAATTTCCCCCAGATTATACTTGTCATTGAGATTGTCATAACATACGCTCTGTCGCTGATCTTCATGGTTCTATGGCAATTGCAATGTGTATGATGATGACAGCCTTCTCCATGAGGTTAGGACATTTCATTCTTGTAAGGATGTGTCCAGGTTATTTCCATCTTTCTCCTTCCCAGCCCTCGCATCTTGTATTTCAACAAGACCTAGCTTCTGATTAAACCACAACAACCTTTTACTTCAGAGCTGCAGCACCGCAGGCTGTCTTCCACGTGCATTCCACCAAGTCCATGAATGTGTTGTGGCCCTTGTACTTTGACAGTGTCTTTTTTTTTTCCACACTCAGCTTGAAATGGATATTTTGAAAGAGTAATGACTCTGAGAAGGTTTAGGCCTCCACGCTCACATTTGATTGTCGAACTCTTCTTGCACTATGACCTGTAGCTTTTTAGAGAGGTCAATCGCCTTTGCTTTTCTGGAAGAGGAAGCTACTGGGGAAGGGTTGAATGAAGAACCTGATGAAAACAAATGGAATTTCACTTGGACCAGATGGGTTTAATGCTGTGAGAAATGCAAACCTCCTTTCTCTGCTACTAGATATTCAAGAGATTGAAGCTAAGAAGCAAAGAAGAGTCTGTGCCAGGAAAAATAGCGATGATTAAAAAAACCTAACTTGTCTATTCTTTGGTGTACAGCATGAATTCATCCACTGTTTTGTCATTTGTTAAATATATAATTAAAATTTGGTTTCAGTGGAGTTTCCAGAAAATGTAAGTACATTCCTCTACAAACTGTGTATTAAGTATTTTAATAAAGTCAATGGTTTAAAATACTTTTCCTAAGGATGTGTTTACTTTTGATGCCTGTGCTTTCCTGGTACCAGTGCAAGCACGAAGATACTGTGGTGTTATTGCTGTTCAGTCCTCCAAGAAAATTATCCACATTTTTCAGAGGCCAGTGGCTTTTCTCTCAGGTGGGAGTCCCCCAGCCCAGTGGCGGCCATGATCCATTATGCCATTTTTAAGTACAATTTGCTCTTCCTGCAACTAGAACCAGAAAGAAACCAAATGTGCACTGGCATGAAAAGTTGTGCAGGAGGTCTGCATGGGTCTTCCCTGCCAGTTTATCATCCAGCATGACCCTAAAGCTGGTAGCCCACCTGCTCAGACCAACTCCTGGATTTGTATTGTAATAGGGCAGTTTCCTTTTTCAGGTTGCAGCTGTCTAAGAGTGCATCTTTCAGGAACTAAAAAGCCCATCTTGATTTTTGAAATTTCCTTCTAATTAAGATCCTGGCTCCACTGCTGGTCTGTTCTTGTTATGTGTGCAATTCTTGTGCTTCTCTCAACCATTTCTGATTTGCTAGTGTTTGAGTGTGACTGCCAAACCAGATCTGGCATTTGAGCACACCTGGGGAGGTATGATAACTTCTCTAACCCCTACTCAGTACTCTCCTCTGTATGCATTGAGGAAGCAGGTTGATGCGCCGGGCCAGCACATCGCACTGTGTAGTTTGTGTTGGCTTGCTTGTTCACTGGAGCGGTCCTTCAGGATCCCCGCTCCTCAGCATAGCAGCTCCTCGGTTTTGTGCCTAAGAGGTGTGACTTTATATTTGCATAATGTGTAATGCATAATTGTATCTTACAACCTCAGAGTATTCACAAAGGCGTTGGCGCAGCAAGCTGATTTCCTAGAATTCATCTGTAGTCAACAGAGAGAGAAAGAGCAGAAGTCCAGTTCGTTCCTCCTGCATCTCTCCTGCAGATGTCTGTGTCTCTTCAGTGTTTCCTCTCAATTCTTTTTCAATCTATATGATGTGTACCATTTTATGTTACTCCCCTCTGTTATCCGCATTTTGTGACCGCAGTGTTAAATACTTTTATTGAGGGTAAATTTCGTAGCATCAAAATTCTTGCAGTGGTCAATCCAATTTATAAACTCATTAAAAGTATCCAATTAGTTGGTCAAGAGCTGTTTATTTTCCATAGATTATATTGCTTTCCTTTGGACCTCTAATCAAATCCTAAATCCAAGCAGTTCTGTTAACTTGCATGAGTGTGACATTTGACTGAAACGCCTTAAAATACCCAGATTACTTCCATCCTACGCAATGGCACAAGGTTTGCTCTCGCCTTGGGGGGGGACTGCTGCATGTTCCAAGGTTCACAAACCCTACAGAGCTTAGATTTCACCTGTATCCCTTTGTTTCCGGTGTCAAATTTCTACGATCTGTGCTTACGGCATAGCTCCTCAAGCTTGCATTCCTCTGTTGCACCTACCCATGTGCTTTTCATGTTGTCCCCCCATCAGATGTGAGGCTGAGAGAAACCTGTTCCTTGAGGGCAGTGCTCCACTCCAAGCCTGTACGCTCAGCCCTGTATGATACCAGCCTTGACGATTGATGGTTAAGGGCAGTACTGGCCCTGTAAGTCATGCTTGCACAGAGAAATCAAAGCAGCATCTAACAGCTGTGAAGGTATTCATCATATGAGCAAGGAGCCTTTCCCTCTTCCAGGCACCAGCAAGAGGAGTGTGGCTGTGTGAGGGAAAAGGCTGGTGTTGCACTCTCCTTTACTCAAATATCTGAAATGAGCCCTTGGACATCTTTATCCAGCCCAATCCCCTCCAGCATTAGTAGCAGAAAAAGTAAAAAATGGCTTGAAACTGTTATCGACCCTCCCTTCCAGTGGCTAGTCTTGTACCCCTGGCTCTGCAGGAAAGGTCTTGCTCTGTGTTCCCTAAACCCCCGGCCCCAGCGGGGAGGATGGAGAAGGCATGCACTGCTACTCCTACAGCACTATAGCTGCACATGGGCAGGCTCACCACCTCCCTTTTCCCGAGAGGCTTACAGTTTAACCATGTAATCGTGCTGGGGATGATAATGAACTCAGGGCAGTGCAAGGGCTGGAGAGCCTGGATACGGCCTTTCCCCCTAAGCACTGCCCCCTCCCTAAGCTTGGCCATTTCCAGCGTGGCCTTATAAGACCGTTGCCCTGTGGAAGTGAGCTGAGGCATTCGGATACTGACGGGCTTGTGCGTGTTTCCCCACTGCACAGCTTTTGACCACGCAGCTTGGTAATGCTCTTCACTCCCCCGGACCAGGGCTCAAGGCTTTACAGAAGAAAGACATAGGTGTCTGAAGGGGATGCTTTGGTCTGATGGGGTGGTAAAACACCGCTTTTTCTTTCCCCTAAGGACACCACTTTATCAGCAGGGAAGGCAGGTTGATGCCAGGGCAGCAAGGGAGGCTGTTTAGCTCCAGCGAGAGGCAAAGTGCATGACTGAGCCATCCTGACTAGTGGAAATGGGCCAACAGTCCATCAGCAACAAATGTGCAGGCGCACGGCTCTGAAGCAAAAGGAGGTCACTATTAGCTATAGCTTTGTAGTTATTAACTCCTGTAACTCTTGTATGTCTCCAATTTACAGGAGCCACAAAACCCTTGACACAGGGTAGATGCACAAGTACTAAAGCCTTGTGTATTTGTGTATAGTAACTGTTGTCCTTTTGGAGTCTGGCTGTGCCACTGAGGCTTCCTGATGCTTTACAGAAAATTGCAGACAGACACATTAAGGCTTGGCCATGCTGGCCCAGAACCGCGGAGGAACAGGGAGAGATGATGAGGCTTGCAGAAACGGAATGAGAACAGCAGCCTGCAACACTGGGACTCCTCATCATATTGATGGAGAAAAGAGTTTAGCCTGCATGCCCGTGTTCCTGCTGACGACTGTGCGGCAGATATCAAAAGCCTGGAACATTTACTAATGATAGCTTCAAAGAGGAGAAACTAACAGCTCTTGCTAAGTATAAAATGCAAGATTTACTGTGTTACGTAGCAGCTCCTGTTAAATTGGTAGGCAAAATATTTTCCGAGTTTGTGGAGATTTGACAAAAATACCCATTCCCTAAAGCCAATTGTGAGCGCAGAACATTTCTGCTTTTGCTTACGGTTTCAGGAGGGAAAACAGAACAATTCCTGTACAGGCAGCTGGGTTATGAAAACTGACAGAGCATTGCCTGTGAGGAGGGAGTTTAAATGATGCACGAGGGACTGGTTAGTGTGTGATATGCAAATGCAAATCTATCCGTGAGGCATTACGACTACAAAATGTCTCACAATTATGCTTATTTCTCGAAAAGTCATTTTGTATTATGGATTCCTCCCTCTCAAAGCAGCAGGGCTTCATTCCCTGAGTGAACTGGTGTTAGTCCTTTACACCCTCTCCAGTGCGCTCTTTTGCTAAAGCAAATGGACTGACAGCTGAAGGGATTGTCACCTCTTGCGATGCGCCTTAGAATCATAGAATCATCATAGAGTCATAGAATCATTTAGGTTGGAAAGGACCTTTAAGATCATCGAGTCCAACCATTAACCTAGCACTGCCAAGTCCACCACTAAACCATGTCCCTAAGCACCACGTCCACGCGTCTTTTAAATACCTCCAGGGACGGGGACTCAACCACTTCCCTGGGCAGCCTCTTCCAATGCCTGACAACCCTTTTGTTCCTAATATCCAATCTAAACCTCCCCTGGCGCAACTTGAGGCCATTTCCTCTCGTCCTATCGCTTGTTACTTCGGAGAAGAGACCGACACCCACCTCGCTACAACCTCCTTTCAGGTAGTTGTAGAGAGCGATGAGGTCTCCCCTCAGCCTCCTTTTCTCCAGGCTAAACAGTCCCAGTTCCCTCAGCCGCTCCTCAGAAGACTTGTTCTCCAGACCCCTCACCAGCCTCGTTGCCCTTCTCTGGACACGCTCCAGCACCTCAATGTCCTTCTCGTAGTGAGGGGCCCAAAACTGAACACAGTATTCGAGGTGCGGCCTCACCAGGGCCGAGTACAGGGGCACGATCACTTCCCTCCTCCTGCTGGCCACACTATTTCTGATGCCTTGGTTGTGCATTTCCCAGTCTGCAGAGTAGAAGTGGGCAGATTCAGCATAATGGACCATCACAGTGAAAGGCTTGCCTGCCTTTTGCTAAGCTTAGATTCTCACCATCGTTTTGAGCATAGCTGCTTTCTGGAGAGGTTAGAAGTCACATGGGCTTTGCTTGCTTTTAAAGAAAATAACTGGTTACTGGTCATTCCATAACCCCAAGAAAGTGAATGTTTTCAGCCCATTTATGGCAATGGACATGTTCATGGCCAGTATATCAAATCTGAAAGTACTAGTCAATGTGCAAATGCAGGATGTTTGTCATGCCTGCCATCTGGTTGCAGGAGGACATTGCAAGGGAAACACAGCTGGTATGTCCTATGGACCTCCCGTCAGGGACACGCCATGGCACAGGGCAAAGCTCACAATGAAGTGAATGCTGTGGCAACGGGTGGGTAGATCCATGTATCTAAACAACTCTTTCCAGCCTCCCTGATTTGAAAAGAACTAGTAACTTAACTTTCAAAATTGCCTAACATGGTCATGGAATGGTTTTCCTTGCAAAACCCAGGTCCTTTGTTGCTGCAAAAAGCATGTGAGGACTGTTTGCTAACTACATGCTGGCCAGGTAGTCTGTGGGATAAATGCTGGTTATCCACAAACACTATCTACTCTTCAGTGGCAACAGCCAGCTACCTCATAGCAGGTAGAATTGAGAAAATCTTTCCTGCGCTTTTCGTAAGTTGTATATTTTTCAGCTTTGGTAGATGTGCCTTGAAAATGGCTTGCAATACTCTGTGTAAATTGCTTCAGCGCAGATACTAGAAGTGTTAAGACTCTTGTTTTCAAGTTCCTGGACAGATTCTAAGTGACAATGGAACTCAATTCACATCCAAAAAGTGCCTGTTGTTCATTAAAAGAAATGGTATCAGACATGTCACATCACTTCCCTGCTACCCGGCTGCAAGTAGTTTAGTGGAAAGATTCATTCTGACATTCAGGCAAGCGATCAGTGCTACGACCCCAGCTAAAGGTGGCTTACAACACAAGGTTGCATGTATTCCATTAGGCTATGGGATGCCGGCCAAGCCGTTTTGAATCAGACACCAGCAATTCTGTGTAACAGATACAGTGGAAGGTTTTGTTTGGACTTGTTATTCAGAAGAAAATGAACTCTGTGAAACCCAGATGATCGTGTTGACATAAAGTTACAGCACAGCAGAAGTTTAGTAAGAAACAATCAAGAGAACTTTCAATAAACTGAAGTGTGCGTGCCACAGACTGGTCTTCTCTTACCTAACAGAAGTGGTCCTCATGAAACAACAGGGAAGAGAGGGATATCTTTTTTGATTTTTTTGAGCAGGATGTCATGCATCAGCCATGCCAACTTGTCCTGCTTTCGGCAGGGATAGAGTTAATTTCCTTCCTAGTAGCTGGTACAGTGCTGTGGTTTGGATTTAGAATGAGAACAAAGTTGATAACGCACCGATGTTTTAGTTGTTGCTAGGTAATGCTTACACTAGTCAAGGACTTTTCAGCTTCCCATGCTCTACCGACTGAGAAGGCTGGAGGTGCACAAGAAGCTGGGAGGGGGCACAGCCAAACTGGCCAAAAAAACATTCCATACCATGTGACGTCATGCTCAGTATATAAAGCTGGGGGAAGAAGAAGGAAGGGGGGGACACGTTCGGAGTGACGGTGTTTGTCTTCCCAAGTCACCGTTAAGCGTGATGGAGCCCTGCTTTCCTGGAGATGGCTGAACACCTGCCTGCCGGTGGGAAG
>NW_008795523.1:3107494-3159895 GCF_000699145.1 Aptenodytes forsteri
GTGAGCGAGTGGCTGCGTGGTGCTCAGTTGCTGACTGAAGTTAAACCACGACACAACTGAAACACCAAACCTAGACTTACAGATGCAGACCACAACCTGTACCACCACCACTGCTGTGGCAAGCGACCCTAGTCCAAGGGCTCAAGAAGGCAGGCAGCAGTGGGTGCATACGCTTCCCCAGTGCTGTTCTGGCAGCAGAGAGATGCACGCACCTAAGCCCTAGCCTTGTGCACTTTTTGATGGCAATGTGGAATTTTCTTTCAGTCCTTTACAGAGAAGCACATTCAGTGTGCTGGTGTTGAGTAAGGCTCAGAAAGACTGAGGACCAGCTGAAATGCAGCTGGATAATGGCTTTTGATACCTGCTTTTCAGGAGAAATTTTAACAAGTTAAATGGAACAAACATCTGTCTGAAATAGCACTCAGTGAGCTCTGACAATCACATTTTGTAACGAAGTGAAGGCATTTCTGCTGCAGCATGAGATAAAAGCAACTCACTACAGCCTTGTTTGTGTTACTGGCCGTGTTGGTGACTCAGCTAGCTGTTCATGTACAGGTGATAATAACCCCCCTAATGCTCTTTAAAGACTTCAGGATATTTTCACAGACTCACAGAATAGCTGAGGTTGGAGGAGACCTCTAGAGATTGCCTAGTTCAACCCCTTTTGAGGGTTGCATTTGTCATTTTTTAATTGCATATTAAAAATGAAAAAATGGCAGAAGAGGAACGTTAAAAGGTTCTGTTCCTCATTAAAATAGGACAGCTAAAGTATATATAGTATGTTCAGTGACAGCCATTAACCAGTCAACAAATCATCATCCAGAATACCAGAATTACTTTCTAAAGTAAACGAATGGCTGTTGTGCAGTGTCAGGGACAGCAGCACATAGAGCAGCACACGCCGCACGTGCACATACAGCACACACAGATTAAATCTGAAAGATAGCATCTATACAAGCTCATTGTGAATGTCCATCACAGCTCAAAGTACTCCAAGCCGATGATCTTTTAGAGATTTTTAATTGGTGCCACAAATGCATTCATTGGGAATAATACCTAAAGTAAAATTCTGTGCTTCTGAGGTACCCCCCATCCTGGGGTCACAAAGATACTCACAGCCGCTGGCATTGGATTATGCTCCCACGAGATGGTTCTTGTCCTATTTTGCAAATGGGGATAAAAGGCCAGAGGAGTTACTACATGTAATGCCATTCCCATGGCAAAACCTATAGCTCCTCTCTGCTGAACCGTGCTCCTGTGACACAGTACAAGATTACCCTCCATGACAACCCAAAATCTTCTCCTGCATTTTCCCAAGGACACAAGGACTGAAGGACACACAAACGCATAGAGCCTGGAGTAATTACAAGATGATTTTTCTAAAAATATCTCCATTCTCAGCCTTATATTTAAAACACCGTAATTTCCCAAATAGGAACCCAGCCTCATTCCTTCATATCTGTGATGCCTAGATCATTGCCATGTCTGACTTTCCCTAAATAGGAACTCAAAGCTTCTGGTGGCTCACAAAGATTGCCTATTTCTGTTTTGCTCAGTATTGAGGAAAATTCAGTTGCTCCAGATATAACAAACTATCCAAAATCAAAACACAGTGAAGTGAAGGCGAGACCTTCTATCGCCATGTTTTGGACTAGGGTTTTGATGACCTGAAGTAAGGAAGGCTGTCACAAACAAGGTGGCTGTGGAGGGTCCTGTTGAAAGGAAGATCATTCAACCAAGTTCTAGGTGTGATATATTCCAAAGAGGATTAGAGCAACCTCACGGACATCCAGTTGAGCTGGTCTAGCTTTGCTTGGTTCCTCCTCTAGATAGACAGGAATTCGGCTTCATGACATCCATGTGATTGGATACGAGGGCTAGTGTTTTCTATTGCTGTAACTTTCTCAGCACATAGATCTTTGTTCCAAAACGCTGGTGGGTAGATAGAATGATGTGTAAACCGAGATCCAGGGAATAAGTCTTCATGCTATAACTAGGAGGACTGCAGACCAACTTACCTGAATAAATGTTTGCCAATACCATTGTTAATTCCCTAAACTTGCTGAAAATGAAAGAAAATATCAGCCCCAGCAAAATGTGATTGAAGTTAACCACTTTGAAGTTTCTTAAACAAATCTTTGGGTAATTTCGCAACCATGTTTGTGCATACTGCATAATTTAAGATTTTTGACAACTTCACTGAGTTGCAAACTTCTGTGATCTTGGGTTATAAATTTCACTGGCATGGTTTTGTGACTCTTTGAAAACAGAGCATAATTAAACTCCCTTTCGACATATTCCATGTCGGTAGGTAGTCTGGTTCTACCTCCATTTTGCAAATGAGTCCTATTTATATTCTGTTTTCTGATGTACTTGGGCAGCTAATCATTCAAATAGCATTCCTATCTCCTTCAAAAAATTAATAATAGAAAAAAATATTCCTGCTGTCAAGAGATTTAGTTTGAGTTGGTAACTTTGGTTATTGCAGATTGAGACAGGAAGCTGATCTCCGGGTAAGGAAGTTTTTTGCTTGGCACTCTGTGCTGTAAACAGAACTGGTAATAAGTCACACCTATGAAGTGGATCAAATTTTTTTATGTCAGAAGAAGCTGTCAGGAGTAAGTCCTAAACTGACTGAAGATCTGAAGATCTGAACGGATGGTTTCCTCCCTCCTGTTCTCCTGCACAAGTATTGCATGTGAGAAGAGGCTGTTTTGAAGTCCCTGAACCCTCTTGCAAAGCCTTTGATTTGCTGAATTTCTCACTGTTCTTCCTTTTCATTTGATAACCGTGTAAGAGGTTAAACTAGGACATTTGGTTGCCTCTGTGTAGCAGTCTACATTTCAAAGGTAGATGGAAATAGACATTAGAAGGTTTTACTGTACCCGAGCTGTATCTTAATCATCTTAATAGCTGATTTTTCTTTCAAAGTGATCACTAACAAGAGGAGATTTTATTGTTCTAGACATGAGTGTTCATTAGAGATGAGGGGAAAATGGGACCCACAGTTCCCTGTGTAAGCTGCACTGCAAAACTCTAGTAAGACATCTAACACCTCCTCTGCTGTAATACAGCTGTCACTGCACAGGGAGGATTTGAACAGCGACTTGCTGAGAGGCCAGCCATTGTGCCTTAGAGCGTGAGCTGGATGGATTTTTCACAAATGAGGAATAGAAGGACTTAATAAAGAGTGTGATATATTATTTTCTTTTCCCCTAAGCTGTGTAATATCCTACTCTGTAGCCTCCTGTGATAAGAAGAGGTTTGGATGGAATCAAAATCCTTTTCTGACTCTGTGTGGTTTCTAATTAAATGATTCATTTACACTCTTTGGCCTCAACTGACTTGGCTTTTCCAGAAAATATAAGTCATCTCCCTTCAGCCCCCCTCTGTAGGACTTCAGCCGTCCAGAACCTCTAGAAATCTCAGCTTGATCAGTGTTTGTATGGCCATAAAGATTTTACAACTTTTTCACATTGACCAAGGATAGTGCTGTGTTGTTAAAACCACCTTTCCTTGCTGTCTTGCCACAGGATTCACTTTCTGGAAATGACATTGTTGGCAACGGGACAGTGGGACTTTGGAAAAGTCATTAGCACAGCCTGCCCTTCCTGAACAAGTATCTCCTTGCAAGCCATCTGCTCAGCTTGGAAAAGCTTTGTTCTTCTCATAGGTCATCTGAGGATTTGGGAGGAAAGAACAAGATCAAAATCAGCCAGGCACAGCACTTCGTGCAAGGCTAACAACCAGCCTGGACCTGCCCTCAAAGATGCAGGAGCAGGGACCTTTCAGAACTGGAGTCAAACTGAGAGCTACTGTGGGATGGAAATAATGTCTGCTGCACACGCAACCTTTGTAGGGAGGACCTATTGTCCAGTCAGTTCACAAGGAAGCACCAGCCGCTCGGAGAAGAAAAGCCAGACCCTGCAACAGGCAGATACATTAGACATTATAAGAAGCAGAGAAAAATGTTTTCAGTTTTTTAAGATATGAAAGTTGGATTTGAGACTGGGATTAAAAATAATTGTTGCAGTTGTGCGTTTGCAAATAAAGGATCATTTCTCCACAGATCTTCAGTGGTGCAGCTCAGAGAGGTGACGTTGAGTGTGCAGGAAGCTGAGAGCACAGCTAGTGTTGCTGTTCATTAATACTGAGGACTCAGCCCTTGAAGGGGCTCACGTATCCTCTTGCACAGAATGGTGGGATTCCTCATTAGCTGGGTCATTTCTGCTTGACCTTGTCCTATCCCTCCCCAACTCCTGAAACATTATTTTCCTGCTTCTCATCCTAAATATATACCGGACTGGAATACAGACCTTGTTCGAACTCTTCTTTTCTGAGAGTAATGCGAAGTATTCCAACATCTTTATCATTGTCTGCTTTTTGACGAGCAATGAACTTGTTCCCACCTTGTCCGATATTTGAGTTTAGCTTGTGCTGCTGGTTAGTAATTCCAGACATTGCAGGAAGAAATGCTCAGCCGTAGACGTATGCCTCAGTCTGAAATTAAAGCTCAATTTAGTTTAATTGTCCTTGATTTTATCAAGCATACAAAACGACTGATTCCATATGCAGAAAATAAATACATAGACAGCGGCTCAGAAATGTCTTCCTCCTTATGGTAGTGATTTTATGCGGTTTTCTGGTCTGCCAAATGATCTTTTGTTTGTTCTGAACCTGGTTAAATCTCTTCAATAAAGGCTATTTTGGTAGTGTAAGAAGCCAGCATAATTAGTGCAAAGGCATGGAACAGTCTCCCAGCACTGGATGAACATGGCTTGGGGTGATGATAGTTTTTGCATTAGTTTGATATTATTTCAGTGTTCCCAGAAGAGACAGGAGGTTTGGAGACCTGTGCAGCTCAGACGGGGTTAATGGATCCAGCCCAGCAATTAGTCTTGGCCTTGGCGTGAAGGTGACATCCTCCTGCTTTCTCTAAAATCATGTGGCCACTTCAGGCTGTTCTGGGAAGATTTTCCAGAGAGAACCTGAACTTCACAATATTATTCTCTTCACGCTTCAATTCTGCTGCTGCTGTTATTGCTGCAGAACCCAAGAGTGAGGGGGATGAGAAAGCAAGAAGCTGGAGGAAGTAATTGCAAGAACTGTTGTTGTTTTTTTATTATTTTATTCATTTCTGGTCTTGTACCTAGGAGCCCCCATCATGGCCCAGGACCCATGGAGAGAAGCCATGCTGCCAAGAGCTCTGTCTGCTCTGAGAAGGGAAGGGGGCTAGGTAAAAACCACTGGTGCCATTGAAATGACATCACCTGCCTCTTCGGCAGTTGTTCTCGTCTTTCATCACACCGTGTCAAGAGAAATGAGTGGATTCACCCTGATTTGCAGCAATGGAGGGAGAGATTGCAGGTTCTGTCTCAGGTACCAGTGCAACTACTGAGCAGTCAGCGGGGAGTGCCGGGAGTCTACTATTGTTTGGATGGATGTGACTCCGTGCTGCAGCCTCCAGCCTCCTGTGGGTGCTCTGAAGCTGTCTGTAATATCAGTGGGAGGTACGTGTCCTACAGGGTCCTAATTTACGCACTATACATCCCCGCTGGACCAGACATCATCCTTTCAGTGCATCAGTGTCTAAGGTCATTTATCTGAATATGGCTCCAAGGCTACTGGAAGATTTTCAGCTTGTTTAAAGATTTTTAGGTCTTTTATCCTCCTTGTGTCCTAGCCCAATCTTGCACTCAACTGTGTGATGTCTGACTGTCCTGACTAGGCAGACCCCAAGCATCTTTTCAGTGTCAGGGAAGAGCAGGGAGATTCTCCTGCCCCATTGCATGATGCGTCCGGAGCCCATGCAGACAGCATGTGCATGCGGAGTGTGTTGTACTTCCCAGAACCGCCTGGCTCACTGTACTTTTGCAGAGCAGAGATGTACAGCCCATGCTCTGGCAGGATCTGAGGTCCCTGTGAAAACTGGAGGGAGGAAGCAGGCTCCTGACACCTAAGGACTTCATGCAGCCCGCTTCTGGACACCATCCTTCCCCCAGGCTCCTCAGACTTGAGGAGGGAGCGGTGTAATAAGTATCTGTGGTGGCAGCAGACTGCCATCTGGGAGCCCTCCTTCTCCAGGGCCTCCCGGTCAGTCGACCAGATATGTTCCATTACGTAATAGCAGAGGTGGCCAACGGGACAGATGGCGGCTGCTGCCAGCCGAACAACTCATCCGACCTGCACCCTGCTCCGCTGGGGCTTGGGAAAAGGGCCAGGGCCTGCCGCACTTCTCCCACCGGGCAGTAAACGGCAGCGGCCTTACACTCAGAATCAACTGATCTCCTTTACAGAGCATTGAAAGTATTTTATTAGCTGTCTCCAGAGAAGCTTCCTCTCCCAAATAGTTTCAGACAGGATGCTTTTTCACTTACTAAAGATCTGAAGATCATGTCCTCCATTGTTGGAAACTGTCCTAGTTCCTTTGAATCCTGAGGAGCTGTAACAGACTACACCAGGAGAGGATGTGTCTCCTTAGTTTCTTCTTAATGGTAGGAAAGAGGTAAAATTACCTTGCTAGGAATTGATACTTTTTTTGTTTCTTTTGTGTAAAGAGTAGGAAATAATTTAACACAAGATTTTAAAAAAAGTTTGGAGTACCAGAATTACCTCTTTTACCTTCCTTGTTTTTTATAGCTTTGACATAAGACATATGATTCAGTTTGGATTAAAACAGAAATAAGCTTATTTTGCTCCTACACATTTCTTTAAAAGCCTGCACATTCTGCTTTTGATATTTTCCTACCAGATGAGTTCTGAAGGGAATATGGCTGCCTCTGACTTGTAAAAAGTGTAGCTGCTGTTGTCAAATGCTTCAGAATAAATCTAATCCATTTTATGGGTGCATATGTGTGTTTGCATGCACACAAGCATGTATTCATATATAAAAAGCAAAATGGAATGTCAATATACCAGTATATCTGTAATAAGTCAGTTATTCCCAATTTCCTCTTTCTACTTGCATTTTGTGCACTATTTTCAGCCTCTTCTTATCTGAAACTTCTGGAAAGCATTACAAACAAGAAGTTTCTTGAAGTTTCTTCCATTCAAGGGTTCAGTGAGTAAAACTGAGGCAATGGTCACAATTCTTACAGAGCAGCTTTCCTTACAGATGCATTTATTTGGATTTGTGCATGCACCAGAAATACCCCCTGATATGCTTTGTAGTACGTGTCATGCTTTGGATATTTCTAATTTAACTTGAAAAAGAAAGCCAAACTGATTCCCCAACCCACGCAAAGAGCAGCCACGCAGAATTCAGCGACAGTCCAGCCCAAAGAAATTCACCTTGCAGCTCATCCTTCAGCCATTCCTCCCCGCTTTTATGTTCTCCTTTGCCTCTGCAGTCATTCCACATCCCAGACGAAGGAACAACCAGCACTGTATCTTGGTTTGTGAATTGTGAGCAAACACCCCAGCAGCTCCGTGTGTCGTCAGAGATTAAAACCAAGCAAAACTGGGCAGCACAAACGGTCTTTGAGGCACAGTGGGCTGCCCACGTACCTCTGCTGTGCTTTCCAGCCGTGGGTGGAGGCACGGGAGGGCAGGGAGGGGACCCCGGGGCTGCCTGGCCCTGCACTGGCTCCAGGCCCCTGCATCATGCAGGCACATAGGCAGCCACCTTGGCACTGGTCTGTCGCTCTTGTATCTCGCCAGCCCTTCCACTGCTGTTAATCTTTTGCGGCAACATCCCGCTTACTATTCTTGTTTGTGCAATTTTGACTGGCTGCTTGTGTTACCCCAAAGGCCTGAAAAGTGATTATTGCCATTGATCACACCCTGAGCCCTTCTGGCAAAGGGGACGTTACTGTTGCTCGCGTACACAGCAAATTCAATTCCCCCCAGCGCACGTGTGAGGAAGCCTGTGCTGCACAGCCAGTAATCGAACGCCAGCCTCCTTCAGGTGTGCCACCAGGCATGGGCGCAAAGTGGGGTCAGCTATAGCACGAAGTCCGGGGTGAGATTGCCACCGTTGCAAACACTGGAGGTGCCCTCGAGCAGCCACAAGGCTTTTCTCCAAAGCCAAATAGGTGCGACTGAGCATTTCCGTGAAAATAAGTCAGCACTACTCATGGCAGAGCAGAGCGACGTGCAGGCACAACCAGCACACCTCCGTGTTTCCCTCAGCATGACTTTCCTGATCTGCCAGGAGATCAAAGGCACCCGGTGTGCCTGAGAGCATCTCAAGGTGAAATCTAGCCCTTGCTGCCAGGTCAAAAACGGCCCAGTGAAGAGGGAGGGACACATGATCCTCCCCCCCCCGGCCAGTGCCAGTGGTGGCCAACCTCAGCTCATCGTGAGGTGACCTTCCGGAGGCTTCCACCCACACCCGCCATATCCTGGGGGCTCCAGGGAAGCTGACCTTTCACACAAGGTTGTGTGGGCTTCCTCAGGCAAGGGAACAGAAATGTTAGACAACTTCCCTCCCTTCACTATTCCCAGCTGCCATTGCAGGCACACTCCCTCTACGGCCACAGCCTTTTCTGACATGGCGACTTGCTCTGCCAGGGAACAGCGGAACCAAGCTGTCGGCAGCAATGGGGCACAGTGGAGCCAAAAACATTTGTGTCCAAGGTGGCTTTCATCATGTTCAAATGGCTTGGAAAATGTGCCATTAGGGAGAAATGACTTCCCTGTTGCCTCTCCCCACTGGCCTGTGCATTTGATGCACAGTTTCGCATGGTTGCTGCGTGCTTAACCCGAGACCCCAGGCTGCCACTCAGAAACATCTTCCCCAAGCTGCTGCTGATGTGGGCACGGACCTGTGTGTGCTAGTGTAACGTGGAAGAGCAATGAAGCTCTCATCTGTCAGCCCTAGGTAAGAATTTAAATTAAACCTCATTTAGCTGGGCACTCCCTTTTGATTTATTGGCAGATGCCTCTCACTGTTCGAGCCTTGTTAAATTTCTAGCAAACACTTCACTGACCAGCTGTTCCTATTAAGTCGAAAGAGGGCCGCAGAGCGGGGTCATTGCCGCCTCACTTTTGACAGCTCTCGTATGCGGTCCCCGCAGAGCTCTCCTGGGGAAGGAATTATACCCATCGCGCCACGAGACGCCTGGCTAATGCCAGTGAAGCATTTTAGGTTTTCCGCCTCTGTGTCCCCCAGTTCTCACATTTTGTGTGCTATGAATGAACAAAACACCTCATAAGCTTCCTGTCAACTGATGGGGTAGGATCGTTTTCCAATTCAGGCATTTCTTCTCGTTATTAAATACTGTTTACTATGAGCCAGTCAGTCATTTTCAGGTGGCTGCGGACTGAAGTTCTCAGGCTTGCAGTGCAGTCGCACGTATTAGTCATTTAGAAGTCAGACTTTGTTCCTGTGCTTCCAGATCTCAGTGAAGAAACTACAAGGTACTAGTGTTTTACATGCAAAAGAGTATAGCTATTAGCATCCAAGCACATCTCATACATACAGTAAAGATGCCAGAGTTTTGAATTCTCCTTATTTATCACAGCAATGTTATTTTACATTTAGACTGTGTCTTCCTACTGAAGGGTACCAGGGTAGCTCACAAAAAACATACGCACTTTAATAATACATCGTGGAAACACAGCTTCCTCTGGGGTGGAGAGCAAAACCAAGGAAAGCTCAGTGCATAGCATGGTGAAGGCATGGAAAGAAACTTGGCTTAAAGCAGCAAGAGAAATCATGATGCTTATACAACACCATTAGAACTATACAGCTGTGGAGAGCAAAAAGACCTGTTTTTTAAAGTTTTCATCAGAAAACCAATACATGGTGAACTCTGTGGAACTCAATTTATTGAGCTCTCAGGATCATGAGTTAGATCAGCCTTGCCAGGAATTGATGCAGTTTGTAAGTAATCCAAACTTGAGGTGTCAGAGCACTGTTATATTTCCCTGATCTCTTGCCTTGCTTTATTGTTTATTCATATGGCACTATATAGCTGTGCCTTGGGCAGGAAAGACACTGCTTCTACCCCAGAAGTAGCAATTTGATCTAAAACTGAGAAGGCTTAAGGGCCTCTGAGGACCCTCGTCCACACTCCAGGTGTGGAGTCAGCAACTAAACCTACATGTTTGTTGGAAAGTGTGTGTTGTATTGGTGTTAGGAAGGAGCTTCGCCCTTCCCTCCCTGCTGGATTGAGTGTGTCATGCAGGTAACACTCCAGTGTCGACTCTGGGCCAGGACTTTTGGGAAGCCAAGTGGACGACTGCCATTCAGTGCTGAGAACAACGGAAAAGCTGTTCCTGACTCACACTTGGAAAGGGTCCTTCCACCAAGGGAGGTGAGACTGTTCTGCTCTTCATTCAGCAAAATCCTCTTACCAAATTGTCTTGAGTGAGATGTTGGAAGATTTTGTTGAGTCCACATCAAAACCAGGGCTTTTCCTAGAACACGCTTTCTGCTGTTACAAATGCTAGATGCATTGAAAGAGTAGCTCGGAACACTTTGTCTTTCCTTTTACCTGTCGATTGAAAAATTAATCGGAATGGATTCTTGCAACTCTGTCACAGAAATCTGTATGCAAACATTAAAATGGCAGACTGTAATACATTATTTAAAATTTAAACTCAAAAGATTTAAGTGCATGACAGAAAATCCTATGTGCGGTAGGGGAGATGTCATCCCCCTCTGCCCTGTCAGCCACAGTTAGAGTTTGCTAGCTCCCATTAAACTCTTTGCAGATCTGGACTTGTCATCCTCTTTTTAATTCTAGGCAAGTAGCAAATTGGCTTAAAAATGTAGAAGCGGTCCTGATGTGTATGCATGCTCGCTCCTGCCTTCAGCTTTCAAACATCTGAAGGCATCCGTTAGATTCGTTATCGTGTTAATAAGCAGATTTAAGAAATGCAGCGTGTTCTCAGCTCTCACTTGGACAAAAACTCAAATGATTACAGGCTTCTGTCTAGATATATCAGAGAACTGACCTACACCCCTGAAAGCGTAACTTTGAGCTCATTTTTTCTGCCACAGAGATAGAGAGGAATCTTAGTGCCCTAGTAGCAAGCAGATTGAAAGGTACTTGAGAGATTAGAGGTGGCTCTGATACTGAATTCCCGTGCCTGATGAAGAAAGGTGAGGGTATTTATCAGAGAAGCCGCATTTTTTGGGGCAGGGTGGCGGGGGGGAGGAAAGAGCCTTTCTGGATCCTTCTCAAGGTAGCAGAGGATCCCTGTCACTGTTATTTCACACCCCCAGCCCATGTTATGAGCAAGGTTGGCCATGCACCACGTGGAACCAAAGAGGACTGTCTGTCAGTCATGTACAGGGCGGGCCCTTTGTGATGGTAAGGGGAGCCCTAGTTAAAAAAATCAGCCATCAAACTGAAGGAACGGTGATTTCCCTGCTTCGGTGTGGAGTCAGCCCCTCTTTGTATCCTGCTAAATCTCCTCTGCCAGAGATGACTCATCCCTGAGGTTCACAAAAATACTTCTGAAGAGCTGAATTTTTTTTTCCCTTTCCCTTTCTTTTTTTCTTTTTTACCTTTGAAGTGGACTTATAGCACTGAATACATATTTACAAAATAATTCCCTAAGGATATTCCAGAATCCTGCTCTTTAATTACATCATACTTTTAGCACAAATATAAGTATCCCTGTGACACAGGGGACACCGTGTCAGGAATGTGGGGAAAGAACACAATTGCAAAACCTGGAATCATGTTCCTTATTTTTGGAAAAAGGAGAGGGATGTCATTTTCTGCTGTGATATCTTGGTAGGCATTGGCTTATCTAGGATGCTTGCTTATTGCCGAAGAGAGATCTGAGAGAAAGGGGTGAGGACTGATCAGTTAACCAATATCTCATGTGCACATTTTGATACTATATCACGTGAAGAGAGGTTTGTAGTGTCACCTGATGTTTTAGTTCTGGAATCCTCACTGGCTTAAGCAAGGAGAAGATGATTTATATAAAAGCAATACCAGAAATCATAGCTTTGGTAAATAACAGTGTTTTTCCTCATACGTAGAAATAAACTTGAAGGCTATTTAAAAAAATGTTATTAATACCAAGAGGTTTACGAGACATAAAAGAGACAGAAGGTGCAAGATAAAACATCCTGGCAAAAGTGCTGCATATTTTATAGTGCCTGGCTTTAACAATCATGTCGCAGTGTGTTAGCAGGGTGCTGGAGACTTTTAAACCTTTTTTGGGGAATATGAAAGAAATCAGAGTAGAGACACTGACAGGTACTGATGCCATTTCCCAGACCCTGTGACACAACCAGCTTGCTGAGCTGCCCTCAGGTTCTGCAAGCATGAGGATAAGGTTGCCACATGGCTGATTTCTTATGCGAGGCTGTGCTGTCTGGGAGGTGTACTGGGGCATCAGCTTCCTGCCAGGCCATGGCAATAGAGAAAGCAGGCTCTTCCTTCTTCAGGTTTCCCCCATGCTCCTAATCTTCAGCTGGGATTGAGCAAAATTTTTTTTCTCTGTGTCCCTGGGAAGGGAAGGGAAAACTGGAGGGGAAGGGAGGGGAGGAGGAGGGAAAGTTTGTCTAACTTGATGTGTGTGTTTGTTTGTTTGTTTGTTTTCAAAAAGAAATGAACCAGAAAGTTATATAATGCTGTCACTTCAGTGGAAAAAAGGAAAAGTGAACAGATAAAAGGGACAGAGGGAAGACAGTTTGCCATTTTATGGTGTAATCTAATGTATGCAGCTATTCAGTGCCCTGCAGAGGAAATGGTACCCCACTGACAGACCAAGGTAACTAGACACATCTCCCAGGTGCCTTTCTCTTGGGCATCTGCAGCAGTTCAAAGCACTGTAGCCTGTCACGTGGGCAGGCAGGGCAGAAGAAAGGAGAAGGGCCGCTGCTGAGGTGTGGGGTCCTGAGATATGGTGGCTTGGTGGGGAGCATCTTCCCTTTGAGTATGGGGTCTTATTAAGGGGACTCTCTCCTGGCTGCAGCCCAGCATGGTGAGCACTCCCCCTCTGCACTGGGATAGTCTGTGTCAGTGCTGGGAGGTGGTGTATGTCACATGTACATCAGGGAGTGGGAGAGATTTGCTCCCCAAGCATTTTCTGTATTGCATTAGCCAGCGGGGCTGTGGCATGAGAGCTGACTGTGAGTTTTGTGTGCAGGATGAGTCACAGCAGACTCAGCCTGCTGCAAATGGGGGTACTCAAGGAGTCCCTTAAGGTCCAGGGCTCTACCTGACAGCACAGGTGATAACCTTAACCATTTTCTTCCTTGTGGAAGTGAACAGCAACCAGTCAAGTGGCATCTTAGGAATGAGTCATCTCTGTACCGAGCAGCATCGTTATTTTGGGAATTAACCAACGGAGCACGTGTCTGTGTATTTTAAAGGGCATAACAATAAAATCTACACCAACGAGTTTCTTACACACCATTGTAACTGAACAGAGTTTGGCAGAGGTCAGGCAAACTGGGAAGTTTCTATTTGCAGATGCCTTATTGATGTTATTCCAGTGCTACTACCATTATAACTTGCACACTCTCTATCCTTCCTAGCCACATATTTAGAAAGTAAATAAGCTCATCAGACACGTGTTCCATTTTATGAGAGCAGAGATGCGTACAAGAGCGTGAATGAATATGAATAGCCCATTTTTGGCATTACCCAAGCTTTGGAGCTGATTTGTATGAGTCAGAAATAAGTACTGTGCTAAAAGGGCTCCCATAAAAATATGGACGGTGAAAGAAACGGGGAAAGGAGGAAACATTCCTCTCAGAAAATGGCTGCTCCCTGAGACAGCTCCCCAAGACATGTGGCAAGTTTTCATGTGGGGCCTGGTTTGCATGGCAGCTCTTTATGTTTGCTGACAGCTCTTGGTGCAGGGAGCCATGCCGCTACTTCACATTGAACAAATGTCTTCAAAATGCAGCAAAAAATAGACTAATCTTTGAAAAGGAAAGAAGATGAAAGAGAGTCTAAAAAACGCTCAGTGACTGAAAAAAAAAAAGGCATACAGAACTTTAATTTTGTTTCTGTTTTATTTTGTTTTGTTTTGTTTTGTTTTGTTTTGTTTTGTTTTGTTTTGTTTTGTTTTGTTTTGTTTTGTTTTGTTTTGTTTTGTTTTGTTTTGTTTTGTTTTGTTTTGTTTTGTTTTGTTTTGTTTTGTTTTGTTTTGTTTTGTTTTGTTTTGTTTTGTTTTGTTTTGTTTTGTTTTGTTTTGTTTTGTTTTGTTTTGTTTTGTTTTGTTTTGTTTTGTTTTGTTTTGTTTTGTTTTGTTTTGTTTTGTTTTGTTTTGTTTTGTTTTGTTTTGTTTTGTTTTGTTTTGTTTTGTTTTGTTTTGTTTTGTTTTTCTTAGTTTTTCTTAGCACTTTCCCCATTTCAAACTCTCAGTCTTAAATAAGAAGGTGGCTTTGAATACTGCATTTTTACATTTGACAATGAAAATTATTAGACTAGTTAGCATTATACATGAGCTGGGAATGACTGTAAGCCTAATGAGACTAGGAATGGCCCTAATATTTAGGATTTTACCTGTGTCTGTTTTTTTAGGAATGACTTAAAAAGGGACCACTTCTCCTACCACGTAGGCCATAAGCTTGCCTCATTGCTACCCAACCATGGGAAATCATCCATGTACCAGGGCTGGTGTAAGACGGGCACCCAGAAAGCTGTCAGTTGTGCTGGCCTCTCATTCCAAACACATATGAGATAAGGGCATTTTTTTCACTGCAGGATTTTGGTGCCCCATGCTTTTTGGTAGAAGGTCTGTTAACACTGTGCAGAAGCCCATAGGCATATCTCTAGCTCTGTAGATCCCAGATCCTCACCACCTCCCCCAAAATCTAGTCAGCTGTGGAGATCGGCCTGTTTTTTGCTAATGCTTGGAGCTCACTGAAAGGTGAATAAATACAAGTCTATTTGTGACAGATGGGAGATACTTCTCTGCTGGACAATGAATGTTATTTTGATAGCAACACTCGGTTTGCAAGGCTGCCTCTGTCTAGGTGTTAAGCCGGTCTAGATGGTGTCAGTTTATGCTGTCCATTGTATACTCAAACTGAGGTGTGGGATGCCCCAAAGAGATCTCAGAATGAGCGTGCCATCACAGGTCATTGCCTTTGAATGTTCGCTAGTGGCCTTTCCAACCTTGTAGGAGAGTAGATCCGAGTGTGCCAAGCTGAGAGCCTGGAGATCCTTGCTTTGCAAGGCAGATGTAGAACATGGACAGTTTTAAAAGAAACTGTCCTTAATAAATCACAGTCAAGTGTTTCTGAAGTGGCCTGGAGTGAAGAGAAGGCTTGAGCACTGCCTGGACTGACCCTGTCCAAGCAGGGAGAGGAGGAAGGATTCGGATCAGCTCTTTTCCCACTACTGGTTGATAAAGCTTTCTACTACTGAAGATTAATGTGTCAAGGGTAAGAGTTTTATTTAGTAAGCCTTTACTCCTTACTTTATTTTGGCATGTTCTTTCTGGAGGATTAAACTGGAAAACAGCGTTCCTACAGGGAATAAATATATCGTAGGAACCAGAGACTAGAAACGCTTCAGACCTGTGCTGTGGTCAGCCTTTGGGGTCCTGCTGCACAAATAAAAAGAACCTTTGAGAGAAATAGAATGGATTCGGTGTCCAGCTGCCAGGCAGAGGGGAGATGAGAAGTGGGCCTGGGCCTGTCTGTGAACCTGTCGTGCCAAAGTCCTGCATGTGCTAAATAGACACCTCACTGATGCTCAGTGCAGATCAGCTCCTGTTAGCAGGGGATGCCTGATCTCGGGGAGCGTGCTGACCTCCAAAAAGCACGAACGGGGAGGAAAGGGAGAATCTGTTCTCAGGTCCTGGGCTGTCAAAAATGGATTTTCAGGACCGGACTGCTAAGCTGTTGGTTGATATTAAGTGGATTCAGTCAGAGTCTCCTGAGGGTTTAGAGAGTCTTGCTCCATGGAGGAAAATACTCACAGCATGGGACTACAATTTCCCGTTGTGACACTGTGGCCAGAAGGGTGAATAAAAGACACAGAGTGAGTTCCCTGTAGCAAACAGTGTGGATTTGGTGTACTTGTTACAAGCCCCTGGTCCCCCATTAAACATGGGGTTTATTTAGGAAGTAACTTATCTTTCGCACAGGGGTATCTACAGTTGCTCAGGGAGAAGGCTTTATATATCTTCAGATATCTGTGTGCGCATGGTAAAACACCGAAACATGTCTATACGCTTCCTCCTGAAGGGAAAAGAGCCTTTGTTTGAGAGAAGTCCCACTGCTGGACTGCCCCAGACTGTGTCATAGCCCCGAGGGCACCGCCAACCCTGCCTGTCCCTGCCCACCCCCCGGGGCTCCCCCCACTGCCCACAGCCTAAGTCCCCATGTCAGTCCCTGGGGCTTCCAGCCCCTGCCTCAGTGACTCCACAGCAGGGCCGGTCTCCAGCTCCCCACAGCCCTTCCCTGCCTGGCTGTGGGCCCCCTGAGCTGGGCCAACCTGCAGGCCCATGTCCTGGCCTGCAAGAACCAGCTCTTGGTAACGCGTTGCAACTGGCAGCCTATCAGGCAGCCCAGGCACAGGGTCCCCCTGCTACTTTCTGTTGGCACAGTTCTCCTGGTGGGGTGAAGTCTCCCCAGTTAAGGGAAGAAAGACCTGGTTATGTAGCAGAGGGAATGCTATCTGTTAAACTTTCAGCAGAAGACTTTTTTCTGAGAGTTGGTTGCTAATATGAGACAAGTTGTTAATGAGATGCAGGCATATACCCTGATCCAACTATCTCAGACCATTTTTTTCCCTTGAATTAGTTGTGACATTCACTTCCAGCACCCTGGAAGGCTGTATGCTGGGTTTTTGTGGTTTAAGCATACTGGGCTTGAACTACCAGAGCAGCAGCATTGTGACATCTCAGTTTCATCTGGAGTTGTATGATACTGAATCACTTCTGTTTCCCCCCCTACAGCTTCAGCCACTGGAAATAAGGGGGTGTAAAGAACGTCATTCCTTGTCGTTGTGGTTACAGAAAACCCTGGAAGTGTGACTGTGAGTACATTTAGCTTCAGAAATCAGAACAAAAACAAACAAAAACTGCAACATTTATTAATAAATTTCAATTAAGCCTCTCTGCTTTCAAGCCCAGTTACACAATTTCACGGGGGGAAGCAGGAGGAAAGTGGATTTATGACTGTTCAATGTTTGAGCCTGTCAGAATCGTATTGGGCACTACAAAAAATGGATGGCTAGAAATAAATCTGGGTGTGAATAAGCTGTTTCCTCCACAGGTCTGGTTTACACTGGCAGCATGCACTTAATGGTTGGCTGGAGAAAAAAATGTGGCAGACAGGATGGTTTCTTACACGGTCCTCAAGGAATATAAACACGAGCTCTGTTCTTCTTCCCTTTAACTCACCCTCTGGTCACTGGCAAAATAATTTAGATTCAAGCTTCAGGTTTAGAGGAATTGCTGGTAGGAGGGGAAGGGTTAATTTGTTTACTTGGGGTGTTTTTCTGTTTGTTTTGTTTTACTTTTTTAAGCCCTGATGTGAATTATCCGTTTTGGCAAGTGAATGGGAACAGTTGCACGTACTTGGTATTTTCTGTCACATACACTATTATTAGTAAGAAACACATTTCCTTTTGGGGTGAACGCTAAGGACAAAAATAAGGCTGTTCAGATTACCACCTCCCTTATTAACTCTGCTAAAGCAATTGTGCTGGCATTTAAGAGAACTGGCAACTGCATTTGTTCAGCAGCAAATGTGATGCATTCAACGTTCTTTTCACACGAAGAAGAAAACAGGGTCTTTTAAGCATGGGGAATGTAATAGCCAAGCTTTGGTAATGATTTCTAATATTTTCAAGAGAGAAGAGGGGAAAAAGATCCCATTCACTTGTTTCAGTTTGAAGGAAGGGGAATAGCTCTATTATCCAAAATCTCCTCCAGAGCTTTCAGTGCTACTTGGTGCACAATTTCTCTCCATGTGCAGACAGATTTGCCTTCAGTGACAAATCATTGGCTTGGATTTTGCATCCAATATGCATGGTATGCTTTAATTCCTGGAAGAAATTACCTCATATTCTAAGTACAAAGACAGGACATGTCTCAGTAGCACAAAGTTTTTCCACTGGTAGGGCAGGATACCTTTTCTAAGAATGAGTGGTATCATGGTGCCTTGATGCTGTTGGGCTCTCTTCTTTTGTTAACAGTGCTATCGTCAGTCATAACAACATGGTGGATCATCATGTTGAGTACCCAGGCAACTCAGATCATGGTGTACAGAAAGGCATTTGTTTCCTTTCAAGGTGGTGTTCTCACTGGTATCAGCTTTGCATTTGGCCCCAATTAGGTTGGTTTGAAATTGTTGAGATATTTTCCCACTGTAGCTCACATCCTTTTCCACTGATTCTGATTAAACAGAGTTCTTTGATTCTCCAGAAAAGATTTTTGTGCTCATCACTCACTGCTTATCACTTGTCTACTTGTCTCCATTTGTTGTGGAGAAAACGGGTGGCTCTAAATCCAAGTAGGGGCTTAATGTCACCTCTCAACACTGAGAGGAATGGAAGGCAGTGGTGGAAAGTGCTATGGTAACTGATGTACAGGACACTTGTTTGCATTTTTCTTTTAAACCAAAATGCCCAAGCAGTTGGTAGCGATAGAAAGCAAAATGCCTTTTCATGGCCGATGGAAAAAAAAAATCATACAGATAAGGCAAACTGATAAGGAAGATTAGATTACTCTTAGCTATGAGGTATTTTTCCTATGTCTGCTTCAAGGACTTTGGTCTTCATCCATCAGTCTTTATATATATACTAAATAGCGTTTAACAAGTGGCTTTTAAAATAGGGTGAACTTTTGAAAAGAGTATTTATAGAAGTAGCTATTTAGTTTGCTAGTAATTTTCAGTATTCATTTTGCTATTGCTGAATACACAGAACAGGATTATTCACCCACATTACCCAGCTGCTTCTGTTTGATAATGCAACAAAGCTTGTGAGGTAAGTGTCTTTCCATGGAAATGGCTGTGATGTCATGATTCATGGCTATGAAAAAGTGGGATCTGTGAGGAGGAGTTGTTTTTGAGACAGATAATCCCAAAATATAAATGTCTTGCGTTATTGGTTAAATGGTTGATTAAAATGCAATCCAATTAAGGAATATGGCAAGAAATTCATGTTTCATGACACACTTGAGGAATGCTTCCTGATACTGGAGTTCACTAAAAACCAAGAGTAACTTATTAGAAGAAGCTGTGGTACTTTTCCAACTATACTTTTCCCATAGATGAGACCTGGCAACACCAGAAATTTACAGGAGGAGGTGATATGTTACAGTGCTTAGCAAAGAATAAGTGGGTGGTTGGGATTTTTTCATTTACCTTGCTGGCAGTTGCCAGCTGAACTGGATATGTAATTGCATTTGGAAGTTCTCTGACCTCTTCAACAGCTGGGACTCAGAGAAGCATTGTAAACCTGTCACATGCTTGCATAAGATCTTTCTGCTGCAGCATCTCCCTGGAACAGCAATGAAGCTATGCAAGTGAATATTCGGAAATTTAGGTTATAAACCAGGTATACAACCATTCTCACTGGGTGCTTCAGTGGGTGTTTTGTGTAGACGTCCTGTTAAAATTGATTGAGCTGATGTAATCCAAAATGCTTTTGGTTCTTCTCTTCAGAAGTCCATTGAGCTAATGTACCACTTCTCTATCTCAGTAGTGCGGCAAATCTCTTGAGCTGGACACGAGCATCACACAGCTGGCTCTCAACTCTGTGCTAGGCAAACCTGCTTCTCATTCATTTGCAGCTGAAGACTGAGGTTTTTCACTGCTCTGTGACAATGTGCATCAGGTCAGCCTCCTCAGTCGTTCATTGACCAGCCTCAGCTGGCATGTGAGACCCAGAACAGGACAGAGCCTATGGCAGGACCTTGCTGGTGGGGAGTTTAACACCTAGCAGAGTACTCTGTTCAGAGGCACACTTCCAGGACATAGCCTTCATCATATGACCCAGTGTAGCTGCTGCTTATTTCAAGACCCAGCAATTTGATGTTTCAAGCAGGGGGAAAGCTGATTCTTACTTAGGAAGGCTGCTCCAAATCTTCTTTTTGGTTCTCCCCAGCCTACTAAATGTTATCCCAGTCCTGTCTCTGCTGGTGACAGAGTATGCAGCACTGTGAAATGTGTATGTACTACGACACGTAATACTTGTAATGAGCTAAATGGTCTCAAATTTCTCCACTGGCAGTAATGTCTACTTACAGCTTTCTCCATTCGGTTCAGCAGTGCCTCAGCCCCAATACAAGAAAGAGCGTCACTTCATACTAAGGGAAATATGCTGGTGAAAATCCATTTGGGGTTTACATTTGGTATATCCACAGATGTCTGCTCAGGTTTTGCATTTCTTGTGATAGCCAGGCTGAAAATGTGACTGAAGCTGGGGTCAATGGACAAACGCATAGATATTCTATCCCTTGGATCAAAGAGTATGGACAGGGCAAAGAAATACCAGGAAATCTTTAACAGCAAAACTCAGATGCAGGAAGACGGGCAACAGCTTTGAAATGACACAGACAACAGTCACACAGGGACTGAGGATCTTCTCCAGGAAGATCTCCATTATCACGGTCTCCTCCAGTGCCATGGATCAGCCAACTTGCTCCACCAGAGAGAGCTGACCTCCCTTACTCTGACACAATTGTGAATGCTAATACCTGAGAGCTGGTCTGGAGGCCGATACCAGAAAAGCATGTCTGGAGGTGGCAGCACACGATCAATCTGACCAGCAAACGGTCACAAAAGGCAAGAAGAAATGATAGCTTAGAGGGAGCCTGCCAAGAACCAGCTGGAACAAGCTGTGGTGTGTTTCAGTGGCTCAGGCTAACCCCATGCTGACCAGCCAGAGCTTGAGATGCCGGAGGAACTGGGAGAGTCCCAGAGTGTCCCAGAGCCTCTGGGACACTCAGTGGCTCTGAGCGCCTGCCAGACAGCACACAACACCATGGGTAAGCTGTGTGAGGCCAGCACTTCTGGAATTACAAGGCAGAGGGAAGCACTGCCAGTGCTGAGTTTTCCAGGAAAATGGTAGATAACTGAGGAAAGTACAAAGACAGCTGTAGGTCATCTCTGCAAAGGAAAAAGAAGACTGTAGGCAGCTTTATTTTTGACAATAGGTGGTCCTGAGGAACTTGATGTTTTTAATCATTTTGCATCCACTCAGACAGGGGTAGTTATCTATGAAACTGTTATGGATATTTGAAAAGTATTGCACTGCCCCTGAAATGAACAGTATGTTCTTAAACTGATAATGTAAAGAGAAGGTGAAGACTTATCATAGTTTGTGATTGATCTATGGTTTCTGAGTCAATCTTGCAATTTCAGAGCTGGTAAAACAGCAGGCTGTGACCTGTAACAAAAAAAACCCTTAAATTTCCAAGACAGTGAGAGTGGGAGACAAAGAAGGACTGCTGTAAAGCTAATTAACCCTTGACAACAAAATAAAAATTTCTTGTGCAAAGAGCAGCTGCCTAGCTCATATTGAAGCTTACGGTAAATGTTAATACTCCCATAACGTTGACTTATAGAGAATCTGAAATATCTTAGGGAGAAAGTCTGGAGGCAGAAAAGAAAAAAGCAAATCACAAACCCAGAGACCATAAAAACAGATCATGGAGCTGCCTGAAGTATGGAAAAAGCACAAGGCATGATAATAGCCAGTGACTGAAAAGAAATATCCAGGAGCTGCAATGATTTTCCTGTCTTGCCAGAACATGCAGGCATCAGCAGTCATAACAACAGAAAGACCATTTCGATGTCTTCGGTGGGGTCCCTTTTTGCTCTACCCTTTCCTGCCTCCTTCACATATGTGAGGAAGAAGGAGAAGTTTCTGGTGAACCTGTTTTCTTTTGCCCTGGTGCCAGAAGCAAACCCCAGTATCTTACATGGTGAAATGCAACAGGATGGAGACATATACATTGCTAGAGGGACTGATGGACATTTCTTGCCCTGGCTGCATCCCTTTTAAGTCCCAACACCCATAGCAGTAGCCTGGGCTGATGCTGCTCTGCAGTGGTGCCAGACATTGTTCTGGATGTGACAGTGATTGCCTAACGCTGTCACTGCCCGAGACTGAATGTAAATGATGTCACCAGAGAATGGCATCGGGTCCATTTGCTCAGAGGTGTTCTTCTTAAGAGTGAGGGAGGAGATGCCGAATGGGCTGACCTGAAACCAAGCGCTGTACTAGGAATGTCCTAGTCAGCCTGCTGGGAACAGGAACACTGGCTGCCAGAGGTGATGACTGGCACAGAGAGGAATTTTCAAAAGCACTGTCAGGAAGAGGATGAATTTTATCCCCACTGAGGGTTTATTTGAGATGGGTGTAAAAGTAAGTTATAAACTGTAAGAGATGCACTGATGATAGTCATTGGAAGTAAAATGTATCAAGTGTTGAGTCCCTTTCAAGAGACAGCATTACTGGAGTAGCTGAGGATCGAAACTAGTGAGAAGAGTTTGAGGACATCTTCCAGGACATAAAGCAACATTTATCCAACTGCTCACTATTAGATAAAGTGGTAAGAATCCCCTGGAATTCCACTCCAGCAAAAGTGACCTTCACCTTTAGGTAAAAAAAGGAAGTGGACGGAAGGTGCGCTGGTCTAGGAATCACTGATGGGGTAAGAACAGGAGAAATAAGCCTTTCAGAAGAAAAGAAACACCAACAAAAAACCAAGGAAACTTTTGATACCAAGATCAAGAGATGCTGAGATCTACCTATGTTACCAACCTCCAGAAACAAAGAAGGGTGATCAGGTTCATAGGAGCTGTTGACTGAATAGGGACATTTACCTCAAATATGCTGCCTGCAACTGTAACCTGAGAGTGCTTCAAGTCCCTATTTTCTCCAGTCCAATGGTTTAGGGGGAACGAAGTAACTAAGTGCTGACTGAAGAATACTGGAGAACAGCACTGTTAAAATCAGCATGCAAAGCCAAACATACATCATGATTTATAGCTCCCATCTTATCGAAGACTGTCTTGAGCAGGCAACATCCACACCAAAGACCAGAACTAGAGTGCTAGTTGCTGCGTTCCTGTGTATATATTGGACTATTGTCAGAAAGAAATGAAACAGAAACAACCCGGGACATTTGTATCTCTCCCCTCCCAGGTTGGTATCTCAACAACTAGGCTGACCAAAGTATCTTCTGCCTGCCCTTCTTTCTCGCTCTCTTGTGGCTGTATTCCTGGCTGTGCAATGGCTCAGTGCCACGAGAAGGTGTGGGGAGCTTTCCTGCCCAGGGCGTGCAAGGGCTTGGTGGTGGGATCCCTGTCCAAGGATGCTGAAGAAGGTGGTTTCAGAACCCTCAAGTCCTAGAGCACTTCTCCAGCCCAACAATCAATATCTGTCCTCCAGGGAAGTCTAGGGCCAGAGGTACCTAGCAGTTCTAGGGGAGTGGTTAAGTTGGGCACCTAAATTAAGTGAACTGGAAATTATTAGCAGTCTGGACACAGATTCTGTGAAAGAAACTTCTGTCTGAGGCTTAGCATAGGGGGTTTTCTTGGTGTTTTAATTCATTGAGGCATCTCTTTGAAGGAAGAAGAGATGAACTCTGTCATACATGCAGCATGACTGGTAGCCAAAAGAAGAGTGTGGAAAGTGAAGTGTGAGCATTTTCATGTGCAGTGGGGGTGCAACCATTAGCTAGTTCTGGGATTTACTGAAATACCTGGAAAAGAAACAATTTCAAGGCAGGAATGGAGCTAAAACTGTTTTGAAAAAGAACAAAACCCTGTTTGTTGCTGTTCTTTCTAAGAAAAGTCTGTTGTTTAAGGACAGTGACTCTAAACATATGACAGAGAAAATAGCATTCAGAAAGCAGTTGTGTGCTCAAAATATCATTGCTTAAAAATGTAATGATTTCATATACTGTTTTGTTTTGGATCATTTGACAGTGGCATAAAGTTAGATTTGCTGGGTCCTTAAATTACTCTTATGAACATTTTATTTGCATGTACAATTAAGCACCCAAATATATTTTAAGAATACACTCTTTTGAATTTGGGCCAAGATCTTAAATGCAAGACAGATTTGGAGTAACACGCATTGACTTCATAGGACATGTAGGACACTGGATTAATCACGAAGTGAGATGTGCCCATATTGAGGGACTTCGAGCTTTTTAATCTTATCCATGTTCGTTGTAATGTTTTGACATGCATGAGTCCAAGAATGCAAAAGGAAAGTGGGACATGAAATGAACCTCATCCGCATCTTTATCAATGCAGTACATTTCTCCCAGCAGGCCAGACTGTGCCTAATAAGAAAATGGAAGGCCAAAAGACCCACCAGGAGACTACAAACCCATTAATTTGGTATCACTTGTGGGAAAATGCTGGAAGCAATTGCAGGATTTGTTAAGAGAAAGACTTGGCGAAGTCAATTGATTGGGGAGATTTCAGAGAAAGCTGTTCTTGCTGAGCTGCCAAGGTAGACGGGGTTATTATGTCCAGGAAATTTTTAAGTGTCTTGTTGGCACCATGTAAAACAAAATGGGTGCTGCCATGTAAGAAAAGCTGAAGAACTAAATGAGGTTTTCTGTTTTTAGGAGACTACAAGTATTTGATCTTTCACCAGGAGTTCAGTCAATCATCTCCTCTCTCCACATTATCTCTGCAGTGCCCAGTACATACAAGAGACTGACAAATGCAACTATTGTAATAAATACTCATTAAAAATATTAGAGTAAAGCATCTCTGTCAAGAGCAAAACCTTTACAAAGATGGAACTGTCTCTAAATAGGAGAGAGCCTCAGTCAGCAAGTACATAACTCAGTGTTCATCCATTTTGTTTGTCCCTGATCCCCGCACCACCTGAAAACACAAAACTAGGAGAGAGCCAATGCTCTCTGCAGCCCTCCAAATTAAAAGCTATCCTCAAACACTCTAGGATTTCAGAAGGAATGATGACACATCTCTGAATAAGGTGGAATTGTGTCCAAATCTGTTAAAAATTGAAAGGGGAGAAGGTATTACAGCAAGAGTTTCCACACAGTCAGCAATCAGATGTAAGAAAAATCTGTTACAGATGGCCTCTATTCCACTGATAATGAGGTCAAGAGACCTAGGTTAGGTATCTGGAGAGAAAGAGCTGCTCCACAGCATATTCCCAGCTTAGGAGCTTTTCAGTGAAAGCATGGAGACACAGGGACTAACTAAAGTCTAACTGTTGTGCTCCATGAGGCGATCAGGCAGCCAAGGAAAGAAAGCCTGTGTGATAAGAATGAGACACACAGTGAGGTGCTTTTGAATGTTTTTGACCAGTGTAAGCTATATTTATGCTCAAGCTCATGGCAGAGCTGTGTTTCAGTGATGGTCATCCTTTTCCTCACAAGCAGAGGGTGAACCCCACAGGGTGGGGTCAGGTAAGGGTTGGCAGCCTTGCAAAATACTGCCTGGGGAGAAATGGCCAGGCCCAGCAATGACCAGAACCTGAGCCAGCAGTGACACCCCATGCGTACTACTACGAGAGAGATCGCTGGCCGAGGGGAACAACTGGCTGGGTTCAGAGATGAAAGGAGCAATGTACAGGGTACGCACATCTGAGTATAGAGCCATTGCCGTGCCAGCTTGCATGCTGGGGAGGCAGTCAATGTACGGCGTCAGGGCAAGCGTGCACACAGGAGACCAGAGCATTGCACAGTGCTCATGCAAGACCGCCAGGCTGCCTGGCTGAACACACAGGACTGAGGAGCAGATGAGCAGCTCATGGGATATCAGTGCTCTCCAGTGAAGCGTGGGGCAGCAGCCGCAAAACAGCAGGAGCAGCCACTTAGAAAAGCTGTTGCAAGGAATCCAAACCTGTTGGGCTTTTTTTTCTCTACAGTGAACTGGCCAAGACCCAAAGACCCGAAGGGACAGTGTCAGCTCTAAGTTATCATGCTGCTGGTTGTAAAAGACCATTTAGGAAAAGGAACTTTTCTTTTCTGTTGTGTGATTCTCCCCCCATTCCAATTTAAAAGGGAAATGAAGTGAGGGCTTTTTATTTTTTTATGCTGTTTTAAGAAGTGCCTACATAAAAAGGCGGGTTCCAAGGAAAAAGCAAAAGGTTTCTGACATATTTCTTCTTTGTTGTAAGAATATGAAAATAGTTTAATATGGTGGTTTGCTTCTTAAGGATTCTTTGTATTTTGCTTTGTACAAACAGAACAAAGGGGCAATGACTGGGCTACTGAAAAACAAGTTTTGCATGTCCCCATGGCAGAGAAGAAAGAAACTGAACTAAGTTTGAGCTCCCTGTGATGAAAAAGGAGAATGTATCTAATATTCTGATTTGTGGGATTTGTGATTTTGACAAGGGCTAGGCCAGTATTACAAAAACTCCTAAAATAAGCCAAATAATTAGCATCCTCCCTCAGGGGCACATGTGAAACCCTCACATACATCTCAGTGGGAATAAAACTTGGACATTTCTATTCAGGCTAAGGTGGCACAACTACGGCTGCTGTTGGTGAACTTCTGGCAAGCTGTAAGGACTGGTGGTGCTGCATGTGGGAGATGAAAGAGAGGAGATGCCTTCATGCTAAAGGTGGTCTGTCTACTGTGTGAGGGGCAGGGTAAGTTCTCTGGTGCCTTCTAGCTGCCAGCCTGGATGCAGGTAGCGGGACAGGGCACATAACCTCAAGGAAGGTAGCCCATGCAAGAATCCTGATTGCTAGTCCCTTCTTGGCCCACCTGACGGGGAGGGTTGGTCAAGGCTGGTGACTCTCACAGCCTGAAGAAATGTCTCTGGGGCTGCCTCTCCCTGTCCCTGAGGAGTGTGTCCCGCCCTTTTCCCCTCACAGGCATGGTTATTTACCTTTCAGCCAATTTAATGAGCTGAATCAATTCACAAAGGGCAGACTGAGAGTCAGAGCTGGCTTGAGGGAAGCAGCCAGACACACATCCAAATGCAAGCAGGGGAGGGAGGAGGAGAAGAGCGGGGAGAAGGAGTGCCCTTTAGCCATGCCAGTGAGCAGGTAGGGTCAGCTCATCCCACCTTGGTAAACTTCACCCAAAGCAGTGAGTAACCAGTGCTTCAGCCCAGCTTGCTGCAGTGGCTGCCCCAGACTGGGCTGGGGGACCCCCACCTTCTCCCACTTCTCTTGTTGAAAGTAGCTGCCTTCCCTGGAGCATATTCTGCTGCCTGTGTGCCAGGCCGGGTCAGCAGAGAAACAAACCCTGAAATCCCATGTCCCAGGAAGCTAGACCAGTTTAATCCATGTGTCAGGCACAGGCTGCCCCATGCCCACCTCGACCAAGAATACCCAAAATGCTCTCTGTGCATTGGCATCTGTCCTTGAGTGCAGCTTACTTCTCTGAGGAAATCCACTTAGGTTTCCTCAAGAAACAGAAACATCGCAACCATATTCTAATTTCCGGGAACAAAGGCTTTGTGTATACTAAAAAAGACGTAGCCATCATGGCTTACTTACAGGGTTGGGAGGAGGGTTTGGCAGGGATAAAAATCTCTACAAAACTTCTTTTGGAAGCAGCCCCTCCTCTCTGTGTTGCCTGTCGTCTTGGCACTGTCCAGATCACGACTCTTGGCTGTATCCCAAGTTTCTTCTAGATGCATTTATTGAATCTCCTCCCCTTATTTTCCCCAGTGTGTTTGGAAGACAAAGCCACACAATGGGGTTTAGTGAAAGAGTTTCATTTTCCACCCTGAGCACTAGTTCCCAGGGGAAGACAAAAAAATCCACTCTTTAATTACAATTAGTTGCTGCCTTTCAGTTTTGACAACCTAGCCTTGATACCACACTTTCTAGAGCACAGTGGTTGGCTGTAACCAATTCTGGCCAGGCGTCTTGGCAAACACATCAGTGCAGTGTTTCTTTGGAAGATTTTTTTTCTCTTTGCCATTTGTCAGGAGCTGTGGACATGCTTCCAAGCCTTCTGTTGGCTGAGTGGTGCGTATGTTTAGTATGAAATATGTTTATGTGATTATACTAAATTAATATATGCCTAAAAAACAAAGGTAGAATAAGATTAGTAAATTTTAAGGTGTAGTATCCAGTCTCTGTTGTAAGGAGAACATATTCCCTGGGAATCTGTAAGGGTCTAGCATGCTCAATAAAGTACCTTCAAAGTAGGTAAATGAAATGGTATCTGTATCTTGGACAAGAGAATCTGTTTTGAGATGGGATGGTATTACGTTCTCTCTGCACATAGATGCTTCGTGGTTCCTGAAGAGAAACTCATCAATCTGTGGTGACAATTATATGGGAAACCTCACTGGAAGCAGATTTTAAGAAAAGGGTATATGGATTAGTGATTTGAGAGGCAGCAAAACATAGGGGAAGCAGCTAAGCTGGATCCTCGAAGAGTGTGAATTATTTATGTATCAGTTAACTGGATCACAGAGAGCAAATCCAGGATGATATTGCTTAGCAAAGGCTACCTGAATATATCCCACCAGCGCATGTTTGACACTGGGCAAGGGAAAGCTGTGAATGAAAAGACTTGCTATGCAACTGGCTCAGTGCAGAGCCTTTGTGGAGAAGACAGACATATAACCAAGCAATGCTGCTAGATAAAGACCGCTTGCCAAAGCGCATTGCAGTTTCACCTTTGTAAGACCATTATCTCCAGTTGTTCCTGTCAAAAAATAAATAAAAATCAATAAATTCCAGATCCATGTAATCTATTCTTAAAATGTAATGGGAACTCGTAAGTAATGTCTGGTAATTTGCTATCAGCTTGGTCAAGGACAGTCAAATTACTTAATTACACATAACAGTTATTCTGTAAAGACTTAGGAAAACACAGATAAACGTAACTAATCCCTGTTTATTTATTCCCTGCAAACAAAAGCCTAAGGGTTTCTGGAGAAAAAAAAAAGCTGTCCAATTAACATAATTAGAGATGGATGTCACTCAAATCTTCACCACAGCCCACAGACATCCTGCGTATTTTGATTATGTAGTTAAGTCACGACCAGATACAACTTTTTCAAGGATGGTGTCAAAGGCCGATTTCATTGCCTGCTCTTGTAATGTTACCTTGCTGCCACTTGATGGCATCTTCTGCAGGCGCCTGAAGTGCCATCAAAATGGTAGGGGTCTTAAGGACCTTGTTGCGTTTCTAAGTGGGTCAGATACCAGGAGCTGTGCACCTCTGTGAGCAACACCTTCCCACGTTTTCATGTGCGGGGGCGTCTTATTTGTAACACAGACATGTTAATGGGAATTTAGAAGGAAGGAGTAAAATGACAACTCTACAACCTCATGCTCTTATTTGTAGAAGATCCAAGGAAGCCCCCCAGTGTCCTCCCATTGCTCCTGGTCTCCTCAGCTGGCTGACTGGCTGTCTGGATAGATGGAGGGAGGGAGTCAACCAGTTCCCACAGCTCCATCCAGCTCTAGGTGTGCCTGCTGAAACTATCTCCAGTGAGGGAACATCTGTGTACTGGGGCTTCCTTGAAAATGGCCTTGGAGTCCCATATCCATAATAGACGGAGGCTGAACAGCCACTGCTTCCTAGCTCCATTGCCACAGCAGTTTCTCTTTACTTGAGAATAAAATATGATTGCAATCAGGAGAGACAAAGCTTCAAATGACTTGGCACTTTTCTTCCTTTGGTGACTACATTGCTCCAGGTGATGCCTTTCCTTTTAAAGAAAGTCATCACAACAGCAATTTGTGAGAGATAGGTTCTGTGCTCTTCACATCAAAACAAGAGAAGTTTTCACAGAACCACTACCTGATTAGCATTAAAAGACTATACCACTGTAACACAACAAAAAACTGCCTGCACTTCATCCTGCAGCTTTCTCTGGTCTGCATTTGGATCTTGGCAGTCTCACCTTTCCACCCGGGACAGAATCTGCGATCCCTGAAGTTACAACAGGCGACCCATGCTTCACATCATGCTTTCTCCATGGAATAATGTCTTATGGGTGGTGGGTGGTGATCCCTGATGCCATTTACGATCCAAATGCTGAAGGGATCTTCAGGTTGAAGGGAGGCTTGTGGAATGCCAAAGAAAGCCTTATCTGTGCAGCAGGTGAGGGAAGGCTCCCAGCTCTCATTCCTCTTCCTACTGAGGTGTGGAGGGGTGATGATGAACACAGGTAACTCCTCCTTCAAAGACACACTCTTAAGCACCCTTTAAAGACTGCAGAAACCAGAAAAGACACAGAACAATGAGCCTTCTGGGTGCTAAATGTTAGAAAATCATTAAGATAATCATGGCAAAAAAGCAAGGAAACTCAAAGCAGCCCCTCTGGAGAAAAAAGAATCAAAAGAGAGACTATAATAAATTCTGACCAAAAGATAAAAAAAAAAAAAATCCCTCCCTAACACACATGCACACAAAAGATGAAGAAAAAGGCAGCCTGATTCTATTAACCAAGTATTAACACCCCTGGCTAAAGAAACCCGGCAAAAAGGAAGGATTAACATTTTCAATAAAGGGGACCAGATATTGCGGTGCTAATCACCAGCACTCTCCACTGACAGGAGAATGGAAAATAATGTTCTTAATAGTGTGAAACAGAGCAGGAGGTTCACAGGCAAAGAATCAGGGGTTGCTGCTGGCAAATGACAAATAACCTGGTTAGAAAAAAGCATCACAAATTAGGGGAATTCTCTGCAAGAAATTGTAACTATGCAAATTGTCCCAGCATCCATGTGTCTGGCTGAGCTGCAGCTCTACCAGAGGGTGTCGTGACAAGGGCTTTAGTGCTAAACATTGAGGCCACGTTTTATATCACGATTTTCTAGTCACCATTTTTGGAAAAATAGACCCCCAAATGTCCTATGCATTGCATAATCTCAAGGAGCCGAGAAAAACATACTCATTTACTGAGTAGCTCTGTAGCGTAATGCCTCGTCTTCTTCTGCTGCCTGTCATTACAGTAGGAGCCTGCCTATTACGTTCAGGTGCATGTGGAAAGACAGGAAATTATGTCCTGTGATTTACTGTAACTGTGTACAAGTCTCTTTGCAACTGAGGCTGCTTTAATTAGCTATTCAGCATCAACCTCTAGAAGCCAAGCAGGACTGGGCCATGCATTGCATTTGTCTGTGATATCCAGTGGCACAGGGCAGTTGCTTTGGATATCCAGAGCTATGCGTGCATGCACACTTTGTGTTGCTTGATGCTATAGAGGTGATGTGGCTGCATGCATTAAGTTCGTTGTCATATTTAGTGTGATCAAACCTGTTTCCCCTTCCAAAAGCCTCCCCAGAGAACTGTAGTTCTTATACATCCAACGATGAGAGAGCTCAGGTTCAGATAAAATGCACCATTTCTAGCTGTCACAGAACTGGAGCTATAGGTTCTTTTTTAACCTGTTTCATTAGATTATAAGATAGCGGGGACAGGGATTTACTCTTTCCCTGTTTTCATGCAACACTCCAGTACAATGAAAGCCAATTCTTACTGGGGCCTTTGGGTGCTACCTTTATATGACATGATTGAATATAACCAAGAATCCTCTTGCTCCCTGCCCTAAAGTGCCTGCAGAGCCAATTAACATTCACACTGTACACAGGTACCATTTTGCCCATCCCCTAAAGACAGTTTTTTGGAGAACGACGCAGATACACACAGTATTATCTTCCCCCATGCTTACAGGCTTGAGGAGAAAAACTATCCCCCCTTGAGACTCCCAGGGCATTTAAGCAGGCAGAATTAAATTACTGACAGTGTATTAGGATGCTCTCTGAGCTTCTTGGAACAAGAACGAAGCAGTAGCGGGACCAGGAGCGCAGACAACCCACATGTTTACTCAGAGGGCTCCTTCCCAAGTTTGCTGAATCATGAACAACTCTGATGCAGGGAATTCTCTCCCAGGTGCTTGTTTCGCTCTGTACTGTGTTAGGGTACAGCGCTCCGGTTTACAATGTGTTTTGATTTGCCTGGGGGTTAAAGGTACTCAGGTTTAAATATTTTTTCCCCGTTAACCCATACATTCATTTGCACGGAGTCCACTATGTTCACAAAATCTCATCCCTGGATCCAATGAAAGGCGCTCGTCTGAGGTTTCTTTGAAGCTTCCTCAGGGGCCCTTCAGTTCACGAGAACACAGTTACCAAGAGATTAAATGAATTAAAAATTGATGATTGTTCTGTACGGGATGTCTAGCAGCCAAGGATATTTAAACAGATAGCAGGGAGGGTGGAGGGAAGATTGCTTGCCAGAGTATTTTTTCCTGTTCTTAAATAACAGTTTTATGGGGGCAGGGAGGAGGATAGGGAAGGGTGGAGCCGGGGGAGTATCTGCTGGTCCTGGGTAAGGAAATTCCTCTTATAAATGTAACATTGAGAAAGAATAGAGTGCTCTGAGAGAGGCACTTTGCCTAAACAACACAGAAGGTGCCCAGGGAGAAATCAGAGGATTTTGCAGATTAATGTCTTTTGAACCCAAAGCCCATCCTGGCAGGGCTAGGCACTGGTGGGTGCTACCAAGGGAGCTCCCCTGTGGCAGTTCCCTGCAGCTTCTGGGGGTGGAGGGGAACACAGCCCAGTGCCGTGACGGTGGCCTGCCATGGCTGCCTCATCACTAGCAGGTCTGGGAGCCCCCAGAAGAGCAGAACGAAAGGCAAAGTGAGCAGACAGGCAAAAAAGCCTGAGACACATTTGTCCAAATCTACCTAACTCTAGTTAGTCAAGATTCAGCTCCGCTTTAGTCCCTCTTGGCCCAGGGCTCTTGCCTGGGTTGTCTAATGTGTTTCTATACCATCTGATGTGCTGGTCCCTGGGATGGGAGTGTGTGCGTGTTGTGGCAGATGTTTTGTGCCTCGGCTTTCACCAGTGCTGCTTCTGGAAGTGGGTGGAGAAGTAACTGGCCCTGCATCTCTGGCCATTTGCTAGGCGTATTGCAGGTCCAGGTCTGCTTTAGGTTTATGAGGCTGTTATGATTCACTTGATACCATGTTCTTAGTTCAGCTCTTTTAACCATGGCCAAAATTTTCAAAAATGGTAGTGACTATGATTCCTTTGTCTTTTGATCCCCAGTCGGAAACAATTTTAAAAGAGCTGGTTTTTACAGTGTCTGCTCTGAACTTGCTGGGCACCTTTAAAGGTATCATGAGCTGAGTACTCAGGTACTTAGAAAGCACCTCTCTAAGACTGATGCTTGAACTCCATCTGCATCCTAACTTCACCTCAGAAGATGCTGTACTGCACAGAAGGTAAAATGTGCAATGTTCACAGGTGAGAACAATTTAATCCTGCTGGTTTAGGTCTGTTAGCAAACAGGGGTGTAAACTGGTTTATGTGCGTAGTCTTTGTGCCTTTATTCTGCATGAAACGCCAGTATTTTGTGGCATCATTCCAGCCTGGAGTTGTGACTGACTTGGCCTTCTCCCCTGTCCTTACCTGCAAAAATATAAAGGCTCAATATGTCAGTGTCAGTAGTAACAGAGGACCAGTGGAGTAGAAGAGGACGTTTTGTCTGCTGTGAATTTCCATGCTTCATTTTGCATCAGTTATGAATATGAGATTAGAGTTCAAGTTCAGAAATACAGATCCACTGAGCAAACGCCATAGATCCACTGAGCAAACTACTACAGGTTCTCCATATATGTTTGTGGGGGAGAGAAGGGACAGGAAAAAGAGGAGGAGAGCACTGAAATAAAAGCAGATTGTTTACTGTATTTTGAATTTAAGTTCAAACAAACAACAAAACTTGTGACATCTAGTCTCGACTGAGAGATAAATACCTCAGTAGTTCCTCAGGATAACACAGCATTAGATCCTTCCTTGTATGATTGGATATATTGGCTAACTCATTAAAATTAATGGTCTCGGTGACCACCTAAGTTGTATTTTCCTTGTTTCTTTAGAAACTATTAATTTCCTCAGAATTTAAAAAAACATTTCATTCTGAAAAGTAGCTATTATACCTGCATGAAAGCTAATATTAAATATGCACCATCTTAGTTGTATTAAAAACACTGTCACTCAAATATCAGAATGTAATTGACCCAGTCAAAAAACAATGGTTGTGAATTTATTTTTCATTCTAGTTTTTCTCCATGAAATAAGCCTGTTTTCTTTGGAGAAGAATGAGGAAGGAAAGCTTCAAATACATGGATGTAATTGCCTTCATTAAAAGCTGGCTGAACAGACTTTGTCCTGTGGGGTCTACTCTCTGTATCTCTGAGGTAAGTTCCCATGTATTTTTAATGGGAAACTTATTACCAATCAAACCTGTATTCTTGCAGTGGTACATGAAGGTGGATGTTCTGTACTTTTTCATCATGCTGAGTCTCCTGGGAAGAGCAGCTCATTACAGCGTCAACTGTCCCTGCCCTTTGCAAAAAGCCCCACCAAGGTCATATCAAGAGGTGATGGATAAAGGCGAGCTTTAACCCTTGACCTTGACTTTCCTGGTGCTGAGTGTTAATAAATCTACATTTAGGGGTAGAGGTTTTCTCCCAGCTGCTCTTTGTTTGGGAAAGGGGGTGACATGCTGACACACAACAGGTTGCATTTCCTAGGGCAGTGCTTGGGAAAGGAGGCCTTTCCCCTGCCCCTACCACACAGCCCCGCACCCATTGCGGGAAGATGGCTATGAATAGGGCTTAGGCATCTGGTGGTGCTCAAGTCACACAATGGGCTGAGATGTTTTGGGTATACGGGCTCTCCTGTTTTCACAAGGGACCGCTTCCTTGGTACCATGGAAAACAGCAGGGTTTGCTGTTCTCTCTGCTGGAGCCCAAGGTAGAGGCTGAAACAACATTTACCTGTGTCATTGTCTTCAGAGTGGTGTTTGAGACGACCTTCAGGAGACGAAAACTTTTTAAAAAGAGGTCCCCTCCCTGTCACACCCAAGGGGAACCAGCATTGTTGAGTACCAGGAGGAAACAAGTCCTTTGAAAGGCTTCGGAAACCATAGGGTTATACTTCAGGAGCAGCCTTCATCTCCCCCCTTGCTCAGCAGCCTCTTGCCAGGTGACCTGAAAGCCCTTCCCAAGGTTGTTCAATGCCATTGCTCTGTGTGTCCAGTAAGGAGTAACACCAGCAAAGGAGAGGCCTCTCCTCTTGTCTGCCTTTATTCCTTTATTCCTCTGCTTAGTTTTCTCCAAATGCTCAGTCTTTCCTTTTTCTCCATTCTCATCCCATTTTCCTTGGCTATCTTTAGCGAGCAGCAGTGGGGTCACTCCATCCTCTGCGTTGTTTTTCTTAGGAGCTGTAATGCTGCTGGCTCTTAGGTTTCCCAGTGGTGAAAAGGGCCATTTGGGGCACAACTTGACATAGATTAGAGAATGAGCAAATTAATGTCCTGGGCCGGTGTAGTGTGCTTCTGAGCACTTCGTTTCTTTTCTGATGAAAAGTATTGCCTTAAAACTTCCAGTGCATGAAGGCTGCCTGCAGTAAGCGAGGTGGAAAAATTAGCTCCTGCACAGAGCTACTCTCAATGGCTCTGGGCATTTCAGTGCTGTCATCTTCTAGGGAAGTTAAATTGCTTTGTTCCCTGTGTCCAATTAGCTATATAATCAACGTAGCAGAATGTGGAGCAGGAGTGTGCTGAGATCAGGTATAGTCATTTTGTCAGAGGATATGTTCAGATTGATCTCAAACTGGGGCAGGGACCCATGAGGGGATCTCAGAACAGAGGGCAGAGATTATACCGAGCTGATCAAACTTGGAGCCTGTACAGAACTGGGAGGGCAGGGGGGCGCTTTCTGCTCACTGGAGGACCAATACCAAATATGTCAGAAATACCAAGCCCAGAAATTAATGGTACAAACATTTGGGTTTTATTAATTTTATGTAAACATTCAAGTTTGCTGTCAAAAAAAGCAGAAGGCAGTAGCACTGAGAGGTGAACTGTAGAAGTGCCATGGTTAGTGGGTAAGTGCAATTTGCTCTAGTGTTGTCCCCTCTTGGGCTTTCTGTGCAGCAAGGCTTTGTCCTGTGACTCTGCAATTTGTTTAAACTGATTTATTACCAGAAACACATTTAACTCCTTCTTTCTGAGTTTCTGATTCTACATAGGATAAATAGCTGGAATGAAACCCTTACTCTGCTAAATCTCACAGTTTGTGCATATATATTACAGGAAGAGTTCACAGCCCTGCAACTAATCGGCCAGCACTTTAGAAAAGTGAGACCTTTCTTCACGGCACCTTTGCAGTGGGCACCGGTCCAACATTTGCTTGCGTGATCAGCCAAGGTGACATCTGACGTCAGAGCAGTTCAACGTGGCACAACCCTTTCGTATCCAGGGCAGGCTCTCTGAGGCATCACTGGCTCCATCCTGCTCTGTCTTTGCGTAGATATTTCTGACAAATACCCATTTGCTCCTTGGATGATTTCTCCCAAGCCCTGGCATATGGTGCAGAGATCAAAACAAAGGCCACATGAGTAGGTCAGCAATCAATAAACTGGAGAAGCAAGAAAGGCCAAGAAGGAAATGGAAGTATGACCTTCTTCCAGTGAGGCAACTGAAACTGCAGTGTGTTTTTCTCAACTTTCAGAGTAATCTGTAGAGCAATGAGGCATAAAACAAGATGGAGTAGGAATAAATAGAACAAAAGTGGCCTTCTAATGGCAAATGAGATAAAACTATGGCATCAGGTCTTGAGGCATGGTCGGCCCAGCTGGGCGCTGTGATGATTTTGTGGTATTGTCAGCAAAGGCTTCATACTCAAGTATGAAGTCTTATGCTTTTGGCCAAGCAGTAATCTTTTATCTTGTGTTCTGCTTCTTTGTGATCTCTTCCCTTGAGTTCTGGTTGGTTTGCAAGGAAGACATGTTTTCTTCATACCCCTTCACATCTGTCTCATATTTCCCCTTCTCATTTATGACTGCATTGTGAGTGCTCAAATGTTGGTGCATTGGGTCCTATGGCAGTGCTGGCCTGCTACCATGTAGTATGTCATGCTTCTCTGGGGTTAGGTGACTCACGTCATGGCACATCCCCAGTCTCTCTTCTCCTGTGATGGGACGTGGAAATGAAAAGCTTGTGCTTTTGCAACTGCATGTACAAGTGATATCAGCTTAGGAACAGAGGCAGCATGAAGCAGGAGGCGGTTCAGAGTTTCATGTCCAAAGCGTGAGACTTGATGGATTTGTCTACAATCAGGAACTTCCTGTCATCCCCGAGTTCATCCTGTGTGATACAGGTCTCCTGGTGAGTGACAAGTGGTGTGAGCCTACTGCAGCAACAGAAGGCGAGGGGAATAGTTATTTTTAATGCCCTAGGGGCACCCAATGTCCAGATTACTCCTTTGCCCTCACCCCATATCACTGCCCTTTAAGGTTCAAAAGTTGGCATGTGTCTTCAGCATGGCTACAGGAGGGGAAAAATAAACAAGCTTGCTTCTTTCCCCCAGCTGTGCTGAAGCCAAACTAACTCTGCACCTTTTGCAGACAGAATTTAATATTTTCCTCCTTGTAGTCTGCCAGGCAGAAACCTTTACAGAAAAAGGCATGGTGATAAGCCAGAGCAGAAGCCCTCTCTGTCTCCCAGGTCAGGGAAAGGTCAGTGCACATTAAATGAATATTGCTGGTGCTTCTGTTGCAACAAGGCCTAAGCAGTTTAAAGCCAGGCTGCATCATCTGTGGCTGAAAATCATTTGCAGTGCTGCTTCCTGAGCAGCAGATTGGCTTCCCATTACACAGGCTAATGAGAAAGTGTCACAAGTGGTCTCAGTAATAATGTTGTAGCAGAACCGCCCCATTCTCAGCACACTTGCAGAGATTTTGATTTAAAAAAAAAGAAAGAAAGAAAAAAAATATTCTCATAACTTGTTCTTTTATATCCTCAGCCTCAAAGTACTGAATCTGGAAATCAAAGCAATGCGATCAAGAGAACTGGAAGCAAGAGATGCGTGTGCTTATATCACTATCCGACTGCTATTCCACTAAAGCCCTCAGCAGAGCAGAGCTGTCAGCTCCCAAGGGCAGTGTATTACGTGTCCCTGGCACCATCAGATTATACAGTGGCATTTTAGGATTTCACAGGGAAAGGTATAAATTTCTGAGACATGCCTTTTTTGCAACCCCTCCACCCCACCTCTCTCTGGCTAGTCTTGCACCTAGCTGCTAACAATAGAGCAAAGTGGCCTCTGATCCCTCCAATCTCATGCCAGATTGGAGAAAAGACTCAGGATCTGGGTCAGGACAGAAATGAAAAGATGCTGATCACAAACTGGAGTTCACCACGGAGCCTCCTGGTTAAGATACAGTGAGGGAAGGTATCTGACCTTCTGAATGCAACAGCATGGGGACTCTTACTGGGCTGGTGTGTCAACAACAATGCTAAGCTGTTACTTTACAAACTCTTCTTGGCCATGCAATGTATCTCTTTTTGCATTTGGATAGCTGAGGGGGCAATATAGTGCCCTCTGCCCCTTAACCCAGTGTTGTTTCCAATGCAGCTCCGGGGAGGAACAGCGGCCGCCTTTGTTATATACTACCATGATGCTAACAGGTCAAAAAGCATCGTGATCATAAACCACTTTTTCCAGGCTAAGGCCAAGGTTTGCAAGGATCATTTTTCCTGCCTTGCATGCTTCCGGGAGCCTTCACTAATTGCACTCCATTTCTCATGAACCACTGCATTAACTGTGGCTTTCTAAAGACCCCCGCTAGAAACACTGCAGACATAAAAACAACAGAGTGTATCACAACCTTGGAACACAAGTATTCCTTGTCTAGTTTATTTGTTGCCCACCTCTGTGTATTGTACATTATGTTACCGAGGTTATGAGAGTGAGAAGTTCCTCACTGCTGCCCTCTGGGTCAAGCCAAAACCTCGGGAGAGGAGGTGAAGGGAGGACAATTGTTTTTTCCCTGCGAAGAGGGAAGCGGGGTGGGCAGTGGGCAAAAGGGGCAGCAAGCAGGGAGCAGACTGACAAGCACTTGAGAGAAGAAGAAGGCCTGTCTGTGACAGGGTAGCAGGCTTAATGCCAAACCTTGGTGGGATTTGTTTGGCTCAGGAAGCCACTGAAAGTTGAACAAGGACTGGTGTAATGGACTTACCTTTCCAGGACCCAGTGGATAAAGGGAAGGTTATTTACCAGCCTTTCTAGTTAATCTGTTTTACCCACTCAGCCTGAATTTTCCCCATTGAAATAATTTGCCTATCTTGGAATTATTTGTATGTTCTATTAACCTGATTCGAGAGACTGGGATACTCTGGTGTCTTCTGTGTGATGGATTCAGCTGGAAGAAAGAGGGGATAAGAAGGTCCGCCTCAAGGCTGTGGTCTGTTTTGGACACACACAACCTGGAAAGTGGGGCCTGTTCTCCAGAGAAGGTGGCTACTATTGTCAGCATCACGTGAATGAAGAGAATACCCGCAGGCACTCTGCCCTACATATGCTCACAGGGTTCCAGGGCTGCTTGTAGATGTAGGTCCCTATTCCCCTGAATATCCTTCTGGACCACCACTGCAGTGCTACCTAAATGTCTTACCTGGGCATCTTTTCTGTGGTGCTGCAGTTCAGTGACGTGCTGGTTCCTGGTCAGATCTCACCCCGGTGAGGAGCCAGAAGCTTTCCAGCCAAGACTGAAGGAAGCTCTGGGCCCATGCACCAATTTTACTGCAACCATGAAAACGAGTCACAGATTCTGAACCCAGAAAGCTAAACTAGAATATTCTTTACATTTAATCCTCACCAGAAGTCACAGCACATCCAGTACATCCTATGATAAATTACAGACTTCAGACGAAAGAATGAAAGTGTCAAAGACCGAAAAGGTTCATTCTTATCGCTGTGCACCTGCCCTTTTCAGCATATGCCCAATTTTGACTCCCATATTTCTTCCAGAAAGCAGCTTTTACCCTAAGGTATCGCATGGGTCAGGCTCTCTTCTCCAGAGGAAGTGATTACTATTATAAAGTTGGAGGGTTATTAAAGAAGGAAGCGTGGAGAATTTCTGTGAAAATTTTCTTGGTCACTGATAAAAAGTTTGCCTTAATTGGCTCTGGGTGCCGTTTCAGAAACAGGCCAGCCTAACAGTGTAAAACTAGCTACAGTTACCTCTCCTTTCTGCAACAGATACTTGTACTGCAGCATTATGAGAAGGGAAAAAGGGGGGGAAAAGGGACAGGGAGGAAGCAGGACAGATATTCAAAGAGAGACCAGAATAAAGTGAGTGACATTTGTGACCCATCTGGTCATCCGAGATTAGGGTGACAGGATTTAGTAGACATTAATACATAGGAATTCTACACATTAATACACATTCTACATCTAATTCTAATTAGAGAGGGATGTTTTCCCCTTTCTATTAGACTGCAAGAAGACATAGCCAGACTGAGTGCTGTGCCTGACTTCCCACAGGATTTTGTAAGGCTAGGTTAACCAGGAGACCCATGAAATTGGGGCCTAGCATTTGGGAGGCAGCCCCTCAATTAATCTGGGCTACCATGTCACTTAACCTCAAATCTAGAAGAGGCATTGCAATCCATAATAAAACGCCGGGACTAACAGTCAGGACAAGTGACAGAGAGGAACATCACTGTGGTTTAAGCTGTCAAAATACTAAACATGAATAATAAGAAGGGATGGTTGAAGGGAGGAAAGCTAGTAACTTTCAGGGCATAACAACACCTATGGGTTAATCCATCTCTGTGGGTTAATTTACCTCTGTGGTCTTGTTGGCATTTGAAGTTCCCCTGCCTTTGCCATAGCATAAGAATGGGGAGGCATAACTGCTCAGAAATAGAAAATATTTCAGCCCCTGGGCTTTGCCTGGTCTGTGTCATTGCCATTAAATAGAAACTGTCCTTAACAGGCATCTTCAAGAGAAAACTATTGAGCGGGAGAGAAGGAGCTGAGACCTCAGTGGCTTGCCTTCTGGTGCTTCCTCTCTTTCAGCAGTGCAGATGTTACTTTCCAGTCGGGTTTAAGAGAGAATCCCTACTGTTTGGGGATGTTGAGAAGATTAAGGGATTAAACAGAAAGGGCTCCATTGCAAGAATTTCTCTTCCAGCTGGTGCTCAATTGGGGTAGAAAGTTTTCTGAGATAGAGAGATGCAGATATGTTGTGCATACAGATATACTTGGCTCCTCTGATTAATTTAATGTTAATACAGTGTCATATTTTTCCTTTGGAGAAAATTAGAGTAAGATAATGCCACATGCTGTCAGTCTTAAAAGGAAATCAGCAGGGACAGTTGAAGTCCTGAAATTATTTTTTTCAGGCTTTTAGTTCAGACACATGACCCTCCTCCCTTCCCCACGTAATTTTAACTTTTTTCGTTTAGTTTTATCACAAGTGGTACAATTACAGATCTATGGCTGGATAGAGTAGGTGGACTGTGAATTTTCTCTCCCTTTTGCTGGGTTAAGCCCTGCCTTTCAAGTTATTTTACACATAAAGACATTCAGCTGCCTCTGATCTTCACACGCTTTCTCTCGGTTTCTTTAGAATACAAAAGTGAATGGATCAAGCAATCCGAAGCCCATTGAAGTCAATGGTCCGTAGAGATTAGAATGCTCTTTCTTACTATGTATTTTTTGGGGCAGAGAGTACGGTGCTGAAGACGGGGGTGTATTGGGGAGGAAGAACTGTGGCTGGCCTTTCCTCTTTGTCAGGTGTTAAAGGATTGCTAATGTACTTTAAAGGTGGTTTGAACTTAAAAAACCCACCTAAAATAAAGAAACACATCTAATTTTTTAATACATTGAACAGGCACCCTGTGCAGTTAAGAAGGGTTAGAAGAACAAACCACAAGCTGGACTGACCGATCCCTGTTACGTGGGATATCGTGCAGCTCGTTGCCTGCTTTTTAGTACAGCATTTTCTCTTCCTCCATTCTGTTCCTACATTTCTTTCTCTTTCTACCTTGCTTTGCACTGTTTCCGCCATGTTTCTTCTTTGGATTTCTCTTTTTCCCTCCCTTCCACTTTCTTTCTACAGGGAGTGATCAAGGAGGCCTGGTAAGGACATTGCCCTGTTCCCTCGCCTCAGTTTAAACATGGTTAACACTGTGGACACACCATTAACCTAATCAGCCTTCACTCCCTTCTTTCTCCATCAGACTCACATTCCCCCTATGGTTGTTTTATCTTGTAAATCTGATTTTCTGGGATAAGAACCTTCAGAATTTCAAAGTTTGTCTGCAAATGAGACAAAATGAGTTCTCATCCCTTCTAAGTGCCTTGAAGAGGGATTGTAAGGGCTGGTGCAGTCTCTGCTCAATTACTTATATGATTACAGGGACAGTAGTCAGGAAAAGGAGGAAAAATATCACATATTCTCTGTACAAGTCACTCATCTTTTATAGTCATTTACCCTTTATTTCATAATCGAAAAAAAATCACCAGCACAGTCATTCCTTTCTATTTTCCTGGTAACCACAACAAAGCCCTTACAGATCCAAGATACATGTGTTCATGTAACTTGAACTGGGCATGACTTAAACCAAGAAAAGGAAGGAAATTCAGTTCTCCCACTGCACCTTTTTCAGCTAAGGTTTTTTGGGTTTTGTTTTCTGGTTTTTGGGTTTTTTAATGAAAATTGCCAGAGTTGCAGTGCCATTAATACTTTTATGTTTGCTGATACCATCCATGCTGTTGTGGATAGCAGCAGTGCAAGTTCTTCAGGGACCCGTAGATGTGTTCTTCTCCAACCCCACCCCTTACAGCTGTCAATTAATAAATGAACTGGTTCATCATGTTAGTTTAGCATTGGCTTGTGACCTATATTTTCAAGGATGCTTTACCAGCGCTCTGACTCCCCTGGTCCTGCTCCTGTGCCTCCTTGTGCACAGCCCCTGGGGCTGCAGCAGCCCCCTGGCCAGCTGGAGGGTCCCAGCTGGTGCACTGCCTCGCTGCAGTCGCTCAGAGCATCACAGCCGCTGCTGGGCTGGTGCGCTGCTGTGCCTGCCCCAGAGCACAAGGCTTGTCACTCAAGGAGGATGGACACAAGCTATTAGTTGTGACGGACGCATACTTGACTAGTTCTGATAGTGGTATTTTCTTTCAGGCTGTGACATTATTTGAACAGATCACCTTTGCTTAGCACTCACCATACCCTCATTTGTCAAACAGTTCTCTCGAAATAATGTGACTGTACGAAGTTCCTAAATATGCCTCTGTTTGAAGCAAACTCTCTGCTTTTCAGTCCTTCAGGTGCCACTATTAAGAGCCCAAACACCTTTGTGAAAATAAAGTTTGGAAAAAGTTACTTCCCTGCTTGAGCGTGGATAGGATTTTCCTTATTGCTCTTAACTGCTGGTGGTATGTACAGGAATTGAAGCTCAGTCAGAGCTCTGACTGTTCCCTACATTTTATGCCAGCTCCTTTGGGTAAATGAAGCTCCTGGAGGGGATGTAACAACCTGGGGAAGAGGGGATTATCTCTGTAGGCCCCTGCTTAGGCCACGCTCTAGGTATCTGAAAAATCGTCCACGTTTTCCTCATTCTGTAACCATGATGGGATGAGCACAGCGCAAGCAAACTTCAGAGTCCTGTGGCATCAACTGCCAGGGAAGGCAGTTGGAGCCATGTAGAAGTGCAGTCTTGCATACGTAGGGCTCAGTACTCATTAGTGCATGCATATTCAGTGCTGAAATACAGGTATAAGCCAATAGTGCTACTGTAAGCTGGAAGCAGTGGAACTGCCTGCCAGTGAGTACAATATGTATTTTGTGGTGCCACAGTTCAGGAAAGAAACAACTAACAACCCTTTTAGGAGCAGAAAAACAAGTTAACGTATTGTTGCTGTACAAGGTGTATATCGGCAATCACGAACTCGCAGGAGTTATGTGGATATACAGAATGGAAACCAGCTAAGGGTAGCATAATACTTTTTCATGCCCAGACAGGTAATTATCCTCTCACCTTTTAGAGAAATAATGCTTTTGAACATGTCAGAGAGCTGGAAATGAAGTACGTTTTCAAGATTAAAGGGAACAGATTCCTGGGTGAGTTAGAAAAGTTTGTGTAATTTTTTTAGTCTTAAACTCCTTCCTCACACACACACCACCCCACCCCACTGCCCAAAATACTCCCAGGTCATTTTAAGTCCAGAAGGATTTCTTTTTCCTGTTGGCTGCTGGAGGACTGCTAGGGGCCACCTAGAGCAACTCAAAGCAGGACTGTCACCAGCAATAGATTAGATCAGCTGTGGCTTTGTTTAGGTGAGTTTAGAGATGATTTGTGGCTTTGCTGTTAACTACCGGATGTCTCTGTGCTGTGCTGGGGATGGGTTCCCACAGAGGTGGGCTTGATTCTTACAAATATGGAAAATAGCGCATTCTTCTGGGTTTTACTATGCCTGCTCAGTATGGTTCAGTATAATGTTAAGAGTACGTGTGTACACATTAGCAAAGAAACTGTCAATTAAGATATCTCACCATAGTATAAAGCTATTGGACACTAAGAATATTTGTATTTGTGGTTCCACACCGTGCCTGAGAGCAGTACTCTATGGAATTATCAAAGGAGCTGATTAGTGTTATGAATTTTGATCCTGTCCAGAAGCTCTGTAAAAAATCAGTTTGCTGAGCCAGTATCACCTGATGAGTATGCATCAAGGCCCATTGTAATTCCTGGCAAAATTAAAGAAGGAGGCAAACTGTCGTTGCAGGAAAATAAACTTGTGTGCTGAAATGTATACTGCATGTGCATGGAGAAACCGAGCTTTGTTATTGTGCTCAGCAGGATCATGTAGTGATGAAGTGGGATCACTCTGGCATTTCAGAATTGCTGCGTGTGTCGTAGCACGGTCCTCAAAATGTCAGAGCCCTGCGGAAGTGATGGACTGGTTTCTGCAAATCCCCAGAGCTGCCCTGGGTGCACTGATTTGCACCATGTGGAGATTCTGGCACAAATTTAGACCACAAAGAAAATAAGTTTTAGTGGAACTAAGCTTACTAAATTTTAAATAAAAACTCTGGTTTTGTGAAACTTACATATTTGCTTATCTTTACTTTTAAAAGAGTGCATTTGTGTAGAGAAAGGTTGGACTTCGCTAACGCCTTTTGCACAAAACAGCACAAGCCCCTACATGGCTGTGTGTGATTATTACATTAACACATCTCTATGGTTACACCACAGAAACCTTTAAGTGTGAATGCATTTTTTTCCCTTAAGTACCAAGATGTTCCTGATGGGAAAAAAATGACCTCTTCTTGGCTCCTGAGATAGAGTCAGGGATGTGATTAATGCTGACTGTATTCCACTGTTTTTCCCTGAAGACTAGCTATTAGTATTTTCCAGTGATGTATGTCCTTTCACTTAGCCACAAAGAGGTGGTCAGCAAGGTATCTAAGCCCACATTTTTGTCTTATGAAATCACTTTCACTGTACCACCCCACATAGGGCCTTTGACTTAATAACCAGGGACTGTCTCTTCCAAGAATGCATGAATGGACAACTCATCCCATCTTACTTTTTTCCCAGTTATCTGCCATTTAAAGCAGATCCAACAGCCTGTGAAATGGAGGGTATTTCTAGATTTAGTAGATTACCTGGTTAACTCACAGTGGCAAGCTACTGAAAAGCCTTACACATCAGTTGCTATGTGCTCTTCAATGTACAGCCTTGCAAAGTCCGTTTGATTTGGCTTTATTTTTGGTTCCACCAGTTGTATCATTAGGTTGGCCCAACAAATTAGCTGACACTTTCAGAAGGATCCACCTCTCATTTTCTTTTAAGCGAGCATGTTAAAAGAGAGGAAAGGTATCTGAGGTCCAAAGCTGTGCTTTATTATACAAATGTGCGCAACTAAATAAAAACCCCGGCAACAAATTAAGCCACTACGAGAACAAACGGGAGCAGAACAAACCAGGATACTGATGGGTGAGACAGATTAAATAAAAGGCTTGAAAGCAACGCTGGTTGCTAGAAGGGTGCTCACTCTTTGCTCCTGTCCAGCAACTTTCAGTTGCTTCTCAAGTTCTATGAATTCCTTATGGTCCTCTGTAGGTTCTTAGGAAAGTCTCCTTTCTTCCGCAACCACCAAACCCTGATTTAGACTTTGCTTCCTGCTACAGGCGGACCTCATTATCCTCCCAATCATTTCTTCATCTGCCCTGTGGCGCTGCCCACGCTGTGCCCAAGGGCTCCGCCATGCCACATTGCTGCTGGGGAGGAGCAACATCTCCCTCTTGTTGCTTCTCCAGGGATTTCACCTCACCTGACAGCCAGGACAAGCTCCCTCTATGCTGCTGCCCACTGTCACAACCTCCTTCGTAGAACATCCTGTCCTCAACCCGGGCAGCATCCTGCTCAATGCTGTAGAAACATGCAACGGGAAGAAACTTCCCGCATGAAGGGCTTTATTTGGCACTAAAAGCATTGGTTCTATTACAATTTACCTTTGCTGTCTCCCCACCATCGTTCATTATAACAACCTCGATTTCTTTTTAAGTTGGATTGCAAGCTGCACGGGAGTGGGGGAACCTGCAGCTGAACAACACCTTGCACAGACAAGGAGCTGCTCTTTGCCAGATCCTGAGGATGTCCTCACAAGAGATCAGGGCAATAAGAGGACAGTGGAGGCAGCTGTGAGGTAGGTTTTACGTGCAAATGGTCCTAAAGGAGTGGGACCTGTGGTGTTGGCACAAGCAGGCTTGTGGCTTCATAAGTTAATGTCTGCCAGGGGATTTTCTGTCTCAGCTTTCACTCTTTGTATTTAAGCTTTTCTATGACTCCAGAACTGGATTACAAGTTCTCCAGATGCAGTGTCACATCATTTTGTCTTGTTACTGATCTTCTCTGTTTCCTTTCTGCCCATTAATTCCTCGTTCTGTGTCCTGGTGCCAGCAACTGAGGTGTCCGGTTAGTGTCAGTTTTGCAATGTATATTCTTAAAAAAATGATTTTTGCAATTCACACAGTCATGTGAATGCGTATCTTCAGCACTGCAATGTTTGCAACCTTTTGTCACTAACAGATTTGAATGAAGAACTTGTTTGTCTATGAATTACTGTCTAGTCCTTTAATAATGTCCCAAACACCCCAGTTCAGTTCTTTAAAATCATTGGCAAGACTAAGTTTGCTGTTTTCCTCCATGTAGACAAGGGATAGTATGTAAAAACCAGTGAGCACACCCCTGGTGTCTGGGGGTCCTGGCTGTATTAGGACTTCAATCAAATTTCACGACCAAAACTGCAAAGTATCAGAGGCACAGAGTCATGTATGCTTTTCCCCTTCAACAGATATTTTTGCTCTGAAAAAACAGGACACAACTGTTGTACATGTCTGTTCTAAAACTGGCTCTTCACCTCTCTGTGAGTGACCATTTTGACAGAAAAGACAGTATTTCTGCCTTTGTATAATTTTGATAAAAGAAAGGGTAAATAGTGTCGTCCTTTCTAAAGAGCTAACAGCAAGTGGCGTACCTCGCTCAGAAAATTTTCTTGAATACGCCCGTCCCCCAAAGATATATAATGTTCCTGTTGCCAGGAGGCAATTGACATCTTCATGGGGAGGGCTTAATAAATTGAAGCACAGTGGTCAGCTTCCCAGAAAAATGTCAAAGAAGGGTAGGTTTCATTATAACAACCTCAACAGCTGCACGGGAGTGGGGGAACCTGCAGCTGAACAACACCTTGCACAGACAAGGAGCTGCTCTTTGCCAGATCCTGAGGATGTCCTCACAAGAGATCAGGGCAATAAGAGGACAGTGGAGGCAGCTGTGAGGTAGGTTTTACGTGCAAATGGTCCTAAAGGAGTGGGACCTGTGGTGTTGGCACAAGCAGGCTTGTGGCTTCATAAGTTAATGTCTGCCAGGGGATTTTCTGTCTCAGCTTTCACTCTTTGTATTTAAGCTTTTCTATGACTCCAGAACTGGATTACAAGTTCTCCAGATGCAGTGTCACATCATTTTGTCTTGTTACTGATCTTCTCTGTTTCCTTTCTGCCCATTAATTCCTCGTTCTGTGTCCTGGTGCCAGCAACTGAGGTGTCCGGTTAGTGTCAGTTTTGCAATGTATATTCTTAAAAAAATGATTTTTGCAATTCACACAGTCATGTGAATGCGTATCTTCAGCACTGCAATGTTTGCAACCTTTTGTCACTAACAGATTTGAATGAAGAACTTGTTTGTCTATGAATTACTGTCTAGTCCTTTAATAATGTCCCAAACACCCCAGTTCAGTTCTTTAAAATCATTGGCAAGACTAAGTTTGCTGTTTTCCTCCATGTAGACAAGGGATAGTATGTAAAAACCAGTGAGCACACCCCTGGTGTCTGGGGGTCCTGGCTGTATTAGGACTTCAATCAAATTTCACGACCAAAACTGCAAAGTATCAGAGGCACAGAGTCATGTATGCTTTTCCCCTTCAACAGATATTTTTGCTCTGAAAAAACAGGACACAACTGTTGTACATGTCTGTTCTAAAACTGGCTCTTCACCTCTCTGTGAGTGACCATTTTGACAGAAAAGACAGTATTTCTGCCTTTGTATAATTTTGATAAAAGAAAGGGTAAATAGTGTCGTCCTTTCTAAAGAGCTAACAGCAAGTGGCGTACCTCGCTCAGAAAATTTTCTTGAATACGCCCGTCCCCCAAAGATATATAATGTTCCTGTTGCCAGGAGGCAATTGACATCTTCATGGGGAGGGCTTAATAAATTGAAGCACAGTGGTCAGCTTCCCAGAAAAATGTCAAAGAAGGGTAGGTGTCAGGGAGAAACTATAGTAACATGGGAGGCAGACACAGAAAACTAGCAATGTATGAGTCCAGACAAATCAATTCCTGCCACAGTTTAGCATCCCAAAATTGCATGAAAATGAAGGTGAGCTGAAAACCTGAAAGGCTTTTAGAATAAATAAATGAGCTATATTTTTGGAAGGACTATATCATTTAAGGAATATGGTCTGAGGCCCAATGTTTCATTTAGTTGTGGGTTGGTTTTTTGTGTTGCAAGACTTGGGACTCGTGAAAATGATCTAATTAATTTGCATTTATTTTTTGCCTGTGATCATTTCCTTGTGGTGTTTGCAAGCTCCAATTGCATGGTAGTCCACATGAGCCAGGAAAGTGAAGGTACTTATTGTGAGCAAGTTCTCCTAGACGCTATGGTGATACAAATGATCATATAAATCAGCCAGCTCACTCACTGATGTGAAATGGTGAAAAACAAATAAGATTTATTTTGAACTAAGTTCACTTTAGATGGTACAAATTGAATGAGTTATAAATATTAGATATGAGGATATTTTTCTTAAATAATGGTGAGGTAACGAGGTTTATTTCAAAGGGTGACTCCCTACTAAAATCAGTAATTCTGCCTAACAAATGACTGGTGGCTTGATATACCAGCACTGTCTACCTGGAGTGCCTGTCATCAGGGAACAGGCTCCAAATCAGAGACAGCCTCAAGGGGCAACATTAATATTTGGATTTACATGTTCAAAGAAGCTTAGATTTAGGGTTTCCATCCATCTTATTATATTTTAGGGGTATTTACAAATTACAGCTTCAGATATAGCTAAAGTTGCAGTGGTTGGATTTAGGCCCTTTAAATCTGCTGTTTGTAATTTTGAACTGGTATGTTAAGAGCTTTTTGGTCTCTTCTACCTGCAGAGACCCAGCAGAGCTGATTTAATCTCTAATGGCAAAAACAAGGCAGAGAGGTATGCTCCTTCTGTTGCTTTCAGAATCAATAATGTCAGCCACTGCACCAGGAGAAATGCAGATCCTTAAATTTGCATGTCTAGAGTACAGTTTAGCTGTTCCTGCTTGTCTGACTCTGGTTATTTGAAATACTTTGCAATGTGAGCACCCAGGACTGATGCCTGCTTCCTAATGTACCTGATCTTAGAGAACCTGTGCTCTCTCTGTTAGCAATCCTTTATTAGCTTTTTTGGATAGTGCTTGGTGCCCTTTAAGCAGGCAAGGCTGCACGTAAGACCACAGAAAGTAGATTTGATCAAGGTTTGTATTAAAAAATGCACATCTTTTGGGGTTGTGGAGTAACATTTTATGTCTCAGAATGAAAAAGACAAGCTATGTTTACCCTTTAGGAAAAACAGATGGTTATTGTAGGGTGTGGGGAGAAAGAACACAGAGGAATGCATTGTTTACAATGGGGACTTCAGCATACATGGAAATGAGAAATATGTGGGGATGAAGGTGAAAAAATAAGTGCTTAGGAGGCAATATGGTCACACATATCATATTATTATTCAGACAAGTTCTCAGTTTGGAGCCACGTTCATTCAGATTTTCTTTTAAACACCCAGCCTGGACTTCCAAACTGAGATTCATGGAGAGATGGCAACATCACATCTTCAGTATTAGAGGCTGAATTACATTCCAAGAAGCTTAAACTACCTTAGGTCCCATCCTCATAATAAACTTTCCTGGGAAAGGAGTAGCAGTAATTGCTACAGGGCTATTCTGTGGTGATAGTAAGAGATGACTGACTTGTGAAAAGAATATGGATGAGACACCAGAACGTGTCTTAAGGTATTATTCACTAGAGGAACATGGGAAGCTTGGGCATCCCTGTTCAGAGGCTTAGGCCTACCGTTTAATCACTAGAAAAATCTCATTAATACAGTCAAGTTCTCTATTAATAGCTTGATTCTTAAGTCATGGAGATGTCAAGATTTTCAGATCTCAAGCCACTATCTCTGTCAGAAGCAGGGATTCCTTGTTCTGCTTGCTTATAGCAGAGGTGATGTCAGGCTGGGTCACTGCTGGGGAAAAAGCTCGCAGGGAGTCCAAACCTGGTGCAGGCACAATCCTAATGGCTACAAGGTGTGTTGCAGGATACAGGAAATAGGGGCCATTTCTTCTGCTCACTCAAGTGTTAATTCTCTTCAGTGAGAAGTTAAAAGAATGGGACCTATGTGAACAAGGGAATACAAGTTGAAATGGGGTTGACCCACTTTCTTTCTTTTCTTTTGCGGCACCTCCTAAATCATGCCAGTGAAGATGGATTATACTTTCAGTCATGAGATAAACCTGTAAACTAGTTCTTGTCTGCAGCACTTGTGTATTATAGATCTTGTGTCTCCTGAAAGATGAATAATTACAGTCCCTGGGGAGATACTCTTTCGAAAATGCAGTCATCATGGATTCTGCAGTGTGGGATAGCTGTATGGACAACGATGATAAAACGAAGACCCTTCTTGTCCCCAACAGGCATGAAAGTGAAATGGGAAGAAAGACATCTCTCATTAGATTAATGAGTGGGGCTTCCAATTTCTGGACAAGTTTCTGCTTCCTTTGCTTTGATGAAATAAATATCATTTGATGAGGAGTGCTAAGTACCATCAAATCAAACTGTGGCATAAACCAATTGCATACACCTTGATTTAAAGCCAGCTTGCCTCAACGCAATGTCATATGGAAAGAATGGATCCTTCAGAATAAATTGACTGGATTTTCTTTGCCTCTTTTCCTGTTTGGCAATCTGTCTTCATTGAAACCTTGGTGAATCAGATAACAAAACCTAATGAGCTGTGCATCATAAATCTGTAACGTATCTCATGGATGAATTCTTCCCTGTGCATGCGACATTTACCCTATATTTAGAATTTCAGGCATACTTATTATCCAAGTGCTACACGAAAAAGAGTTTATAAGAATTCTCTTTGAGCATATGCTCCAAATATAATATCCAGAGATGCTACATAGGCTCTCTTTTCCAGGAGCCTTTTTGGAGTAAATATTTGAAGTGTGTATTGTAAAGAAAGTAGTGCATAAGGCACAGCCATGATTATGAAGCAAATGAGCTTTTCAGGTCAAGGCATCTTTTGGGGTAGATGGAGAGTTCCTTGTTCCCATATACTTGTCTGCAGTAGCTTGCATGCAAAGATCGCTAAGTGATACTTCTCTGTCTGCCTCTGTTCAGTGCCACTGAACCAGGCAATTATCATAATTGGTACAGTTGTGCTCTTATTGCCACTCTGCATGAATAGTAACAGGCATAATGGTCACAGAGACCCAGCTACCCTCTCACCAAGAGATGTCATGCACTCAAAAGGGAGCAGAATATAGTCAAGCTTATATTGCCTTTGCCTGCCAACAATGTTCACCATCATACTCCATTTTACAAAGAAGTGTTTCTCAGCAGACATTGCTCCTTCAATGCATTGGCCTGGGATTGATCTGGCTAGAACAAAGGAGGCAGGATTTAATAACTATGCAAGTCAAAATGACCCTTCCAGAAAGGTGACAACAGCTGTAAGTGCATGGAGACACAGTGCTTGAAATCTTCGCACACATGCAAGGAAAGCTCACCATTTTGCCTCTGGCGTTTGGGCTCAAAGTGGGAAAAGGACAAGAGATGTCTTCAGCTACCTCATTAAGTGAATGCACAGCTACTCTCCTAGGAGCAGGGTAGGGTGTTTGTCACTCTCCAGCTTAAATGATATATTTCAAAGCCACTGTTGTTAGCTTCCAACAATGCCTCAACCTTGAAAGGATTTTCTGTGAAGAAAAACTTGAAAGAGTAAAGCATCTTCTAGCTCTAGGAAGACAAAAGATGATCAGCATTTACAAAGATTAAAGCGCAGACACAATAGGATGCTATTCAGGACAAGTATTTAGATTTTTATTACTGCTTGTACTATTGCTACCACCAGTACTTTTGTTATTGTTTATTATTATTATTATTATTAT
>NW_008795523.1:3160021-3194744 GCF_000699145.1 Aptenodytes forsteri
TTATTATATGATGATGATGATGATGATGATGATGATGATGATGATGATGATGAAGGCAAACACAAAAGGCCTGTGAATATGTTCCTCAATATACAATACCTAACCTCTCCAGAATGACAGTTATTATACAGAAATGGAAGGGAAAACAGCAGTATGAAGTAAAGTCCCAGCATTTAAGCTTCATCAGTCCTTAGGCAGTGACTCTGTGACCAACACAAAAAACCAAGATATATTGATTAGACATGAGAACATAAAAAGCACATACCTGCTAGGCTTCACACACGGGAACCAAGTAAGGTCTTGTCCAATTTTTACCATGTTATACAATACAAAATTGCCTGGACTAGCATTAATAGACTATATTTGATCTGATCATTGCACCCTTTCTATCTACACGCAGCATTTAAAATTCATATCAATATCACATTAGGTCAGAATCAATAACAAAACTCAAAGCTTTTTCAGCTTGTCCTAGTACAAAGACTAGATGTAAAAAATCTAAACCTTTTCGTTATATCTCTTAGGACTCAGAATCCTGTTTTAAGACACTTACACACCTAAGTCCCAATGTTATGTTGAGTGCCAGCACTGACTTGAGATGGTGATGGTGTTTCTCCCAGTGTCTCTGGCCATGGTCCATTTTCTGGTGGTGAGTTGTCCTATATTGTTTTAGAAAATAGCATTTAACCATTCAGTATTTTGCTTGTCGGCATTGTGTCACGGAGCAGTGTTCTGTCAAGCAGTTTGAAAAGGGCAATAGCTTGCAAAGTGGAGAAAAAAACCCACCAATAAACAATAAAAGAAGATTAATTCCAGGGCAAAAAACAAGGGGAATTTGCACAATCCCTGAAATTCTTGAGCTTTGGCTTGTTTCTCACAGTGAGTCATAAAAGAAGTCCAAGAATGGACAGATCCTGACAGCTTCACAGCCTGGCAGGATGCTGCACACTCGTTCTGGAAAAAAACAGATGTGTGCAGCCTGCTGTAGTCCAAGTCCAAGTCAAGAGTGAAGACAACCTCCATCCCACTCTGCTTCCCACAGCCCCTCAGTGTTACCAGGGTAGGGATCCTGCAGGAGGAATGACCCTCAGCTGGTGCCAGGTGGAGGGAAGGGAGGAGAAACGTTGAACCGGTGGGCTAGCCTGCAGTCTGATTGTTTTGCATATGTTTGAGGGGCATTTCTGCTACAATGGGAGTGATAACATTAAGTGGGGAAAAACTGGCGGGTGGAATACCATAGAGAAATCTAGTCCAACTAACTCTACCTAAATGTGCTTGGGTTCATCGAATCAACAGCAATACTTCCCAGCATTGGGGGTGCAAAGGCTTGAGCCTAGGAAAAAAGAGAAGAAGATTTTGTGTAAGAGTTTCCTGTGAGGTGTGTGAGATGGGAGAAATGGCTTTAAAAATTCCTGTGAGCTGAGAAACTGTGTTCAGTTCTCATCATTATGGGTACTCTTCCAAGAGCTGATATAACAAAAGCTGTTAGCAGAGCTGTGGGAGTTAGCCAGAGTGGCCATCAGAGAGGTGAGCAGCAGGAGGAGAGAGGGAGCAGGTAATAGAAATAGGTCACTCCATCAGACCAGATCAGCCTAAATCAGGCCTTGCAACTTGACAAAAATTAATAATAGACTGAGAGGGAAGGATACCGCTTGATGGGAAAAGCAAGCCACTAGGCTCCTCCAGAAGACTGAAATTGTTTGAACTGTAGTTATATTTTAACAATTAGGTATTGCTATTCTATCTTGTTTTTTTCTCCCTTTAGTAAGAATATTGCTTATCAGCAATTGGATCCCTGTTTACAATGGATTCAGCTCTTCAAACATGAGAAAGAGCACTACAGTTTTCCCAGATTTTCTGGGGAGAAGTTCCCTAAAATTTGGACCTTGTGTCTGCAGCTGCCAACTGGGTCTTGGTAGGAGGGATACACACCCCCAGTTTTGAAGGCTACCAGCTTTGCATGCACTTATCTGTTATTAGTGGAAAATTTTGCCCTAAGGTTTATAAAACTTGAGAAGAATTGTAACCAAGTCAGGAAATACTATTGCCCTTCTCCAGGTACCATGGGTTGACAAGGTCACCAGGGAATAGGCCAGTGAAGGTGGTCCCACCAGGGCCATTCCTCTATTGTCCATGTCCAAAGGAAGGGGCTCAGTTTGGTCCAGGAATACCCTCCTCTTTCAGCAAAATCTCAAGATCCGAGTGTAGCATCCCCAATATAAACAATGTCCTGTCCTAAGTATTTAGTCTCTAGATTTTACTTATGGCTGACTACCTTCCTTGCTTTGTAGGGTGCAATGGCGGGGTGGTGACTGGGCCTTGCAAGGGAGACTTTGAGAGGTCTCTTTTGTGGAAGGCTGGCTGTCAGCCACAGGACTTCTATGCCAGCCATGGTGCTCCTACACTCTCAGCACACCACTTTCATTTTCAAGATTTTTTTGAGAGCTCATATTTAAGGAAATAGGAAGGTGTGGAGTACCTATGTGATCTAGCCTGCTTTATCAATATATAAAATATCATGCCAGATGTAACATGCCCTGCATTACAGGGGATTAATTGTTATATAGAGGACGGAGAGAGAGGAAAAGAGGGGGAGAAAGATTACCTTTGCTAGACTGGTGGATTCAGGAATTTTCATGGTGAGGTCAAGAGTCCTGGACTCACAAAAACTGAATGTTTCCAGGAAGGGATGTTCTCACATTTCTATGTCTTGCTGTTCAGAGAAGGATGCTTTGTTTTGTTTTGTTCTTAACAAAATCCTGTTTTCTGTTCTTGATGTGGCTGCTGTTGAACTCCATCCTACCCTGCAGGTGTTACCTTCATCTCTGAAACAAACATGTCTGAGTCTGCCTGGGTTTGGGAGAACACTAGCCTCCTAACATATTTTAGCAAAATCAGGTATTGACCTGTAGAAATAAAAGAGGATCCCACATATTACCTTTTTACGCATGGCCTTTGCCTTGTCATGCTACACATCCTTGCCCCCCCCCCATTCTGGTATGCAAGGTAGGGAGGTGCTTGTATAGTCTATAATATTTAAAAAGATGTCAGAGGTGTTATATAGCAATAGAAGAATTTAAGGTACCGGCTGGTGCAGGTGTGCATGTGTGTGTGTGCACACGCACACACACCACCCTGGCCTACCAGATGAAATATACATGAGGGCTGCTCAAGTGTTTATCAATTCTTTCCACTGGCTGAGCCTGCAAAAACGCTCTTGTAGATTACCGGGTAGAGATGTGTCCTTTGGAGGTAAAGGGCATAAATGCTTTGACTTCATTCTGCATGCATATAGTCATCCCGAGTATAGTTACACCAATTATTTTACCATCTGAAATCACTCAGCTGAAGAGTTCTCCTATTTGTCTCAGCATCTAGTATAGGGAAGAAATTTTCTTTGACTTTAGTTTGATACAGTCTACTAAAGGAAGAGGTTAAGGTGGTAAACATGGCACAAATCACGTATGGCTCAGGTCTGCAGAAAGATGTGTAGGAAAATGAGTGAATAACACCACCCCAGGGAGCTGCAGGGAGCATTAATTCATGTGCTCTTCTGCTGCCTGCTGCCTATCGTATCCCCAGTGGAAATACTCCAGGTCACTGAAAAGGTGAGCCCTTATCACTTCCCCAGAGCACGGCAGTTGCTTTGCATCTCCCTGCTCCAGCTGGGGCAAGTCAGGAAAGTCTTGGTAAGGACGTAACTGTCAGGAGCACCAACTGGGTGGCAGTTGAGTTATTTCAGGAAAATGGAGTACAAGTCTTGCTATGAGCCTGGTAAAAGCCAAAGGGGAGCATCATTAAAAGGTGCATTGTTATAGACACTTTACAGCTAACAAGAGTGATGCTCCCTGGGGGGAGCAGAGCCCTGACCAAAAGCACTGTCTTGCTTGCCTAAGATGGATCAGCAAGGAGATATACTCTAGAAAAAGGTAGAGCCAAGATTAATAGCAAAAGTACAGTTAGCAACTTCACAGGGAGCATCCACAAGATAATTTATGACAGCGAAGGAAGGAAGGAAGGGTATGTACCGTGGTAAGTGTTTGTATAAAAGAAGGGCAGTTCTGCAAAACAGGCTTATTAATATGAAAAATGAAAAATGAGGTGTTTTTTACATTTCAATAGTTGAGGAGACTTGAAGGCACAACTCATTCTTTATTTTTTACAATAACATCTTTCTCCATTAACAGTTCACAAGGATTTGGTTGCCCCTACAAGAAAGGGTATGTACCATGGTAAGTATTTGTATAAAAGAAGGGCAGTTCTGCAAAACAGGCTTATTAATATGAAAAATGAAAAATGAGGTGTTTTTTACATTTCAATAGTTGAGGAGACTTGAAGGCACAACTCATTCTTTATTTTTTACAATAACATCTTTCTCCATTAACAGTTCACAAGGATTTGGTTGCCCCTACAAGAAGATCTCTTCTGATTTTTTCCTTGGTTACTTCCCTAGGAAGAGAGCCATTCAAACCTCAGTGGTGTCAGATTGATATTTGATACATGTAAGCAATTGGGAGCCAAAAGTAGCCCTATGCCACTTTGCTTTTTCTCTTGGGCCGGTTGAGAGACCAAATGACATCAAGTCAGGGTACAAAATCATTCCTAGACCAGGGCGTTTAGACCCAGAAGGTTTATATATTGGTGAAATTGCTGATCACTTCTTCATTCTTCAGTGCCTGCTTTTCCTTTGATGGCAGCAAGCTAACCTGGAACAGCCTGATAGGTGAGACACACTAGGTTTTTTTGGATTCAGCCTTCTAGGTTTGCTTGAAATAAGCCTAGTGGCTTTCTCTCAGTGGATCAGAAGTACGTAGTCCACCTTCCCTGTGGACCAGTACAGCCTCAGGCGAGCTTCTCCTGGTCAACCTCATTCAGCCCTGCAGCTTTAAGTGAGAAAGAGCAAAGCAATTTCCCTTGCCCACCTGCTAACACCTGTCCTGTTACACAGGAGGAACAGAGGATATGTAGTTCCCCCACCTAGGCTTTTCATGGCTGTGTGTGCCACTCCATAAGTCTTCAGGTCTAACCCTCAAGTCTTGACAGTCCATGTCTTAGATGATGGAGGTGGCTGGTCCTGTGCCCCACAGCCTGCTAATGCAGTGACTAGCCAGCTGCGAGCTGTATGAAACTCTGCCCCCTCTCCCCTGAGGGCTGTAGGAGATGGGGAGTGAACTCGTGTCACCTACAGATACCCATACACAAATTCAGCTATACAAAAACCCTACTTTATAAAAAGGATGTGCCTGACCTTGGCTACTCATCTGGCCTCCCTCCACATCCATGAAGAGACAAATGCCTCCTGAGGGCAATTTGTCTCATTCTGAGATACGGGCTTAAGATAAGTCATCTATTGCAGCTCTCTCTCCCCCATGACTATAGGAGGTATAATTCATTGAGGAGACCTCAGGTTTAGATGGCCAATGTTAGATGAGGTGAATCCCACCTCAAGAATGCAGGGTCCCACAAGGAGGTGTGATGGAGCAGAAAATGGGAACCAAGTCTTGTGGTCTTCAAGTGGGGGTCACCACCACTGAATCACCTTGTGGAGGATGCAGGGCTGTTTTGTAAGTCTCTCAGGTATGTGATGGGGTGGCAGTGGAGATTACTGAGTGTAAACGTTGGTTTAGTTTAATAGCAGAGCTATTAGGGAACTAGCTGGAAGGCTGCACAGTGCCTTCAGATTAGCAAGTAGCATGGCAGGGGTCATGACAAGACAGCTGGAGCTGGGAGGATGCTATTTCCAGAGTCCAGCTGCAGATTTCTTTTGCCAAGGCCAGGAGTCAAAAGATCCCAAGGATGCTGGACCTTAAAAAGTGAGTTCCTTGAAAGAGAGTTTCACTAAGCTGTCAGGGAGCTGTTTGCAGGGAAGGGACAGACCGAAGACAGAGTCCCACCGGGGGCCTGAAGAAGCAGAGCCTGCCTCTATACTAGAAAGAGGTCAGAGGAGCAGCTAACCCTGGAACTGTGACAAATCCTACGTCTCAATCTCTTTTACACACTGGCTTTCCCATCCCTCTAATCCTCTTTGTCACCTGTCCCCAGGCCCTTGCTACCGTATCTCTTTTTGGATCTGAAAGGACCAGAATGGAACAAAGGCCTTCACTTTATATAATGGCACAAAAATAATACTAAAAAATCTCCCCCACAGAGCCTGAGACAACGGCCAGCATAGAATAGCAGAGGTTTTCAGTGAGCTGCCTGGGCCTTTTATCTAAACGGTTACAGTTAATTCAGAACCCAGCAATGCATACGAGTAGTTCAAATGGTTTGTCTCAGTGTGCACTACCTTGCATTTGTTATCTGCCATCTCAACGCCAACTCTCCTCATTGTTTTTCAGAGAAGGTACCAGTGCAGCAGCTGATGTTTTTCAAGAGGGTATAGAGAAATGGCCATTTTGAGAGTAATGAGGGAGAGAGAGGCCCAGAGAAATGGGCGTATCGGACTCTTAGGAAAGCACTAGGAGCAGATTATGTAGGAGATTTTAAACATATTTACATTTCACAGTGTTGACATTTTTGCTGTCTTCACCACCCTCTCCAATTCCCAGTCGTGGCAGGCTCACTGTGACTGAGGCACAACAGTGTGCATAAGGGGTGGCAATGCCACTGCCAAGGCTTCTGGCTTTATCTTATTTGGACAAGTGGCATCTACTGCAATTCCTCCGTTCCCAGTCCTGGAAGCTCTCAATTCCTTGGTTTCCAGTCCTGGAAGCTCTCTAAGGCATTGAGAGTTGCCAGCTGCCAGAAAGTGCCTTCATCCCGAGCCCGGGATGGCTGTTGGAATGCCAGGACATTGCAGCTGCGACAAGTCACACGCTGCTTTTGGAGCCAGTGGGGCAATGGGACAGCTCTCCTCTCTGCAGCCACCTTGTGAAAGTGTCTGCTGGTTTTCTTTCCTTCTGGGCCTGATCCTGTCTCCACTGGGAACAGGAAGACTCTAATTTTCCCTTTTTCGTCTTCTCTCACCTCCTTTCTTCCACTGATGTTGCAAAAGTGTTGCATGATGCTGCAAGGCATGCTTCTGCCAGTGATGCCCGCTGTTTCAGGCTGGTGTGCCTGTGCCCCTGATGCATGGAGAGCTGGCTCCTCTCTAATAGCAGGGCTCTTGCCAAAAATGAAAACACTGGAGAGGTCCAGCATGACTGCAAACAGCACAGAAGTTCACCTGCCAGGGAGTCTCAAGAAGCATCTGGCTCCTGAACCTGACATCAGATAACAATAGTAACAAGGGACCTATTCTTCTCCCCTGTCTGCCTCCCTCATCCCACCCTCAGACCCCTTCTCTGCTTCTAGCTCCTTTTCCAAGCCCACACTTCTTCCTATGCTCTTCCTTCCAGTGATGTCAGAAAAAAGGAAAAGTGTGTAATATGCAGAAAAATCAAAACTATTGGGATCGCTGCTGATTTCAGCAGTGACTCATCTGCAGCCTCACACCATGAGAACTAACTTTTATTGCTCATTATAAGACAATATCTCCTAATAGGGGGGGTGCAGTGCTCTGTGCTGCCAGTAAGAGGACATTCAGCCTGGAAATTTGTGAGTGTAATTTATAGGCAGGCATACCCGCGTGCACGCACACACAGGTAATGATGGTGTTAGCCATCTGACAAATTGCAGGGCCTTGCACATTTGACCTCCTTCCCTGCCCTGTGTGCAGTATCGTATCTCCCAGGGGGTTCATCCTGACATCCCACCCCGGAGCAGCTTCCAGCTGCTGCCATTTTGGATATCCTGCCTATTTATTTCTTCCCAAAGATCCTCCCTGCTCTCACCCCTGGGCTTACTCTCTCTTGACTGCCACCACATGCAGGGCTCAGTTTTACGCCAAACATTGCTTGAGGATCAAATACCTTATAATTTTTCTGACTAGAAATGTGAATTTTATATTGGCGGTGGAAAGGGGAGCTTCAAAGCCTTCTGCAGAGTTATTTAGCTTTTGCCTTTAGCCCTGAATATTCTCCATATATCGGGCTTCAAAGCTGAGACCTTTTCCTATGTACAGTAAAGTCATTCTGGACATCTTCTGAATCACTTTGGATTGATTAAGTTTAATCTTTCTTTCCTTCTCAGCTGTGTACAGTTCACCTTACAGTAACTAGGGCTTGAGAAGTAGAGAGATCTCAAAACGGTCCCAATAAATTTTTTTAAATGTTTTCAGGCATTACCAAAATAGTTTTGCTGTAAAATATGCAGTGTATAGTCTCTGATTCAGCGCATCTTTATCTTCTCCTGGATTTTAGTAGAAGTTAAGTACTTAGCTGTTGAATAGTAATAGATTAAAGCACGTTTAAACACTTTGCTGAATATAGTCCATACAAAATACATGACATTGTGCTTCAAGGTTTTTTCTTCACCCATTCAGGGCTGAAAGGACACATTCACCGGTGGCGTTGGCACTTGTGACTAAAGAACGCATCTCACATTCAGCCGGGTAAAAAACTTCATATCACACTATCCGATGTCTTCACGCTCTCTTTCTAGTCTGATTGTTTATTTGGGCCTCTTTATTATAGCATTCAGACAAAATACTTAATCAGATATGTTTGTATCATAGCGTGGTAGTAAATGACCTCAAATTACAGTGCTATGTTTTCAAAATTTCTGATATAAAGATACTCGCATTGCTAGAGCAGGTTAGTAGGAGTCAATCCTTGACATATATTCTAATTGGTATATTGCGATTTTAATTGTTAAACTTTGATAAATGTCAGTGTTGGCCCTGCCTCTCTCCCTCAGATCATTTGGTTTTGATTTCTGATTATTTGCAAGCTTTCTTTTACTCCCTCCAGCTTCCATTTCTGTTTGGTTCAAGAAGCGTCGTTTCCCGTTTTCCTCCGCCTGCAAAGCAGAGGCTTCCCTTTGCTCTTCTGAACCTGCACATTGCAATTATAATCAGTAATGAAAAGTCAGCAAATCACAATTTAAACAGTTGCTTTTCAGTAGAAATAAATGCTGGATCCTCTCGAGCAGGCAGGGCAGGCGATGAGCCTGTCAGTCAGGAACTCTCATGCTTGGCAGGGTGATTTACCTGCCTGATGTTCCTGCTCGTTCTCTATCATAAAATAAAAACACTTCACTTGTCAAACATCTTTTTTTGGGATGCGTCTCACACGCACACTGCTCGTCCATTTGAAACTCAGCTGCGCCTCTAGCAGTCAATCTGACAGCTCAGCCAGACAGACTCTATCCTAAAGAGATTTCCCAGTAGCCCACTGAAGCATCTCAAAAGCTTGGGGCCTGCACAATGGAAAGATTTTTTTACTGCATTATTTTTCTTAACAGAGAATTAACTCTTTGCAGAAACAGAACAGGACTTTTGAGTTCTTTAAAACAGGAAATAAACCCCAAATCCTCTAGACATTGACATGTCCAGGCTAACGCTTAAGCTCTCCCTCCTACAAGAGCTTGTGTTGAGCAAGCAGATTCAGAGCTGTGCTAATAGCAGATCTGGCCACCCAGGCTCAGTGGGGTGGGTTGCTCCTCAGTGCCTGTAACTTTGGGATGACTCTTCAGGCCATACCGCCTCGCTGGCTGCTGACTACAGCCATCAGCATTTTTTCTTAGCTCGGCTCTGAACCTGATAGCCAAGCCTGGCTGTATTGCCAGGATGGTCAGCCCCCAGCAGAGGTGCCTCAGTGGTTCTTCTCTCATTCACGCTTTAGAGCAGCAAGGAGAGAAATGGAATTATTCCTGTTCTTTCGAATTCAGGGCTAGAGGACTTTGCACACCATGGGACACAGAACCCTCACCCACCCTACTCAGTTATCTCGGTAAGATGGGTATCTAGTGCTTCAAGGAGAGCTCCCAGTCTGGGTACAAACTGTTTATTAAGAGAGTTTCTTTCCAACCCTGAGTTGCCAATGATTGGCTTCTGCTCTGAAGCCTCAGAGTTTTTACCAGCACCATTAGAATTTTGGGGAAACACGGGCCATGGGGCCAGCTCTGTGAGACTAGAGGTTGCCCAGTTTGGTACATCTGGAGCTGCAAGGACAGGATCACAGCCAAGAAGCTTGGGGAATGTTAATTATGAAACCGACTGCAAACTTTTACATCTTGTCTCTGCTGGCATCAGGAAGGATAAAGAGTGATTGGACTGCAACATGGCCATAGTTTCTAGCGTGCACCATCCTTTTCCCTATCAGGTTGGACTTCTGTCATCCCTGACACCACGCAGGTCCTCTCACTGTTCCCTCCCTGCAGCTGCCCCAACTACAGCCCTCAGTGAGAAGCCTGCTTTGCTCCGGAACCTGGAAGCTATTTTAAGGCCTGAGGTTCCTGCCATGCAAATAAAGGTAGTGTTACACATCTTGTTCTGAAAAATCACCACCATTCAATTAATCAGCCAGTTATTCATCTCACACTGTAATTGTAGCCTGTATGCCACTCATCATCTCTAGGTACGTTGAATGAACTGATCTCATATTTAAGAATTTGCCAACAGTATAACTGGATGCAATTATTTTGACAAAGATTTTCCAGCATGGGATTTTACAACACATGTTTTTTCCTATGTCCTGAAGTGAGGAGACAACCTTAGTAATTTAAACATCAGTGTTTCTCCTCCTGTAGTACACACCTGGGAAACAGAAGCACAAGGTAGATTAAGTGATTGTCCTATGTTCACCTGGGAGGACAGTTGCCAAACTGAATTAAAATCCAGAGCTCAATCCACCAGCTTACACCCCAGGCAATATTGCCCACAATGAAGAGTCCTGATGTACATAAACAGGGATGCAAAAGGGAGCACAAAACTGATTTCAGGACATGCCAAAATGCTCCTGAAGCTCAAGGCTGGCAGAGGCAGAGTAACAGGATAATCTAGCTGAAGAGCAAAGTACTGAGACATCAGAAGAGTGAAACAGGCCACTGACAATATGAAGCCACCTCTTTCCTTGGCCAAATGATGCACCAATTAGTGGTTGGTTAATATTTAATATAACATATGTTTTAGCATTAGAGTAATGTGCCAGGACAAAGGGCATCACTATTTTGATAAGTGATTGAACTTTCAGCAGCAGAGGGGAAAGGGAGAGGGAGATTTTTATTTTCAAAGCAAATAAAGGGATTGGCACACACTATAGCCTAGAAATTTAATTTTCTATCTTTTCCAATTATATTAAAGGCAAACCAAATGACGCTTATGTTGGCTGAAGATCTTAGGGTATGAATACACAATTGAAAGCTTTTGCATTATAGCAGCTTAAGAAATTACCACCCATCTGGTAAGCCATCACATCTAGCCCCATGTGTGCTCTTAGCCATCCTTATATCATGAGTTAAAGCACATCAGCATCGGTGGGTTGGCCTGTCCCTCAGAGGTGCTAATGCCATTTGTTTGGAAGGGCGACAGCACCCTTTGGCCAGGTGGTATGAGCACACAGCCATCTGCTGAGCTTCTGAAACATGTGGCAATAAGGACTGGGAGCTATTGTCAAATCTGCACCTTCTGCAAGACAGATCCTGCGGGGTAAGGAAATGACAGGAGCTGCAGATGCAAAGCTTTCCGGGATCTGACCCAGCGATACCTCTGGCAGACATCTGCAGTCTCTTCCACCTGTCCACGGCTGATAAATGACACCAAAGGCACATAAGAATGGCCAGCTGTTTGGTTCATTGGACAACAAGCACTATTCTTACCAATTTAAATGACTTAATTGTTTTGAGAAGGTCTTTAATTTGTAGATTGTACCTTGAGTTAGCCTGTACGGATGTTGCCTGATGAGATTGATTACCTGCATTAGTAAGAAGGGGCAGTGCCTTGGTGTTCTTGTAGCATGCACTTTCAGACTAAATAGCAAACATCAGAGTATGGCAGGACAAGAGGAGACAGTGGCATTGAAGACATTGATCCGAGCTACATGTCTCTCCCAGAACTGTGCATTTTTTGCTGTAGACACAATCAAATATGTCAAATGGCTGCTAAAATGTAAATGTCAGCAGTCAAGGTCACCTTCCAAGGGATACCGAACAGCATGCCCCAGGCAGGCCCCATTAGTGGCAGCACTGACAGCATTCCCATCACCTTCTCCTCCCCCAGCTCTTTGCTCCGTGCTGAGAAATATTCCAGAGGCAAAAGTCTTTTCCATCTGATGCTAAAAAGCTGTTCCCTCCTCCCAGCCGGTCGAGGCTCAAGTTTAATAAAAATCCTCATTAGTTGTCATCTAAATATGCAGGAGGTCCATGCCAAGTATTGCAGCTGAGTTAGGGAAAGCCAAAGCAGGTTCTAATTAAAGATGGGGCCAGACCAAAACCTTGGGTCACAAGCCTATATCCTGTGGAAATTTGGATCCAAGCTTTGAATGCCATTGATCAGGATGATCTCTTCACTCAAAGCCCTGGGTACTACCTGGCGGTGCAGTTGTGAACCCCTCAGAGAGACCCTTTGATTCAGTCATCCTGCATAACACGGTGGAGACTCTCTGGCTGCTTCACTTTAATTAAGGGATGGGAAGTTTTAATTAATACAACATGACAGTGAAAATATAATCAGTAGAGTGGCCCCTGTTGTTTGTTCGCATGTTAATTTTGCATTTTGCATGCTTGTTTTTTAGCACGTTTGTTTTTTAATTTTGTGCAGTTATGCTTGAAAGCCAGCAGCAGCAGTGATGAAGTGTTCCACAAGGAGCCCGGGGGAACAGGGTGTTAATAAGTGCTGAGTTTGGCACCTGAGGAACAACGGAGGTGCTTGGTGATTATATAAAACAAACAAGATAGCTGGATTTTTCTGTTAACGTGATCATTAGGGAAGGACTGAAAATCAATGATATCTTACATATCTGTCTTTATGTTTCAGGGTCAACAACGTACTGAGACGTGGGATCAACAAGACACAGATTTCTCATATTAGTTTCCCATGTTTTAGCCCTAACAAAAGTGAGTTGGTTTTTTTTTTAAAATCTCAATTCTGCAGCAAAGATAGACTGTCATATGGCTGTGAGGTCTAGAGCACAAAGAAATCCTGAATCTGAAACTGTGTGGCCAACTACACTCACCTTCCCTTGCAACTTAAAATGCAGAGTTGTTCCCTGTTTAAACTTCTTGTTTCCTGGTCTCCTAACATCAGGAAGGAGATGAGTTCCCCTCCAGCTGAGTGGAGATGTTGTTTTCATCCTACAGCATTTACTGGGCATTTGTAATGAGGTGTTCCCCCTGCAGCTTCATTTCTGTCCAGGAGGGCTCTCGGGTTGCAAAACCCTGTGACTTTGAGCAGTGGAGATGCTGGCGGCAAAAACTGAAGCTGGAGCTTGAACACATTAGCACATTTCCACCAAGTCCCCAAAACACAGGCTCATGTTAACGCTTTGCTATTGACAGAGAGGCCTCAGCTGGAAGGCAGGTGTAAATACGGGCTTTATGGTCATTGGGAATACTGGCGTTCTCCTGATAATCCATGACTGGAACAGCTCAGCTGCTCTAACCAAATATAAATATCTACATCTGAACTACACACCTCCATTTCCTTTAGCGCTAATGGTCTGGCGTAGACATTTCATCTCACCCTAAAGGCTTCAGAGATAAATCAGACCCCTAAAGTGCCTGCATCTCTCCTGAACATGAGTTCCTTGGGTGACTTGCTTGTACACAGGTTTTGCATGGTGGGCATCAAGCATTAGATGAAATGAGTTCCACTTGTCACATACACAACCCACTAAGCCTGAGGCCAGAATCCTGCCTTAACATTTTCAAGGAGTTCTAGTGAATGATATTTAGACTAATAGTTTATTGATATAGAACTTAAAAACTGAGGCATTTTTGCTCTGCTTATTCATTTAGGGCTAGAGCTTACAAAAACCGTCTCCCCAAAACATCTTTCTATTGAACTTAGCTTTGGACATTTTGAAAGTAATTGCATTAAACTTGATAAAACTTTTTGCAAAATTAATACTTCTCAGATGATTCTGCTTGCCAGCAGCACATAAGTAGCTCTAAGAAGTCCATGCTAGACTTAAAAGTTGTTTTTCTAAATGGCTTCTGTGTTACACAGTGAAAAAGTAAAAAAAACCTTGCAATGTTCCAATGGTCTTAAAGATTCAGGGTCTTTTATTCTTCACAAAGCAGTATTTTCCATTAATCACCTGGCAACTCATGGTCATAGAATGAAGAGCAGGTTATATTCGACGTGACCTCAGCCAGAGCTGCAGCTCCTGACCTGCCATGTAGATGCAGACAGTGTTTGCCTGAAACACCATTACAAGCTCTAGTCAACCACGTGCACACAGAGATGTTAGCTACTTGCAGCAAAAAGCATTGTGACTGTTAATGGCAATTGTGCGATGTTGATAGCAGACTAGAACTCAAACAACCTTTAGGAAGTAGCTGAGAGAAGAAATCAGAGCTGATGAACAAACCTTAATATTTCTTTCAGTTGTGTGAGACTCCTGTGAAGATTTACATAATTAATCTTCAGCAACAAAACATTTACAATGCAGTTTAATAATCTGGGTGATAGACAGGTCATGTTAATTACCATCTCGCTTCCTGGTTTTAAAAGCCATTGTTTTCAAGCTCTTAGTTTAGAAGTGAATAGCTTGTATCAGCTTGAAGACAGCACAGCAAGTTTGCAGATGATTAATGCCTGAGTGCTTGGCACTAACCGAGGGTATGTGAGATGGGTCCAAGCCCTTGCCCTGCCACAGGCTTCACACGTGACTGGGAGCAAGTGGTTTTGGGCACAGCTCTGCATTGCTGATATCCTAATTGCTGATATCCCAGCAGCTGATATCTGATACCCCAATTGCAGGTTCAGTCACATCCCTCCTCTCCCTCCTACAAATGCAAACTGATTGTGGGGCTCTGTTCTAAAATACATGTGTGAAATTGTGTGTGTGGCTTGTATTTTTTTGTGGGTTTTGTTTGTTTGTTTGGTTGTTTTTTAAAGATACCTCTTTGAAAGATTTATTGTTGTTGTTAAATCCTATTGTGTCACAATCTGCTGAAGAGATGCTAAGTTCTTGTGAGAGGAGGGAAGGGAGAAATGAACAGCTAGAGAGGGACTTTTTGTCATGAAGAACTTGTTGCCAGCTTAACTATTAGGAAGGCTTTTGTAGCACTCCTGTACAAGGTGAGTATAGAGGAAAGATTTCAAGGACAACAATAAGGTGTTTCTTACACCTGTTTGGGGAGATGCTGTTTGAAACTCCAAGGGGTACCATGGAGGAGAACATGGTATGAAAGAGAAGGGACTTGTTTGAGATTCATAGAGGGCAGCAGAGACTAGAATCGTGGGCAAACACGAGACAGAAATCACCTTTTAAGTGCTGAAAAGATGACAGCACAGGGACAAGCAGAGTCTTTACACAAAAGAGAAAGGGCAGCCAGCTGAGAGATTTACCACGAGAGCTGACATGGGCAGACAGACAGGCTACGAAAATGATCTTTGCAGCGGTGCTCTAGAGGAATACTGGCAAGGCAAGATTGTGTTAGCGCTAAAGAAAAGGATGCTGCAATAACTGAGACCCAAGATAATGAGCTCCTGGTTGAGGGTTTTATTTGTGTAACTGGATGAGCAAGTCTGGATTTTACTTTTATTTAAAAAAAAGGTGAGACTTTAAGCTAGGGGCTGGATGTGAGAAGCCAGAGAAGCTCACACCCAGACTGTGAGCTTGATGCAAGGTAACAGCGTTATCCAGTTGCTCAAGAACGAGCAGGAAAGGCTGGGCTTTGACAGGAAGAGCTCTGTTGCAGCCTGGCATAACTCACTGACATCTCCTAATGAATTGCTAACCAAACAGATATTTCAGTTTGGACAGGAAGAGACCTTTCCTGTGCAGAGAGCAGATCCATCAGTCGAGGAAAGAGCCGGCTGGTGAGTGGTGTTTGCAGAGTAAAATATCCAAAATTAGAGGATTGCAGGAAAGAGGAGGGCAGATCCATGGAAGTAAAGAGAAGGAGCAGATCTGGTCATGACACAGGTGGCTGGAGAGCCGGGAGGGCTGGGGCTGCCCTGGGGCAGAGATATGCCAGCGGTGCCTGATGTCAGCAGGGCTGGGAGTAAAGCCAAAGAGGCAGGCTGGAGCTCAGGTTGATTTCTTAAGACGTGAACTACGGCTTTTGAGAAAGGACTCCAAAAACTCAAGGTGAGGTGGACTGTATGGCAGGACAGAAGGTATGGAGCAAGCCAGGGAAATACCACTTTAATTACTATATCTTATAAGCTATTAGAGAGAATATACTTGCTCTTTAACTGTCATAACCTGGTATTCTTCACTTCCTAGGTGTGTGTAAGCCAAGCTTCCCATCATGATGGCCCAAGAAGTCTCTTATCTTGAAACAATCACTAAGAAGACTAGGAGATAAAACCTATTTATAGTAGTGCCCTCTGCCACCAGGCTTTACAACCGGAGCTTTCAAGGGAAAAAAGGGTGGTTGGGCTTCTGCAAGTCAGAGCCTGTTTGGTCTCCTTACCTGAGTAACCCTGCAGAGTGCATACTGTCGGAATGCTTGTACGTCTTTGTATCCTGTGCTATCTTGGCATCGCTGCATCAGCGCAGTCAGGAGAGCAGATTTTCACCCTATAAGAACTGGTATCCTGGCATCAGGCTGAGTATTGTATAATGCTCTTGGGAAAAGGTTTTACTGCAGTCATTTGAGACTCTGGTGACTGAAGAGGATGGAAATAAAAAAAAAAGAAATCAAATAGGGATGTCGATAAATAGAATTTCAGATCTTGCATAATATCATTCAATGGCAACAGCAGGTGTTTGACAGTACTGTGAACTTCCTCAGAATGGGATGCTGCCAACATGGCTGTGATTCAGTGCAATGATTCAATGACTGCAGGACGGTATCCTGCCAACCAGCCTTCCAGTAGAAAACTGTTCACCCCACTGCAAACACTGCCAGTCCATTAGCATTTCAGATTTAGTCTATCTGCATGTCAGTAGAAGGCGTGCATCCCCTTCAGGTAATGGAAGGAGGGAGGGACAAAAATTCCCTTTTCTCCCAGGGCAATAAAAGGCAAAATTATTAGCTGCAATGTTATCTCCGAGGAGAAACATGGGATGTGTTTTCTTTAAAACTCAGAGTTTGAAAAAAAAATGGCTTCCTTTTACTCTCCAGCCCTGCTTTTCCTTCCACCTCCAACCAGGAGCCTTGTTATAATAAGACAAGAGATTCGCATCAGCTTTCACTTATGCCTTCTAAACTGTGCAGAAATACTACCAACATTCTGAGATAAGCAAAGAAACTTAAGGAACTGTCGTTAGCAGCCCCTGCTATAGATATTTTTTCAGCTGCTACCCCACAGCTGGGCAAGCACCTATGCCCTCCCCATCATCCTCCCCAACGCCCGTACACCAAGCCTCTTGCGCTCCTGCAGTACGGACATGCGTGTATAAGGCCATAGCAGGAACATTCCCAACTGCGTGGCTCCTGGAGACACTTGGCACCGGTACAGAGGAGGACAAGCCTCGCTGAGCCATCACCCTCCAGCCGTGCAGCCCACTAGCCTGCGGCCGAGCTACGTGAGATGAAACCTCCTTCAAGTAAATACACGGTTAGGGGTGCGACACGGCAAGAGCAAGCGCAATTTAGCTCAACTCTCCTCTTGCTCCAATTTTCCATTGTGTAGCGGAAGGAAAACAGAGGCTGGAGCTGAGAAGCAATTCACAGTGCTGCTACTGTAATCTTTGTTACAGCACGATGTTCTCATCCTTGCCCGTCTCTTTTAAACCTGCTGTAATATGAATAATGATATACTCCACTTACGGAGACTTTGTTAAATACTTTGCTTTTATCACAGGTGCTGCGTAACTTTCTAGGATCAAAAGGGACTCTTTGAGAGGTGATTAGAGCAGGAGGGAAGGGTTTAGTGGTCTAAGCCCCACATTTGCAATAATTAGGCTCCCTGGAGTGATAGGTTCAAATCCTAGCAGGGTTGACTCAGCCCTTCATCCCTCTAAGGTAGATTAAACGGGTTTTCTGTAGTAGGGTCTTTTGGACAAGACCTTAAAAAATACACAGGCACATGAGTTTCTTCCTTTTACTGCAAGGCTGAATTTTACAAATTTATAAACCAGAGACTCGGGGCATTTCACGTAAACCTAGCTGTTTGCCCAAGCACTACTTGCCAAAACCTGTCTTCACCATTGCAGTGACCATGCAGCTCTCTCACGCCCCAGCCTCCTTCCCAGGGGGGCTCTTTGGTGGTGAAACGTGTAGTGTGGTGAGGGACACATTTTGGGATAAAGCAATGCAGTTGGAATGTATTCTATTACTAAACATAACCATCAGCCTCTAGTTTTTAGATTACTCTTTAAAAATGAGTATTTTCTACTACACACTGATATTCCCTCACTTGAAGGTGACTAACCCAGTCATGAGTCAAACCAGAGCACGGGCTCATGTAGCATCATAGGCTGAAGGGGAGCTGGTTCTGTTTTTTCTTAAAAAAACGCCACCAGCAAAAAAAAGCTTTCCTAGGATGATTCCTGTTCTTGCTGGGGGGTGGGGGGTGTCTTTTCTGCCTGTCTATTTGGTTGGCTTAGGAAGCCAAGCTCATTGTCACCAGGGAGCAGTTCAAGAGGATCTCCCAGAGCAAGCCTTTGGGACCCCCCTTTGGAGTAAGAGAAAAGATGAAGAAAAGGCTGTTTCAACCTTGTATCCTAGTGCTTTCCTTAGCACAGACAAAATCACACAGCCAAAGAAGATGACTGTGAAGAGAGGGATTGTGAACAAAACACACTGGAAAGTTTTTCTTGGTGGAAGCAGAAGCAGGGGCAGGGGTAGGGGCAGTGGGCACAGGTAGGGGGCTGGGATAGGGAGCAGGCAGGTGGGGAAAGGTGCAGAGAGGTTTCCAGGACCATGCATGGAGCTGCAGGTATCTGAGGGAAGAACTGGCTGAGGAAAGAAAATGATGCGAGACAACACAGAAAACAACCATGGAGAGTGGAAAAAAGGTGAGGGAGAGGAACTGACAGGGACCAAAGACACAGAAATGGCTAGAACAAATGTCACTGAGACTGAAGGATAGGGAACCTCTTTTGGTTTTGTTTTCCTAGTGGAGGAGGAGTGTGGTAGAGAGGCAGGCTGTGCTGGGCAATGGGCTTTCCTGAGTTCCTGTGGGGGGTCCTCTTGCATTTCTTCATGGCCTGGAGATGCAGACGCTCTAGACCACGCTGGCACTTTATTTGTCCAACCCGAGTGTTGTGTACGTAACTCTTCTCCAACAAAGATAACTGTCTTCTCCACACAGTCAATACTGGGAAAAAGGAAGAGAGAGATGCAACTATGACTGAATAGCAGTCGAGTACAGCTAGCTAATTGCAGCTTCATGTAATCTCTTTCATAGCCGTTATCATAACTGTATATATTTCCAGCCCAATTCGTCAATCTTTTCCGGCCTCCTGTCTTTGCAGCTGCCTCCTCTTCTCCCCTTCCTGATGGCTGCAAATCTCTGCTTATCACCAGTTTTCATGCTGTGTTTTGTCTGTCTCTTTGTGTTCATCCCTGTACCAGCTTCTTGGCTGCATGTGGCAGTTTCTTATTTCCTGGATGTTGTGAGAGACTTTAGTATGAACTACTTGCTTCAGTTAGCATGTGTGACCTTTTGCCTTATTTTGTTTTTCTGGATGATTTAATTTTACACATGTTTACACTAAGGACTAGTTTTGCAAACTAAAGTGGTCAATATGGATGTGCAATTGCTATGTGAGGCAGTAAGAATTAAGACAATTATTTATTTATCAAATTTCTTTTTGTATGAATGTATCCATCCACTGCATGAATTTTTCATGCAAGCTCATCTTGAAAAAAAAACCATTCCCTTCTCCCAGGAAGGATTTGAACTCTTCGGGGAATTCCCCCAAATTCTCGTGTTTTTTTTCTTCAATTGAACCCCACCGTGTAAGAAGAGCTCCGTCTACAATATTGATTGCGGAAAAACATGCAGACCTGTCAGTCTCTCTTTTCCCAAGGCAAAACTCTCCTATTGTCCTTTTCTGCCGGGCTATAATCTCCACAAAGACAGACTTAAAACAGTTAAGCTTCTTCCCATTGTATTGGGACTCTATGTAGTGCTCCACTTTACATTCACATTTAACAGGTTTCAAGCTTCAGTGATAAACTAGCAACGTTTTTCCTTCATGACAGCTGTTTGACAGCTTTTGAAAATGGATAAAAAATGGAAAATTACCCTACAGAGGAAACATCCCCTTCTCTTCATAACTCAGGCTGAGACATGGCATGAATGGAATAACACACTTATTACATTCTGGGCACTGAACATAAAATGCATTGCCTCCCTCTATTCCACTTGATTTGATAATCTAGTACAATTTAGGTCCCTAATAAATTAAATTGTTCGGAAACTTGGTTCACTGCCTAAACTGTGCAAGGCTGTGTTGTTTAATGATGCCTTTCTTTCTTTCTTTCAATGTTTTATCTTTGGGATAAATAATTCAGCCTAATAAACCCTGTGATCTGTGAGGTTAATTGACACCCACAGTAATTCCCAGCTCATGCGCAGTGCCCATGTTTGTCTGTCTTTCACGGAGTCCTGTAGCATCACCTAATCTCTGCAGCTCACCAGTCAGGTTCCCTGCCTCGCCAGAAGCCCTAATCATTGCAAACGTCACTTCTGCTCCTGAACGGGCAAGCGCCCGAGGTCCACGCACTCGTTCCCTTTCCCCCAAGTGGTAATCTGGTTGATTTCTGGGAAAATCCTAGGGCAATTGGGCTAGACCGAAATTAAAAAAAAAAAAAATCAGTGAAAAAAGTGGAATGAAAAAAATATTATGAAAATCCACAAATATATTATCTGGGGGATTTATTCATAGGTGATGTGTCCAGCTGTACAGCGGGATGAATACGTTCTTATTAATTATTAAATCGCTCAGATGGTCCTCCTCCCCAAGCCTGACATTTATTGAAAAAAAGTAATTGAAAAGGATTTGGCCAGTTCCACTCCCTGTGTTCGAGTATTATATAACAGATATCTCCACCAGCCCACTCCCTCTGTCTCTCTTTGCTTTCAGGCTAACACAGAGTTTATTGGGTATCAATAAAACATAACAATTACTCCTGGTATAACAATAGCACCTCTTTGCAACCTTCAGCCTGCTTAGCTCCCAGGAATAGCGTGCTAATGAGGGTGCGCGGCGTTTTGGACAGATGCTAGAGTGTTACGCTGGGCTGATAACTGCGTCTCTTGGATCAAACACTGCGCTGGGATGACTCATGCCTTTTACTAATTTATAAGAGCAGTCTTCCTTGAAATCCCAATGTAAATACTATCACCCTGGTCTCCATGACTGACTACAGCCTTGAAGTCAACAAAAGTAATGGGCACTCTGCATGGAATAACGAGTCACCACCACGTTCCTTTTTATCCCCCGGATGAAAGATTTGATTTTTGGGCTGTTTTGCTTTGGTTTAAATTTGTATTTTTTCCCAGGGGCTGTAGGAACGGAAGGGCCACACAGCCCAAAGAGAACCACAGGACAGTGCACAGAGCAACACAAAAAGGCTGAGCCTTAGTTTTGTAAAGAGGGAGGTTGGAGCTGTATTGCAAGCCTGATGGTTTGGATGCATGTAATTCTCAAACTTGAAATCGGGGTTCATTTACTGCATGCATTATAGTTTCCTTTACAAGGTGGTCACTAAACAGGATGGTGTCCTATTCACACCTGTCAGGAGTGACCCACTGAGGGAAACGAAGCTTTTAAAAGTCAGACGGAGCTCAGTACGTTTCCTTTTCCATTTCGATTGAGGAGGTGTTTGTGTTTCTAACTTCCTGGCTTGTAGGGATTTTTTTATATCCCTGTGATTACTCTGTGCAAATAAGGGTGTTCATGCACTGGCATGCCTAGACAAAAAATATCAGATACCCCGCTGTAATTTCTAAAGACAGTGGGCAAACCTGAGAGTGAAGACATGGTTCACATCTTCCCTCACTGACATACGGTGCTATAGCTGAGCACAAAAGCAGATTCCCAAATTGCCTGAGCAAAGCCACTTCCACAGTCTATTTCAAATACCTGCCACCTTTGCTTGCAGATCAGTGAGCGTTGCTGTCCCCAGTGTGACATCCTCACCCAACCCTGGAGTCCTCCAAGACAAGATGGGATAACTCATCAGTCGTGTCTCTCTCCACTGACTCTAAAGGGAAGGCAAATGACAAGCTCAGACCGTACATCAGATCTTTAGGTAACTAAAAATAGGTGAGAAGATTCCCCGAACTGGAACTGAACCAGTTGGTTTGTGAGCAGTGAGCTATCAGTAAGGTGCTGGTGTGAAGCTGAGATATAAAATTTAAAAGTCCCATGTCCTGTTACTACCATTAATATCACAAACCACGACAAATCTGTATGTGCCGCCAGTAGTTTTCCAAGGTAAACAGGAATCTCTTTTCCCCCATGTCTCGTAAGACAGCCATTTCAGGCAGATCCTCTTCCCTCAGACACTCCAGGCACCTCTTTGACCACAGGCTTGACACCAAAGAGGCCCCACTCTTCCACAGCCTGTGCTCAGTGCTTTCTGTAGGCAGCTTCAGGGTTCAGCTTAATTTTAATCCTCTTTTTATACTATGTCCCGAGCTGAAGTGGGGCTGGCACCAGCTCCAGATGCCGGGCTGTTAAAGGACTGAAGTAGGTGAGGAAGGGCTGACCCATGGCAAAGGGAAGAAGAACAAGGCTGGGGCCCAAAGCAGCCTCAGACCTCAGGCTACTTAATAGCTCCTCTCCCAGGTTTGTTCATCTGAAAACTAGCCATGTGCTGGAGGACATTTTTCTAGGAACTAGCTGGTCCTGACAAGCTAACTATCCCAGCATGTGCTTGGCAATTTAAGGCAGAAGCTCTAAGATCCTGATAACGTCGCTAGGCTGAATAGCTCCCTTCTCACTGTGCGAGTGCAGCCTTGCTCTATGGTAAATCACAGCTACTCAGATGAGGCTGGCTGCAGTTTATGGACAGATAAAGTAGTTCTTGTCTATATATGGAAAGTAAGTGCGATTTGCACAAGAAATAGAAAAAGTATTTCCCTGTATAAAAGGCCCACCCAATTTAAAGATATTGTCATGACCAAAACCACACTCAGATGATTATTGCCATGTAAAAGCATTTTTTGAAGGGTAATATTACGAGTCTGTCTTCAGGAAATGTTGCTAAAGCTTCCACTTTGGGAAGCCCTTTCTGCCATATGCAATTACAAACTGCCCTCTTATACTTACCACCCCTTCTGCTCATTCTTTCCAAAAATCCCCAACAACCAACACCTCAGCAAAGAAGGCTCCAACTCAGACAGCATTTTGAAACAGTGCCTGAAGGCTTCACTACCCCTGTTGATCTTATGTGGACAGTGCCCTGGTGTTAGAGGGGGACAGCGTGCTGCGTAAAAAGCACCCCAGGGCAGAGCAAGGTAACAGGCAGCGGCGCATATTCTTATGTTACATATCTATCTATCTGACATGTTTGTATGTCAAAGCTGTCATGACTTCTGAAAATCAGTATATTATTCCCTTTGAAAGCACATTTGCCTGTCATCAGGACATATACACTGATCAAGATTTCAAAGGCACCAGAGGTCTTGCAGTTCCCACTAATGATGAATGGGATGAGTCCAAATGCACACTGAAAAACCTGAACCCATTTTTTGGATGTGCTGTTCACACACAGTCCTCCCTGAAGCTAGTACGAACATGTGAATGCTCAGCTTCCCCGAAAAACAGCCTTGTGTACACACAGAAAAACACCATTAATATTAGTTTATTTCTTCCCAATGTGTTAGATGCTTCTGAAAGAGCCTCTTGCAAACATGAAAAAGGCAGAGGTTTTTTTCAGAGTTTATAGTAAGTGTCCTAGAACTTATAATAAATGTCCAAACAGACAGTTAAAGAGAAAAAAAAATCAGCTGGTAACTGTTTTCCAGGCATTCAAACTCATCCTATTATTTTATGTGTTGACAAGCTAGTGGGAATGCAGTGGAGGGCCATGATGATGGTCAGGGGCTGGAGCCCACCATGTACAAGGAGAGGCTGACAGAGCTGGTTTGCTTAGTCCAGCAAAGAGAAAGAATGGGGAGGCCTTACCACAGCGAGGGAAATTATGACTGGATTAAAGGAAAAATATTTTCTCAATGAGGATGGCAAAGCCCTGGAGCAAGCTGCCCGGAGAAGTTGTCGAATCCCCATCCTTGGAGATGCAGCTAAAATTTTGGTCAAAAATTTGTCCCAGCTACACAAGTCCCTGAGCAACCTGCTCTAACTTTGAAGTTGGCCTGTCAGGGGTTTGGACCAGAGGATATTCAAAGGTCCCTTCCAACCTACAACACCCTGCGATTCTATAAATGGCCTGACCTTATTCAGCTAATCAGTCCTTTGCGAAGAAAAAAGTAGGTTTTCAAGAAATGCCTGAATGCAGACCAAAGAGCCAAAGGTCACTGGACCAGTTTGGGAAAAGGTGTTTCAACTGCAGGAGGCAGCATGTGGCAGGATACCTGTGCAAGAAGAGGCCAACAAAGTGGTTAAATGAGAGTCTGTACTGGAATGAGGGAGAAGGCAATGCAGGAAGGGAGCAGGGCTGATATGCTGGTGCATATACCATGAGGCATGTACTTGCTGGGGGCTTGCTTTAGAAAGAAATCTGTTCCCAAAGAAAACAATGAGGTTTTTATGTTTTGACTGACCAAAGCCTTGATGCTGTTCCGAAGCACGAGAGCAGCATCCTTCCTCAGAAAGACATCAGCAGTCCCAAGTGGCTATTTCTGCTTTTGTAGCGAGGAAGAAAATGGTAAGTGAGAGAAAGAAAATGAGTGCCTCTGCCAAGAAAACAATGTGCCAGAAGCAACTCCTTTAAATAAAGAAAGGCAAGAGGACAGAACTCCATTCATTCTCCAGCTTTTTTGTGTTTAACTCATCTAATATTTTACCTTCAAATTATTTTTTTCCTCTTGAAATATTGTGCTTTACAGTAAGAAATCATAGAACTGTAGAGGTTAGAGATGCAAGAAGCCTATTAGATCATCTGCTCCACTGCTCTTTGCCAGCGGAGAATTGCTCCCTATGGTACATTTTCTAGTGTTTTGTCCAGCCTTGTTGTAAAAATCCTGAGTGACCAGGCTTCCACCAGGTCCCCCGGCAGCTTTTCTACAGCTGGATACATCTTGAAAGATTTTCCTGCTAGTCAGCCTGCGGTTTCACGTTGCTAATTTCACCCCATTTGGCACTTCTGTGTCTATGTAGCAGTCTAAATTGTTTCCTCCCCTTTGGCATTCGTATCTTCTGACTCTGTATCTGCTTAGCGTGGAGTCATAGAAAAACAGGGCTGAAAGGACCTTTACTGTTTATACACACAGAGCTGTTAAATTTGCTTTTTAACACAGCCAGTATAGATTCCTGATAATTTTTATTGTTTCCCACCATCCTTGTTCCAATTTGTCCATGCACAGCAACTCCCCCTACTGAGTGTATTATTCCAGATACATTTGCATTAAAATGATGTAGAAAAGAGGTCTCTATTGCCTTTGATTCAAATATCAAGTGAACTGCACCCTAAAAGTGCATCAGCATTTTTGCAGCCAGACTGCAATATGCACTTACGTTCAATTGGCCACCCACTCTCATTGCAAAGTGTTTCAGTATTCCTGCTAGCAGTTTGCCATTGAGTACAAGTGTTTCGGAGGATTTTGCCTCAGGTATGTCTTCATGCTTACAGGTGGGACCTCATCTTGTTATTTTCCCTGGTAATGTCCCCAGTCTCAGTAGGTCACTTTGTGTTATTTCCATGTCCTGACTTACCCTTCAGTTCCTCCCAAGCCAGGGTCATCTGACACCCCTTTGTGTGCAGCTCACATTCCCTATAGATTATTACTAAGGACACTAAATCACAACGTTTCTGACACCAACAATGCCTTTTTTCACTAAATGACTCTGTTGTGTTGCCTAATGCTTTCTCCCTTCCTTATGCATCTCTTGCTTTCCACTTCAGATTCTCTTTTCTCCTGGGACCATGATGTTGCCCTTTGCACCTATTTTTTTTTTTACCCATTTTGTTTTTTTCAGAGGATTTTTTTGTGGTCTTTCATGTTTTCTGGGCATATTTACAGCTGTATTTTAGTAAGATAGGATTAGAAGCAATCTTCCAGATCACTGAATCCAGATCTCTATTATTTCAAACAGCTGTGCCATGAAATCCCTTTAAAATATTAATTGAGTCCCAGTTTGATGAAACTGTAAAATCAATTAAGTTTTCTGCTCCTGCTTTTTCTACAAGAAGGCCATTCTTGAGCTATCCTGCTTGGATGGTTAAAAATCCTTCTTCAGGTTTCCAGTCTGAATTTGCTCATGGCCAGTTTTTACCACCTGTCCAGGCGCCAACGTAGTCCTTGAGCTTTGTTAGCTTTTTTCCTCTATTGCTCCTCCTTTTCCTCCTTCAGCGTATTTATGGATGGCAATCAGATCCCGTCTCAGCATTTGCTTTCTGAGGTTACACACGCCGAACTCTTCCATACGCTGGCTGATAAAGGGCAGTGTAAAAACAGCTGGATTAGCTTTTAGCAAGCTGTCCCAGGCACAGGGTTTTGCATGGGCTGATTTATGCCGCTTCCTTGCAGGATAATCTTTTCAGGGAAACACCATATTTTCATAACTGTAAGTACCTGAATTTATGGTTCGTTACAGCATAAACATAACTTCTCTTAGACTTCACTTGCATAGTTGTTTCCATTCCCTGGATCATCCTAACAGCCCTTCCTTTGCCTGGTCTAGTTTTAAGCCACCTTCTGGAATATGAATAATTACAGCTGTGTAAAAAAGTCCAGATGAAGTCTCCATAACGGAGTTCGCACTGTGCTATTAATGCTTTCATGTATCAAATGGAAATAGCTCAGCTGGCCTATCCTACCTGTGGTAATGTCATAGCTATGGTTAAACGAGTCCACCCAGCTCTTTCTTCTCTGTCATTTCCAATTAGCAAACTTAAACTTACAGCTGTTTGTTTTAAGCGCATAAACTCACATTTTGCACTATCGCACCTCTTCCTGTTTCTGTTCATCTAGCCCATGAGTTAACACAGCTCTTCAGTCAACCCACTCCTTTGGAAGGCTGCCCTGATCCTCGTTCCTAGGGTGATGCCTCCCAACTTCTAATATTCCCTCCCGTTGCTCTTGACTTACTGAATTTCCTGTTTTCCCCAGTGTTTGTATTATTCCGGAGTTCAATGCCTTTGTATAGCTCCAGTTCATGACCATCTCAAATTCAGAAAGCTTCTTTCACTACGGATCCCAGACTTCCTTTGTGGCTGTAAGTTCATGGGTCATAAGTAACAGTATCTGGGTCTACTTAGTAAAGGGCAAGTTTTTGGTTTTGTGCATACATTTTTCGAACTCTTGGGTTTTTTTGCCTCCTAGAGCTTCCATTCACCCTATCTACGCAGCTATCATGTCAGAGGCTGGTAGTGTAATGTGACAGTGTCGCTTCCCTGTCGCACCATAGGCTCAAATAGCTTTATGACCCTATTACAGAATAGTACAATCTCCTATAGAATATGTGTGGTTTTTAAATAAATCATTTGATTATTTGATACAACCAGATACTTTTTGTCCTTCCCCTATCTTTTGTGGCTTTTAGCGCAGTTTTCAAAAGGTGTGTCTGTAAAAAAATTTATTTTCTAAGCATCTTGTTGTACAACAGGGAAAATGTTAATATTGATAAATAGTTAATAATTTGTACCCCTTTTAGTAGTTGTCCATGAGGGCTGGACAGGAAAACATTAGTGGTACCATTTTCTATGATATAAGCATGCCGATGTTGCCAAATTTCAGTCTGAACAGCAAAAATAGCTCTGATATCAGACCACCCTGTTTTAACATTTTTGGAATTAAACACCAGGTTTTCTTGTTTTGAAAGCATTGTCTTCCTTTGAATTGTTTAATTTCATGTTCTATTTTATATTGTAACAACATTTCTGAGAAATAAAATAAAAATGAAGTATCATTGCTGAAATGTTTTTTGAGCAACCTAAAATGAATCTTCAAAAAGTTTTCTTGGAGAATTTTGAAGCATAAGTGTTTCATGCCTAACCACGGTGAAAATTGACATTAAGACGTTGAAAATTTACATTAAACAGAATTTCTATTCTCTGCACAGCTTCAATCTCAACACAAAAATGCTCAACAATTCAGCACAACCCACCACAGCTAGTCCTGATGTGGTTTCTTACTGAAGACTTGAAGAACTAGAGAATAATATTGAAGATTTTTCTGCCTGTCTGTCTAAGCAGATGCAGTTTTCTGCCCTAGGATTAGTATAGATCATGCAGCCACACAACCCATTCTGAGGGTGGTTTTCTGCAGAGCTGAGATGTTTCTTTTCCTGAGATGAGCTGTCAACATGTTTATCTGTAATAGCCTCAATAACAAGCCCAGAAAGAAGAATGAGTAAAACTGGTCTGATGTCAGGAATATGTGTTGTACAGCCTAATTCCAGGCTGTAATTCCAACCCCCATTTTTGCAAGAAGGTTGCCTTTGTCTTCATTTCCACCTATAGCTCATCAATTCATGTATCAGCTTCTAGAAATCAAAGTTATTAATTCCCAGCCCCCAAGTGTTTCCGTGGAGGAGACTATTTGCTGGAGGCTTTGATGATGGAAACAAATCTAAAGCACAACTGATGCAAGAGGTCATTGAAAGGGTTTTCAAATGCTGTTGTGGCATATAACAAAACTGGGAAGGTTTCAAAAAGAAAACAAATACAATGGGACTTAAGTAGCCAATTCTTTTGAGTTCCCACCTGTTCTATGCCTGGAAAACAAGAGAGAGAGATTAAGTACATACAAACACATAGCTCTCTTTTAAACAAAAGCTGTGAGAAAAGGCTTTTCCAAGTGTCTTTATTTCCTGTTCTCTTCTCTTTTACTCTTTTTGCCTCTCTCATATGTGCCCTCTTGTGTCACAAAAAAGAGCTTCTGGTCCCTTCATCTTTTATTCTATTTCACGTTGACTTAAAGTTACAATAGACTAATTTGATCATTCTCGTTTAACAGTGACATCTTTAAACATTAAAACCCTAGTATTATTGTTACTAGGATTTTTTTACATCAGAACAGATTCTTCTCTCTGTACAGTGGGGTGTCCGCCCTTACCAACCAGAGGATGCCCACCAGGACAGCCGTGAGCTGGAGGCATCATGTTGCCTCACCATACTCCTCTTGGGAGGTCAGTGCCCACCACTGTGGTCAAGGGCAAACGAAGGCAAACCCCATCATCTTGCTCTGCCTCTGTTTCCCTTTCTGCCCTTTCGCTTCTTTATGCTGCAGCCCCGTTGCGGCAGGGAGCATCTTGTATAGTTTGTTTGCATTTTGCCTGACCTGGTGGGCTCTGAGCTTAGCTGGGCTCATGGACCTCTAACTGGCTGTTAGAGCTCCCAAATCCTTTGGGATGTTCCCAGCTCCTCAAATCCTTTTTTCCTCTTGATAGCTGAGGAAAAAGATCAGGGAAAGGAATTGGCTGAAATCTGAGCTTTGCCTTTACCCCCCTCCACCCTGCTGGATAGATATCCCTCTTGGACAGAGGCAGGCTCTGAGTAATGGGGACCATAGTTCAGACGATTTGTAAATGTCTTGCAGTGACAAATTTGACTTATATCTCAAGTTTCTCTTTTTCTTCCACTCACCCAGCTGCACTGTGCCTGCAGACTAGCACGGCCTCCTAAGCCCGTCTTGCAGCACCGAAAGCAGCCCACGCGAATTGGGCTGCGCAGCCACCCGCAGCTCTTCAACACTCGCCTGACTCAGGTCACTGCACAAAAAGACATGCCAGCCTGCCAGGCGCATTTGTTATTTTGGAAATGACCCGCCACGGTTTCTGCACCGCTAATTGGCCGAGATCCATTTCCTGGTTTATGCATTCATCTCCTGCTTCTGCTGCTGGTCCAAGAGATGCCAAGTACATCATTTAGTGCACAGAGCTTTGAACTTGGACTTAATGTGTAGGGTATTAGACAGAGATTTTGATTAGATTAGCGATCAGGATCTGTTTGTGATAATCTCTACAATCATTCTCACCAAATCATCTTAACTGCCTGCAGTGACTACATCTCTGGAGTGAAATGCAGAAAGAAAATATATACGACTCAAGGCAATAGACTTACATCGGAGATGGCTTTGGCCCAAGGACTTATGCAAACCAGATTTGTAGTGTTGCAAATTTGCATTTTTGCTTTCTGTTTCAAAGAGGAAAAGAGCAGCAACAGTTGATACTGCCATAAAGCTGCAAGCCTGAAACACGGAGGAGTGGAAACTTCAATGTCTTTAACAACGTTAATCCAAGCCTGTGGACCTGTGGACCATTTTTGCAATCAAAAGCTTATGAAACGCACTGCAGTGGGCCAAATACTGTAAGTCCAACATAGGCAAATCCCTGCTAAAATCAGTGGGAGTTTTCTCTACATTAGGTTTATAGGATCGGTTAGTGCTTGAAGAACTGCTGTTCTTCATCCCTGAAGACCCTCACTGGTGGCTCCTATACTTCACCTGCGTCTCTTCTTTACCTGTATGAGATCACTGTGGTAGCTGTACGATGGCATGCTGTGTGTACGACAGAGAGACTGGGACTCAGCAATGTAGCTGCAGAGCCTGGCTGGGCTTCTGTGGCTGCAGAAGTAGGAGGCTGTGAGTGTGCCTGAGCTCAGCCAGCACAGCACACGGCTCTACCATCAGCCCTGTGGCCAGACCTGCCGCTTCTCAGTCAACTTCTAGTGATAATACAGGCTTCCCAGACACAAACTGCTGTCCCTAATTTTCGAAGCAAGTCTGGGTCTGACTTCAGGTTTTCTCTCAGATAAAAGTAGAAATGCTGAGACATTTTGTCCTGTACTTGCTTCACCTGTCCAATCACATGGCAGTTACTACTGTGATATTTGTATGGCTGGTCCAGAAGACAAACACAGCATTAACTCACTCTTGGTAAAATAAAGATAGCACCCTCATAAGCCAAACTAACAGCCTATTATCCCCTCCAGGTCCATCATTTCTCTGGTCTAGCAAGAAAAAAAGGAACAAGAGGGTAGATGATATTCTCATGGGGAAAGCACAAGTGGCTTTTAGACCTGAGCATGTGTACCTGACATACTCATTTTCGTAAACTGTATATGTTCATGGATCGCTCCTCTATGGCTTACATGTATATGTTGGAATCAGTTCTGTCTTATCATCATTGCCATGGTTACCTTATCATCATTATAGTATGTATGTGTTGCTATAATACTATTGCGGATGTCTTACCAAAATTCCCTAAAGCAAAATGATCCCAGAACTTACTCTGTACACATCCCAAACTACTAAGCATTGACATCTTTTATGATCTGTTTCCCAGCTAAAACAAAGTTGGCTTGTACATCTCTGCTGACATAAAGCTGTTTGCCCTTTCTGGGTAGAGAGCAAATTACTCCATGTATCATCTTCACCAAAAGCCAATTCCTCACATCAAATACAAAAAACCTCCTACTTAACTGGGCCTCTCAGCAACCTGATTTGCCTTTATTTGCGTTACTACATTGCTAAAAATCATGCGATTGTTGATATCTGCAGCGGGGAAGACATGTCAGCCTCTGAAATGAGGCTATCATTATATAGCAAATACAGAGATCATTTTAGCAGGGTAAGGCACATATCAAAGCCCAGGACAGAGCAAAATATGAGTTTGGGATGAAAAAATCTTTGCTGAGGGTATCAGGCTACAGGGCCACAAAAATGATCAGAGGGATGGAACACCTCTCCTATGAGGAAAGTCTGGGAGAGTTGGGGTTGTTCAGCCCGGAAAAGAGAAGGCTTCGGGGATACCTTATTGCAGCCTTCCAGTACTTAAAGGGGGCTTATAAGAAAGATGGGGACAGACTTTTTAATAGGGCCTGTTGTGACAGGACAAGGGGGAATGGTTTTAAACTAAAAGAGGGTAGATTTAGACTAGATATAAGGAAGAAAGTTTTTACAGTGCGGGTGGTGAAACACTGGCACAGGTTGCCCAGAGAGGCGGTGGATGCCCCATCCCTGGAAACATTCGCAGGGGGGTTGGACTACATGACCTTTAAAGGTCCCTTCCAACCCAAACCATCCTGTGATTCTATGATTCTATGACAGTCTTTCAGACTAGAGTGGGGAAGCCCAGATGTTAACATCTGGTTTTAATGCAAACTCTGTATTACCCTCCAATGGACAGATGAATGCAGAACTCTTATCCTAAAGAGTAACTGTAACTCATCTCAGCCCTAACTACCAGATTTCCCGTCCTGTTTATCCTCATTATAACAACAGCTCCTTACTACATTCAGAAGCAGAGGATTTGAATACGTTGTGATAATGAATGTCATTATGAGGTTAGAGTACAGTGGTGTGAAGTGATTCATCACTGGAAAAAAAAACAAATTTCTTGGATGATATATTGCCTAGATGCATGATTCTGGGTTTATAAACAAGGGGTTATATATTGTACCACAGCTATAATCTAATATTACCAAACTAGAGAATACCAAATACACTTAAGATTTTTAGAATAATTCCCATGATAAGAAGAGTGAAATCTTAAATAAATACAAGTAAATAGCAGAACCTCTAATGAGAGGACATGGTTGTAGTAATTGTAGCAGTGAAACTTTTCTTCTTAAGCTAAAGATGACTGGCAGTTTGTAGGTAACTACAAGCGCGGCTAACTGGCCATCTTTTTAAGTGGGATTGGAAACAAGGACACGAGGCCATCATGATATAGCAAATACAGAGATCATCATAGGTTTTAGTTAATGACAAAATAAGGTACACTTCCCTCCTCATGTGTTCAAATTACACAGCGCTACCCAGAACTGACAGTGATCCCGTCATCCCACTATACCTGCAGTTATGGGGCATGGAAGAATGACTATTATGTTGTAAAATTGTCATAGCACTTTATGGATGTTCCTCTATCCTCTGCTGGCATCCAGGAGGTTTTGTCCGAATGTTTGTTATATCCATTGCAGCTTTGGGATGCTCTAAAGGTGCTGGTTTGCCGGGAAGGCTCAGCTGAATGCCTGCTAACCTGGGGACATCTTGGCATTGGAAGTAGGTCATCATCAGGGTGATGTAGAGGCAGCTGAGCTCTCAATGCCAGCCAGGCTCTCCTGGGCAAGCTGGGGCAGCAGTGGGGGCTGAGTGTGGAGGGGTAGATTTCTCCCAACAGAAACAACCCTCCAGCTCTAAAAAATTTAGTTCCTCAGGTGACAGCCATTTTTCTTTCTTTACCATCCATCTGGGATGTGGGGAATGTGTTCTTTATGCGAAACAACTTTAAAGGGTCCATGCTGTCTGGAAAACTGCATTGAAGTTCAAGCCAGGTTTTCCTCTCCCTGTAGCACAAGCTGGATTCCCCAGCTGGTGAGATGTTTTCCTTTCTCCGGCCTTTACTGGAGTGAGTCCAGAAAAGGGACACAAAGATGATTCCCTGACTCACTCCGGTATGTCCATGTCTCTCGTGTACTGGGGAGCCCAGATCTGGACCCAGCGCTACAGACATCTCACCAGCACTGAGCAGAGAGGAAGGATCATCTCCCTCAACTTGCTGGCAATGTTCTTCGTAATGCAGCCCACGGTACTGTTGGCTGCAGTACCAACAAAAATGTGCCCTTTTTTTGCCACAAGGGCACATTGCTGCCTCATTCTCAGCTTGGTGTCTACCAGGACTCCCAGGTCCTTCTCAGCAAGGCTCCTTTCCGGCTGGTCAGCCCACAGCATGTACTGGTGCCTGGGGTTGTTCATCCCCAGAGGTGGGACTTTGCTTTTCCCCTTGTTGAACTTCATGAGGTTCCTGTCAGCCCATTTCTCCAGGCTTTGCAAGTCCCTGTGAATGTCACCACAACCCTGGGGTGTATCAGCCACTCCTCCCAGTTTCATACTGTCTGCAAACTTGCTGAGGGTGCACTCTGCCATCATCCAGGTCATTAATGAAGATGTAAAACAGTAGTGGCCCCAGTACGGACCCCTGGGGTACACCGCTTGTCACTTGCCTACAACTGGCCTGGCTGTTAAGCCAGTTTTCAATCCACCTCACCTGCCTGACAGAGCCTGTGAGCCTGTGCTGCTGTGCAGGTCCCCCCTCCTTTCCAGCCAGGTCCAGGCAGCCATGAGATAGACTGGTGACTAAGATGCAGCCTGTCCTGGCTGGTTTGGAAAATACAGTTTGTAACCTGAATTGAAGAGCTCTGGCAAATCCCACAACATAATAACTGAGTTAAATGCAAATTACTTTGTCATTTATGAAGTTTCAAAAATGCAAGTGCTCTTATAAACTAATTGAAATAAAAATAAACTGGTTTTCCTTGGGTGCTATTTAGCTTTACCAACTGCATGCTGCTTTGCGCTGTCTGTGTAATGGGTTATGTATGATTGTCCAGACCCTGCACATGTGGGGAAGCTTTATGAGCTCTGAGATCAGCTCCAGATGGTGGCTGGGTGCTCTCCTTTTTCCGACACCCTTGGGATGCCCAGCTAGCAGGAAGGGGCTGCAGCCCCCAGCAGCACAAGGCTGCAGAGGACAGGCAGGTTTCTCAGACCCTCAGGGATGGTCTAGCAGAGAGACGCGGAGATCCTACACAACCAAACTCTTCCCAGTCTATAGTAAAAGGCCAACTGCCCCATGCATTAAAGTCACTCAAGAGGTTTTGTTTATTACCATTAAATGCTGTGGAATAGCTTGGTATGGTAGATATGAGCTCACTTGATAAAACCTCCCCGCCAGGGGAGGTTTAGATTGGATATTAGGAAAAA
>NW_008795523.1:3194954-3209996 GCF_000699145.1 Aptenodytes forsteri
CAGTGGACTTGGCAGTGTTAGGTTAATGGTTGGACTTGATGATCTTAAAGGTTTTTTCCAACCTAAATGATTCTATGATTCTATGATTCTAAGTGACCTTAAAATGTGAAGTGCTGAGCCCGGTTCTTGTCTCTGCACCTTCTTCAATCAATAACATCAGGGAGACACGCGAGGCCATCTCAGAATGGCAATGTGCACCATCAGCATCAACAAGGTGCAAATTAGTTTGAAGTTCACAAACATTTGAGTGCATTGGTGCTTTTGCCTTGGAACTTGCTTTTTAATCCCTTTTGGCTTCATAAAATTATTTATGGTAATTACTTAGATTATCTCCACTTGGACCTTCCAGAAGTATGGGATCATATTCCATAGAAAGGAAGGGATGGAAATTTACCTAAAAATGCTGCATAGAATCTAGAATTAAGGTCTTCTGTTTGCAAAAAAAAAAAGGATGGTGCTCATCTCTATTAAAAGATACTAAGAGAAAAATCATTTTGCAGAGTCAGGTTTCATTTTAAAGCACAACTTTTCAGGCGAGAATAGTTTTCGGACCAGCCAAGGCCAATGTGCGATGGTCCCAGTGTGCCTGTACCACTGGGTCCTGCAGCCTCACGCATGTTTAATATATGGCTGCCACTCCTCAAGATGGCCAGACATGCCTGTGGTTGCTGCACACAGCAGCTCAGCATGGCATGCTGGTGCTGCACTCTGTGCAGGTCTTACTTCCTTATTAAAAATGAGGGTAGCTCTAATTTGCTCTCGTTTAAACAAACCAGTGACCCTGAATTTTCTGACAAATCCCCAGATGTGGTCTTCTGTGGGAAAAATTTCGGGTCCTTCTTGTGTTCATTAAAAATAAAAGAGAAAAAAACTTAGCACCTGGGATAATAGCATTTGTCAGTTCCATTTACAGGTTGCTTAGCTCAGCTGAATTAATGTCTGCCAAATGGGCAAACTTGAAAGATCCTTTTCCCCTCACATCCTTTAAAAATCCTGTGTCATTAGGCATACTTAAAAATCACAGGTAGAAAAAGATCATCTTGGCTTTCCACTTTGACCCCCTACCTTTACAGAATTCCTTATTTTATCATTCCCACCGTGGTCTTATCTAACATGGTCATACATATCCAGAGCTTTTGATTCAGACAAATGGTGGCCTATCTACACTATTGCCTAATTATCCTTATTAACTTGTTCTTGAATTTGACTTTCCAATTTTAGCTTTCACTTTTCTAACTTCCAGTGAATGTTGTTCCTAAAACTATAGATGAAATACAGGCACCTTTGACAAAGAAACATAATAGCCAGAGGGAGGGGGGAAATGTGTAGAGCAACTTCTGCCCTGCTTGGTTAAGCAGGACTTCCGCTGACAACCTGATACAGATGAGGTCCTGATAAAAACAGTCATGATTGATTGACTGTTGTGCTATCTGGCTGTATTCTAGATTTTTAAATGAATATGAAAACTTGCCAGGCACCTAACCTTTTTCAGAGGAACGGCCAAGAGAGAAAAGAATTATGCTATGCCATTTTGAGGCTAACAGCCTACGGTGAATGAAATCCTGATCAAGCATGGCGCAATACCCGTGTCATTGTAGGAGGCATTTATATTACCCAGTGTTGCTTATCTAAAAGCCTTAACTAGTACTTTACATTCCTGGGAGGGAGGTATGGAAGATGGGTGGGATGGACTGGCCTCTGGAGGTACCCATTGCTGCCTGGTAGCAATAGAAGGAGCCCAGGTGAACTAGGTTAGAACAGGCACTTTTCTTTTTGGTGGCTAAATCCGGGAGAAATGAATCCCAGCATTAATTTAATTTTTGATAAAAAGAAATGTAGGATCGTGGTTGTTTGCTATTGCCAGAAACATCCAAGTTTTTGAGGTGCTCCTAAATCAGTGCTTGAGATCAGTAATATTTTGTGGCAATCATGTTCAGCAGCTGAACATGTAGGTGAGGAATAGGAGAATCCTGTACCAGCTTGATCAAGGTCTCCCCCACCACACACGTGTTGTCCTTGAGCTGTGAATGAGGCTGATGCGAATTTGGTGAAGTCCACACTGCTTGGGCTGCTCTACACCTGTGTGTTACCCATCTCCCAGCTTGTTTCACTCACTCTCTATAGGGTCCCGTGTTCCTGGCACCACGTGCCAAATCTCCTTCTCTTCACATTGAGTCGATGGGGGATGAGGATGCAAATAAACAGGCAGGGTCAGATACTTCTACCTTTATCCTCTGGAGGCCTAATCCAGAGCTAACTGATATCAGCAAAGAAGTTCAGACTAACTTCAGCAGACCTTGATTCAAGAACAAGATTGTCTGATTCTGCTGAAGGACGGGGAGGAGTACATTTGTGTGGGATGAGTATCTGTGACACCAAAAGAATAAGTACCATTATCTGTCATCTTGGACTTCAAGGACATGGTTTCTATTCCAGCAAAATGCTACATTCTCCAAGTAAGAAAAATGTTGGCACAGATCTTTGCCTCTAAAAGCATTTCTAAAAGGATTCCTTTTAAAAACAGAGAGAACCATTATTCTCTGACCTCTTATTTTGAAGAAAGTACACAAAGTAGATTAAAGTGTTGTTATTGTTTGATCAAACAATGCACTTGAATGTTTGTTGGGACAAAACCAGGTTTTGGCAAAAAAAAGGTTTTTCAAAATACAAAAAAGTATCCTTTCATAACGCAGTGTCAGACCCTTTGATGAATTACAGTATGTCAACCCAACTCTGATTCCTCTTGCTCAAACAGTGAAATGCGTTTGCATACATTGTGTAGGCTTAATATTTCTCCTTAATATAGCTGTATGGAAAAAAAAAACCACCAAAATGAAACAAAACAAGCAAAGAATAAACATTTGTACTGCCTGGGAGGGCAATTAAGACCACGTTTATCTAGTGCAATTCCATCCAGATTCCCATAAATAAAAGGTAAATTGGTTTTGGAATAAAAGTGTTTTGTGCTTATGAAAACAAAACATGCCCATGCACGTCTCAGAAGACTAGGTAGGCAGAGAGCATAAAATGTACAGGACAGGGTGAAAGCTGCCCATGAGAAGGGGAGAGCACCCCTGTGCATTGTATCCTCTCCAGCGGATTCACAAAGGCCTCCTGGCCGCTCCCAGCCAAGCTCCAGTGGGATTCGCCTCGCTCAACTGAGAGGTCTGCACGTTAGCAAAGATTAGTTGTATACTGGAGCTGAGCACCCGAGGGTCTCGGTATGAAGAGGAGAAAGGAACAAGCCCTTCCAGAGGCTGATTCATGCATCCTGAGGTAGGAGTTTAAGAGAGATGAGATGAATCACAGTCAACGTTATCTGCTTTTCCCCACCGATCATTGCACAAAGTCTGCAATATGGACAGGAGATGTTTCCCCACTTCAAAGTCAGTTGGCTGAGGCAGCCCAATAGCTTTAAACCATATCCTTAGTTGTGGAGAACCTAAGAGCACAAGTCACATTTCTAAGGATTTTGTACATGAAAAATAGGCAATCTGGGGCTAAAGCATGATTAAGAGCCCTAGGTGAGGCTGCAGTGTGCTGATAACTTCAGACAGACTTTATTACCTTGCGAGTTGGATATCCCCTTGATTAATTCCTGCAGCTTCTGTACTTGTGTTTGCTGCAGACGATCTGCCTCGCCCTGCCTTTTATTGGTATATGATCACATATTTCTCTGAAGCAACCCTGTTTATTTAGGTGCCATGAACACAGGAAGCATCTTCCTTACCTGAAATTTGGAACCTCTTTTTTCAGTCGGAATGCTGCCCAAAGAGGTTGTCTGTCTCGTAGCCTTCTCCTGAGGCCATGCTGCGGTTTGCTACACTTGCTGTTTCCAGACTCTAGCTTCTTGAAGGATTTCTTGTCATCTTTTTACCTCTGACTCACAGCCCGAGTATGCCATCAGACATTTGCATTAAGACCCCCACACTATGTGACCTGACCGTCACATTAGCCCATAATTTAGGGCATCTCTTTGGTCAGCTACCGTTGAGTAAAGGGGTATTTAATCACCACCTCTTTTAGCCCTCATGGAAAGCTGTTGCTCTCTCCAGTGGTTTCAGTAAGGTTTTTGGGTCAGACAGGCTCACTAGAAACCACTCAAACTTCCTCATAACAGTAAAGTATCAAATCCTTTCCTGAACCTTACGGAGTTCTTGGTGTCGGTGATGTTGTAGCACGTGTAAGATTTGTGTGTAACGAACAACACTAGCACGTAATATTATTTTTGTAGCCCTTCCACCTCTTCCATCCAACCCTTCCTTTGTTTGCCATGCTTACCTGTCCTGTGATGCTTAAACATGGAAAGAAATCTCCTTAGGTCAGGGACCTGTCAATCAGTTAATGTCTCTGAAGTGCAACACACTCTTAACAGGGCTGTATTAATAATGAATCACATTTGCTTTGCAGATGGAAAACGCTTGTTTGAGTTTTTCCGCCTGCGTATCAGAGGGGGTAGGGACTCACTACATACGAAGGGCAAAAAGCCACTACCACGACAGCAATGCCAGCTGCTGTAGCACAGCTGTCACAGGAAGGACAGGACTGACCTCCTGTCTATTAGCAGTAAGATTTTGTTGTGGCGGCCTCTCCACAGCTGCAGGCAAAGTGGAGCCAAGACATTAAAATGGACACGGGGCCCAACATGTCCAGTTTTACTGTGGTGGTACTTAGATACTCAAGTTTCATTACATCAAAGGCTAGGCCAGACAGTTATCGGCGTGGATCTTTTTCCTGAGGTAAGACAACCCCTATTCCCTTCCCTTCACTTAGGGACTTTGAAGAACTCGGGCAAGAGCTCACTGCAAAGACAGGTGGGTGAGGAAACAGAGGGAATGTTGACTTTTAAAGTAGCATCTTGCCTCTATAGGATTAAGGAAGTTGGGTAGGTAGATAGTCACTTTGTCTCCCTCATCGTTTTCATCTTCTCCTGAGCACTGCCTATTCCTCTCCTCATTTCAGCTCTTATCCCAACACACCATCCATCAGCCTCCTTGGAGGATGGTCCGCTGACATGGCCAACACAGGGGAAAGGAAGAGAGCGAGTAAAATCAGCCCCGCGGGCCTCCCTGCAATATGGCCTGAGGCACCCTTGCCCTCTTTACCACTGTGCCCCAGCACACCCCCAGCTTTGGTGCAAGTGGTGGATGGGTGGTCAAGCCGCACTCAGACCAGGATAGTGTCCCCAGGGAACAGGGCTGAGAAGGTTCATCTTTTCACCACGATGGAAAAGAGTGGAATGCATGGTTACATCTGGGAAATGTACACTTTCCTCTCTGGGTCTGATGACAACAAGAGTTTTCCACTGACATTATTAAGAACAACGGAAGACTCCTGCTCTGTTCATTACACTTGCTGGCATTTCCATTTCTGTTGCATTCTTAGACTACCTTGTCTGTTCATGTTTGGGACCCGGCCAGTGCCTCTGTTGCCAGCTACCCATTCTCCATTACACATATGGCTTTTACTTTAGATCAAGTTATTCTTATTTCATTATAAAACCACTATTTTTTTGTTTAGCAGCTGTCTTCTCTTTGATGCACCATTTTATGCACATGATGGGCCAGTCTCCCACCATCCCCAGAGCGGTGGCTTGGGGGTAACTCTTCTTATGGGTGGAGAGGATTTCCAGAAGAGCTGAGGCAGGCAAGCAATTGCAAAGAGCCCGCTATGGGCTTTGGAAATCCCACCTTTGAGTCTTGCAATTCCTCCTTCCATCAGCTACCTTCAGAGGCTCAACAACCCGCCTGCTGCTGGCTCTCCTGTCTCTCCTGATCCTGCTGGTCATACAGTACAGGAGCTCTCGGATGCAGCAACTTCATGAAAATCAGAGGAGTCACCGTGCGGTTTTAGTCAGACATTAGATGCTGCCTGGCTGCAGCTCAGCTGACTCCCACCCGCATTTCAGCAATGTCACATCTCCTTTTGCATTGCCCACCATCATGCATACTTCCTGCAGTGTGTACAAGAGCACGCTGCGAGCAGGAGATAAACTCTTTGACCCTGCATGTTTGCTATAGCTTTAGGACTCACCCCTCTGTGTACTAGCAAGAGATTTAAAAAATTTACAGGAAATATCAAGATGTGAAAACTCCTGTCTGATCCAGAAAAGAAGATTTAATCTCTCCCTGCTCTTTCAGCCCCTGAAACAGCCTGAAAATCGACTGACTTTGCAGTGTGTGTGGAAGTTAACAAACAGAGGCTTTGCTGGTGTAGGGAGGGAAGGGAGCTCTTGAGTATGGTTTCTTAGCCACAGATTCCTGTCCTCATCTTCCAGAGGTAGAAACCAAACACTGCTGGTAGCTGCATCTTAGCTGATGGTAGCTGCTGTGGCAAAACACTCTGGGTAATATTTTTCATATGATTTTTCCCTCTCGTACATCCCAAGACTGTATTTGCCTTTTCTTAATTATGGCTTTTCATTAACTACTCATCCTTATTTCTTCATGAGTGATTACCCCAGGTTCTTTCCCTGCACGGCTCTTGTCCAGTCATGGATACCCTGTTTTGTATTTGCATTTGTAATTGTCCTGACTGTGCTGTGCTTATACTTGTTACATTTCATTCCTTCCTGACAGCTCCTCTAATTCATCCTGGTCGTTGCGGTAGCTCCTAGATTATTAATTACTGTCCCCAAGCATTGGGTCATCTCTATACTAATATTTCTCCCATTCCTTCCTGCAGATTTCTCTTAAATGCATTAAGAAACACTAGGCCTCTGAGAGATGCCTGGGGAGCCTAGCCCTTAGGCGGGGATAGGGCGTGGGGAAGGCAGAGGCGGGTAAGTGATGTTAAGAGGTGGGAGATGTGAGGTACATAATGCAATCAGACCTATAGGTTAGTGAAAGCCACTTTCACAGAGGTAGGAAAGAAGAGACAAACAGGCACGTCACCAAGAGATACAGCAGATTGCATATGGAAAGGGATGGGAAAGAGAGTCCATCAACATTATCCTGATCCTTCCATAAAAATATACTATCCTGGCTTGACAAGAGAAAAAATGTTGAAAGAGCTTCTGGTTGTGAAAGGTAGGTCTGGTCAGCTTTGGAGTTGCACAGTGCCAGCAGGTCCCTAACCACAGAGTCAGGCGTGCATCTTGATGGTGTGATGAGCCCTGTCCTTCTGGGGTGGGGACAGAGCCAGGCTCACCCCCCAGAAGAAGGGGAGTGTGGGACAAAGCAGCGCTCCCATGGGAGAGGAGAGGCTGGGTCAGGAAGCAGTGACGGTCACTGCAGCGCAGCACTCACAGCCGGATGGTCTCAGCCTGCCTGATGCTCGGCCACAGCCGCAATCCCTGCTCTGCGGTCAGCCCTCCTGCAGTTGTTGCAGGCAGCTGTCGCCACTGCTCTCTCCTTCGCTTAACATCCCACTTTGGTTTTCGTGTGAAGCCGGCCACCAGCCACCCAAGGCTTCTGAATTGCTGCCCTTTGCTGTGAGCAGCCCTGCTCTTTTACTGTGTAAAGCCTTTTCCTTTCTTGTCACATAAATTTTCTGTAAGGGTCATGCAAGAGCAACCGCAAGAGAGACCCAGGAAAACATGGCTTATGAATTTGAGGGAAGACATGGAGAAAACTGCACTCAGCTTGGCACCTGTGCTTAGGAAGGCAGTTAGAGAAAAGCATAAGAGCCCCACGGTGCAAAAAGGTTAAGACAGAAAAGAAGCAGCAAAGCATGGAGACATATTACTGTCCTCTGAGAGCATTTTGAGTGCACACACACCCTTGCCCCATTGTTCAAGGTATCGGTTTTGTTGTGCCCTCAGGCCCTCCCATATTAGGAGCATCAGCTGGGAACTGAATCACCGCAAAAGAGCTGAGAACGTTTCTTCAACCTGGTGGCACCATACAAGGAGGGAGCACAAGAATGGCTCTACATGACAGCGGGTCTTCCCTGACCTAAGCATTCGCACCAAATCTAGCCAAAAGCACCCAACAAACAAAACTTCAGGGTATAAAAAAGGTGCGAACAGCCCCTTCCTACCCTCAGGTCTCCAAAAGCCAGCTGCCTCCACTCTCCCAAAGTGAACAGTGTTATCTCCAAACAGGCAGTACTGTCCCCTGCAGAGACATAGCCAAGAAGAGACATTGCTGCCTTGGCTTGCCTGCCTCAATGGCTTCACTCAAACGTTAGTCTACGTTTAAAGGTGATTGTCAGTTCTAGCCCTTAAAAATAAGGGCTGCGGAGCAAATATCACCTCTCTTCTTCCCCTGGGACTCATCTGCCTGAGACAACCTCTGGAGCAGGCACTTGCAGCTTCTGCAGAGTAGAGCCCTATGTGGTATGGGCTGTCAGTGCTGCAAGAGCTCTGGGAGCCACAGAGATACATGCAGAATGGTAAATGTTGCTGTAGTGACCACTCTGGAGTCAGATAACTGCAGCTTCTGCTTAAATGGACTAATCGCTTCAGGGCCCTTTTAGAAAAGATCATGGTAATTATATATGTTCAGTTTATGATGGGACTTGTGCCCCACCAGAGGTTAGAGTTTTACTGGCACAGTAGCTGTTTCCCACCTTCCCAGATGTAAGCTGCAGCCTGCCTGCTCAGCCCCAGCCCTGGGGCTCTGCTCAGCAGGTGCTCACTGTGCTGAAGGATGGGCTGGAGCATGTTTGGCTCTTGCCCTGCCTTGCCTGGGATTGCACAGAACTGACATGTCCAGAAGCGTTTAGGTTTCACGTCGTCCTGGGCGCTGTTGCAGGGGTCACTTAACAGTGATGCACTGGAAGCGGTGGTCTAAGCCCCGCCTCTGCTTGCGTGGGCTGCACTTTTGGGGATGGAGAGGAATGGTGCTGTTCAAACAGCATGTCCTTTATAGGGGGCACGATAGCGAAAGCCTGTTGTGGAGGGGACACATAGATCGGTGCTACAAAAGGGAGAGGTTTGCTGTGCACTGGAGGTTTACGGTGCTGGAGCACACAACACCCGGTTGTGACCTTCACAGCCATTTCAAGGTGGTGGTAGCTGCATTTCCGGACTACTCTACTGAGTGTCCAAAGATACTTCAGAGCACACTGTCTCTTTACATTATTTGTGCCGTGACAGTACCTGAACGCCTGAGCCAGGTGGTGCTATATGGCCTGGCACAAACACTGAGTCAGAGACATTTCTCACTTCGGGGAGCTGATGTAAGAGCCACCACTTTGGTCAATCACTAGGGCTGCTGTCTCTAAAGAGGAACTAGAGCCAAAACCCTGATTCATCTTCTGAGCTATACGTGAATGCTCAGCTTCAAGCGCATGCTTGAGTCTTACACAAACCATCTAAGAGCAATCGGGCTGTGAAATTTTGCTTGTCTTCTACTGCACCAGTAGAAACATTGTGTTTAGTCATATATAGGTTCTCCATGATTAGAAACAGACCTGTTCTTTCCCAACTGAAGGAGAGAGGAAGATACAAGACAGACCTATTTGCTGCCTAGTAAACTTCATATTCAACCTTTTCCTTTCACACTGACACAATAACTGTATGCCTATGCTCCTGCCTCACTGTGAAGGCTGTGGCTAGGTCCTTGCCTGGCTTATTAATGTCTGACTTTCCCATCTCTTGCCAAGGGATGTGGCAAGAGACTCCTGTTTGCCATGGAGACAATCCCTGGTCTCATCTATCAAGATGAGATCCTCCTGCGTGCTGCAGCAAGGAAACCTCCACAGCCCAAGGAGTGCCTGGGGGTCCCTGGGGCCATCGCTCTGCTCTGCTTCTAGCCAGTGCTCCAGGGCAGCCCCTAGACAGCGTAAAACACCGCACTGCAGCTCCGCTAGACCCATCCTCTGGCTCCGGGACTGCAGCCCGGTGGTGGTGCACCTGTGTCCCAGCCGAGGTGCGTCTCACTCCAATGCCAACTGGTCTTGGAGCTGCAAATAACAGTCTAATGCCCAGGGCTGACTTCCTTTGGCAAGTTTGTCTCCTCACTCCGTGCCTCAGTTTACCCTTCCGTTACACAGAGACGATCACACATGCCTGCTTCACGGGTTGGTAAATGTATCTTCAAGGCTTCAGATGGGAGATGTTGTAAATGTCAGCTCTAATCATTCATATGTCACAAGCTGGAAATACACTTTCATGTTTCCCACCAGGAAAAGTGGCATTCAGGGAGTTAGGAAGAGTCTGGCATCTCTGCTGCACTGCTGCACTCCTTTCATCTCTGCTGCACTGCTGCAGCTGAGGGTAAAACGCAGCAAGAGGAGTTTAATAGTGAATTAAAGGGTAGAAGGCAAGGGAAGGAGGCTGAGGTCGCAGCACAGCTAATATGCAAGAGCCAGACCTACCCGGGCTGCTGGATAATGACTTGTCAGGATTATATGTGGCAGCAGAACGGCTGGATTTGAAGTGGAATTATTGAACTGATTATGGGCAAGTTCTTGTATCTACATCCTGACTGAGTGCAAATAATGAGCAGCAAACAAGGCGAGAGGCACACCAAGCCAGGAGAACAGGGAGACAAAGTATTATCTGTCAGGGAGAGACACAAATTGAAAAAAGGGAGTCATTAACAGAAGGAGATAAATCTGTGGAGGGGGAAGAGTGACAGGAAAGAGAGAGTTTTTTGCTGTACAGTGGGAAGTACTCATTTTTTAATGCTACGTATCCCCAACGAGCAGTATTAAGACACCTGGGTGCCGTGGTATATCTGAGACTGTATGTGTCATGCCACAATGCTGCTACATGTACCTTCCCTTGTCTGACACGTGTGTGCCTCCTGATCCGTATGTGCTGCTCTGAGCGTGGTGTATCCCTGTGAGTGATGAACTACTTTCATCAGTCCGCACTAAATGTTGAGAATTAGCGGAGCTATAAGCCATATTTCATGTTAGGTTACAGGGGAAAACAGTAGGAGATAGGATTTATGCTCTCTGTATAAATGAACTTCATAAGCTTTTCTTCGCAAGGGAAAAAGAAATTGTGTCTGATAAAGTTCTGCACTAAAAAAAAAATGCAACATTTCTAAAGTGGGAAAAAAACAACTTTTGTTATCACTGGTGATTAATTGAATTGATGCACAACTGGCATTCCAGAGCAGTGGAGATTAGAAACGGTGACAGAGTATGCCCCAGTGGTCCCAATTCTGCTATTACCTGAAATTACAGACCAAAGCAGACTGACTTGCGTGCCCCACAACTTCATAAAAATTCAAGAGCCACTCTCACCAGTCTACTTTTAATAATTTCTTTTTGATTCAATAACCTTTCTTAATGGAATTTCTCTCTCTTCCTCTCTTTTCTTCTACCCTTTTTTTTTTTCTACTTTGGTCCACACATTTATTATTCCCTCCCACTCTCCTCCGTGGGAGTGCAGACCTCTGACTAAACATTCATGTTGTAATCTGTACAGGAATTTACTGATGGTGCATGACAGAAGGGACTTAAAGAAAATTATGCATTTCTCAGATCTACCCTAGGGCACACAAATCAAAGTCTCCCCTGAACACTACTCCCCTGAAAGTAGCTACACTTTACATGGAAATTAGATCATCCTAGGACATAATACAACTAAACATATATCAAAACACAGCGACAATGAACGTAGAAACTGCTTTTTCTTTAGTAAGGATATAAACCTCTATTTTGTTTTATGTCTCCTAATGTATGCCTTTTTCTCAGGTGATGAGAAAAAACCCCACTAGGAATACGCATTCACTGGACAGGCTCCGGAGCTTGTGATTCTTTTTTCAGTTTTATTTTGCTTATAGGCCACCTCTATTTTTCACCACTTTAAGAAGGGTATTTAGAATAAGTAAAAGAATAGCAAATACCTTGATCTCCTATGGGCTCAATCAGAAAGGGAAGAGCATAGTTTTGGTGGGGCAGTATCTCATGGTACTTCTAGGGCAGGGGGGATGCGAGGGAACATGCCTAATTTCGCTTTCTTTTTCACTGCTTTCTTGATTGTTTTATAACAAAAGGAAAAGTAAAGTGTGGCAATGTGATATCTTGTACGTAATGCCTGCTGCTTTTCCTCACCCTATGGGCTCAATCAGAAAGGGAAGAGCATAGTTTTGGTGGGGCAGTATCTCATGGTACTTCTAGGGCAGGGGGGATGCGAGGGAACATGCCTAATTTCGCTTTCTTTTTCACTGCTTTCTTGATTGTTTTATAACAAAAGGAAAAGTAAAGTGTGGCAATGTGATATCTTGTACGTAATGCCTGCTGCTTTTCCTCACACTAGTTCCTTCCCGGGGGATGAGCCATTAACAGCAGAGCCCCTCCAGCTGCTATTGTTGATGGCTGTGCAAAAGCAGCTGCCACATGCAGGTTTGCTGCAGCTGGGACATAGATCCTACAACATCTGGGATTGAGTCACTTCCCTCCAGGGCTTCTCCGGACCTTTCATACTCCATTTTTTTGATGAAGTGGGGAGCCGAGGCTGGAGAGATCCATGTATGATTCGTGCACTGAAACAAGCCGAAGAGGGAGACAAAAAGTTCTCTGCCAAAAACAAACAGAAAAGCACAATAGCTGTAAGGAAGACGATGTTTATTCCGCTGGGATTCCTTGTTCAGCATTGGAAGAATTAACTTTCTGCAATGCTTTGTATTGTCATGTTATAGCATGAGAAATCGGCTCATTTTGAGGCAGCATAAGAAAAAAAGGAGATGCCAAAGTTCAGCACCCCTTGGGGCTCTCAGTTTTGATGAGCTGATGGATTAGCCCAAGCCCTTTCCCACTTCCATAGGTGTGTGGGATCAGATTGCAGCTTGCGGCACATCTTAACAGTGTGCGGTGATACAGGTCAGCTCATCTACAAATGCAACAGGACACCAAAATAGAAGCAGGAAAGAACAAATAGCCAGAATAGAGCACGTTAGCCGAGCAGGTACAGGTTCAGGCTCCTATTCTGTGACAACCTTTCTGCGGGCAAGTCTATTAGTTCCTCTGTACCTCATTTACATATTCATAAATTCAAATGAAACTAGTTTCCTGTCTCACAGGACCACTATGAAAGGTAAATTATATTAAATATTGTAACCTACTCTAGTACTGTGATACCAGAGGCTATTTAAGTACCAAAGAGAAAAGGAGGGAAATTTTAATACGCAGTTTTCCTTTGTGGCAGAAGAAGAGCAGATGGTGATGTCAGCCTTTAAAAGACCAACATGACGCTGGAAAAACACCTTTGTGCTTTCCCCCAAAATACGCAGAGGCCTCGAGAAGTGGGAATCCATTAAGCGCCCAACTGGAACAAACAAATCACTGGGACATCACTATCTGCCTGGTGCTTGCATATATTGTGGAAATATATTTCCATATGGTGCAGGTGATGGCAGTGGGTAACTCCCTGCTATGGGGGAGACAGTTGACTGAGGCAAGGGATTATCCCTCTTTACTTAATAGACCACATAGGATACTGCATCCAGTTTTGAGCTCCCTGATACACACGAAAGGCACCAGTAAATAGGAACAAATTCAGCGGAGGGCCAGCAAGATGGTCGGGGGCGCTCGCCCCATGAGGAGGTGCTGAGAAAGCTGGGCTTGTTCAGCCTGGAGAAGAGGCGACTTTGGGGACACCTAACAGCTGCCTACCACCTGCAAGGAGGCCATCATGATGCGTCCTGGGGTCCCTTCCCACCTCCTGCAGTCCCTTCCCACCTCCTGAGGTCCCTCTCCACCTGAATGACTCCACCAGTCAAAATATCTCCATCTTTGTTAACATTAAAGAAGGAGAGGCATAGTCGTCTTCTGTGGAAAGATATTTGTTTATGTTTAAAAAGATAGCGTATATAGATATAACATCTGGAAAAAGCCCTGCCAGTATACTGTATCCTGTAAATATCTGAGGATGTGGAACAAGACCTGTTCAGTGCCTGGGTCATATTTCTCAGCAGATGTTACCTCTTAATTTCTTTTACATGGCAGATGAGAAGATGTTTCCCTTTCAGTAACACACACATTTTTAACAGACATCACAGATGCCACTGAGAAATAGGTTTCCTGCCTTGTTTTTTCTTTTCCTGTTTTGAACAATACCTAAACTGTCCTACTGAAGACAGAAAAGGGACTCGGAGTTAAAACTGCCCCTATTTACAGCAATGCCTCAGTACTGCTGGTATTACAATGTTATCATTCATGCAAGCAACGGTACTAAGAAATCGAGGGGATAAAGGAGGAAACGGAGATGATGCTTCCGCTAATGAAAATACAGGTACCACAGCAAGTCCCTGGCTGCCCCTCCTATCTCCCCACCAGATGTGTGCAGATGTTTCTGCTGGGATGAGGTAGAGGCATGGTGACAGAGGAGCCTGCTTTTCTGCACGGGAAAGGGAAAAGGCAGTGTCTGGGGTGACCAGCCCATACAGACCTGCTTGAGCTCGACTCTGGCAGCAGTGTGTGGCTCCTTGCAGCCCCCTCCCCTCTGCTGCCAGCTCCCCCGGCCCCACCAGCAGCATTAGCGTTGTTATGGCACACAAAGAGACGGCCCTGGCTTCTTTATGCCTCAAGCAGAATGTTACTTCCAACATTTTGGCAATTCCTTTCCCACTTCACAGGCACAGTGCCCACCATACACAACTGACGCTGACTTTGGGTAGGTCCCTTACCCTTTGGGGGCTTCTCATGTATCTAAGACTTGCGCGTGCCACAGACGTCTAGGCAGAATTCACCCATGAATCTTTGGGCACATACTGTCCTGGTTTCGGCTGGGACAGAGTTAATTTCCTTCCTAGTAGCTGGTACAGTGCTGTGTTTTGGATTTAGGATGGGAATAATGTTGATAACACACCAATGTTTTAGTTGTTGCTAAGTAGTGCTTACACTAGTCAAGGACTTTTCAGCTCCTCATGCCCTGCCAGTGAGAAGCTGGGAGGGGGCACAGCCGGGACAGCTGACCCAAACTGGCCAAAGGGATATTCCATACCATGCGACATCATGCTCAGCATATAAAGCTGCGGGGAGCTGGCCAGGGGGCGGTGACCACTGATCAGGAACTGGCCGGGCATCGGTTGGCCGGTGGTGAGCAATTGCGTTGTGCATCTCTATCACTTATTTTTTATTATTTTATTATTATTATTTTCCCTTCCTTTTCTGTCCTATTACACTGTCTTTATCTCAACC
>NW_008795523.1:3210089-3221627 GCF_000699145.1 Aptenodytes forsteri
GGGGGGCAGTGAGCGAACGGCTGTGTGGTGTTTAGCTGCCTGCCAGGTTAAACCATAACACAGACACCTAAAGGGTTGTTATTTATCACTTCTTTTCATGTGAAAATGGCTGTGCGGCAGTGTGGACAAAATCCCAGCTCAGCCCTTGAAGTATAGCTGATGCTGTCCTGCATCTGTAACAACTGCAAATGCTTTAGTATCCTGCGGGATAAAAAACATATGAGGGGTATGGTTACAGTGTTTGTTGCACAGGCTAGATGTAGGTAGGCAGTATATCATCCTTCCAGAAAATGGCCAGGAAAGTAGCTCTGAGATAGGCTATCTTCATGTTAAACAGCACTGTATTAGAGCAGTTGAAACTCGGCCAGTTGCTTCCCAAAGAGCAAAGCATGGCAGATGCCTTCACCATTGTGACCTGTCACATGAAGATTTATAAGCCATGAGGATGCGAATGATTCAGCTCTCCCGCCTGGCCAACAAAATAAAATATTTGCTATTTGTTGGGAAAGTAAGGGCATAGTTCTAGACTGGTACAGCTACCACAGCTGCTCAGAGACATAAAGCCCCTCACCCTGCTTCTCTGCTGGCATCGCAATGCCAGCAGCTCTCTCCTCCTGTAAGCAAGTATTTGGGGAGTGTCATGGGCCGCAAGGAGTGCATGGTGCTTGCCAGCTGAATCCTAGCAGCTGGTACAGAAAAGATTGATGGGAGGGCAGAGGGAGGTAACTTCACCAGGAAACATGACCGGTTGCCTTTGGGAGGGAGACCTTTGCTAGAGAAGAGATTACAGCAAGAACAATGAGTAGAAGAGGATCCTGGATAAACTGCAACTGGAATAAGGCACACCTCTGAATGAGAAATGGGAAAATAGATCAGGAAAAGAGCAGGTTCGCTTAAGGTGGGCAAGGAAAGATGAAGGAAATATAAAGGGGACTGGAGAATTTGGGTAGCAGCTAGAAGGCAAACAGGAAGACTGTGGTGGTGGGGTAGGTTCGCTTGGTGGGCAAGGAAAGATGAAGGAAATATAAAGGGGACTGGAGAATTTGGGTAGCAGCTAGAAGGCAAACAGGAAGACTGTGGTGGTGGGGTGGAAATAAAGTCAAGAAAAAGGAGCAAAATAGAGGGTAGGAAGAAACAGGAGTGAAGATGCTGCTGCAGCAAGTTTGCACCGGGTCTTGTGATGATGGTTACCTGGGTGCCTATGTGCTGTGCTCCCCACCTCCTCCAGCCTGCGAGCACAGTACAGATGCCCGCGTCGACCCTGCATGAAGCCAGCACAGCCCCGCAGGACTTACAGGCTGTGCAGCACATCTTCCTTGCCTCAGATTTGTACCTCAGCAGTAAGGCCTGCTTAGACATTGGTAGCTACATGCTGTAGAGCCCAGGAGCCATTTATGAACTTAATGTTCATAAATTAACATCTAGCTCCTGGAGTCAACGGCTCTTCAGTCTTTGGCAAGCTGCTGTCTCTCCTTTCCTTTTCTTTTTTTTTTCCAGTGCATACAAGATAGTGTGGAGCTGTTGACATGTTTAGTACAGGTTTATCTTTGAAGACATCTGCTTACGCCAAGGGAATAGTATGAACTCCCAGTGACCTGTGGATCCTGCATTCCTAATTAGCAGAAAAATATTCCATAATCAGGGTATTGCCATTTCAATGGAGTCTAAAGATAGAAAGGTTATGTTCTTGTCTGGGGTCACAAATAATCATTTCTGCCTATATAGCTTTATTCTGACCTAGAGTTAACCAGGTGCAAAGCTGGTAAGCAGCAGGACCAGATTTAGCTGTCTCACAGAGTACATCTACCCTGAGGGTTTGCCTTATGTTTTTACTCCCGTTTGCTTCCAACCTCTAACAAACATGTACAAACCCTTTAAGCATGACTGGGTAAGTGCTCTGAAACAATGCCCGCTTTTACGGCTGCTTTGCTGCAGGCCATCGGCCCTGAGAAGGTGCAACAAGCACAAAGAGCGGAGCATGTGCCCTCCAGCATCCTCACACCATCCCCTGCACCTGCCAGCCCTTCTTGCCACTCACTCCCCACTTGCCTTCTGCCCACCTGCCTTTTTATATTCTCCAGAGCAGCATGCAGCCCCTGGAGCCACCCAGCCTCCTCCATCCACTGCACCACCTCACCATAGTGAGGGGTCAGAAACTGATTTCTCTGAGGGCCTCCCACCATGTGGACCCTCTCCACTGCAGTAAGAGTTTGGGCAGGAGCAGCCCTGCCTGCGGCAGGCACAGGGAACCATTCCCAGGGCTGTTCAAATTACTGAGTGTGGTGGCAGCATTTCAGTTTGGAGTTTGGGGATGTTGATTGTAGCTTCCCCAAGGAAAGGCTTGGCTATCCCTGGTTTAAGTGACCTATTAGTGTGTTCTGTGGTGCAAACGCAGCCACAAATGCACAGTTCAGAGGAGCGAGGGGAAAGGCAAAGATGATATACCATACTACACCATCGGGCTATATCATAGCTGGATGGATAGTATGCGTAGGAGAAAAAAAAGATGGCCATAGACAGTAACAGAGCTGCTCATCCAGACTGCAAACTGATCTTGAGATGCTAACACTCTGCCTTGTCTTCTCTTCTCTCCCAGTCTTCTCCCTGACTGGTAAATCTGTCACTACATCTCTACACTGGAGAACATCAAAAACTGTAAATCTCCGTAACTATGCCCTGTTCCTTCTGTTGACTGAGTTGTTTCAGGCACAAATGTAGGTTAGAACATTTCTCATATGGCTAAGCATAAGTTTGTATCTGGGGAAGATGCTCCACTCTGATTTTTATGCTTTTGCTAGAGGATGCCTCCCCAGCTTCAGAACACTTCTTTCACAGCAGGGTCTGAGAATCGGACTGAGTTTGCATGATGGATCTATATGGCTTCTCTATAGAGCAGGCACATAAACCTGAAAGCAGTGCATGGTTTGTGTGGTTGTAAGGATGGCCTCCCAAACTGGAAAGCAGCGGCACAAAAGCCACCAAGAAGAATCCTCCCAATACAAGAACAGTTTACAGGAAATTGTGGGTTGTTGCTGTGGAAATGATAATTACAGTTCAGTTAACACGTAAAGATCAGTTTCTTTTCTTTGCCAGTGGTCAGGCTCCCTGATGTCACCTGTAGGAACTCTGCTGTGGATTAATAAATAGAATAACATGGTCTCAGATAGGTATGCCTCTGCCTATCCTCCTCCTCTCAGCTACACAGAGTCAAAACTCTGAAATCCTGCTGGGAGCCCTCGAGAAATGTTCTTGCTTACTTCCAAAACAGTATAAAATTTATTCTGAAACAAAAAAAGAAGAATTCGTTGGTGAAATATGTTATGTTGTGAAAAATACCATTGGCCACCTCCAGGAAATCCACAATGACTGTTCCTTTGTCCAGGGTTTGTCCCTCTCAGGTATGTTCCCTTACAGAGTGCATGCATTTGTTGATGCTCACTGTTATCTTTGTTGTTTTATTTGCACAGGGGAACAGTGTCAATATTCCATGGTTCAGGTTGTCTAGAGGACAGGGAAGCAGTGATGGCAGACTTTGTTCTTTCAGGAGTAGTGTCCAAACAGTGATTATTAGAGCCGAATAATTCAGAAAGTTTTCAGATAATCTTAACTTAGGCCCTGAGCTTCCCTAGACAACGCTCATACTTCATTTTTTTGCTTGCACAGTCACACTGAATTCAACAGGAGCAGGGCAGCACATTTAAAGCTAAGCCTATCATAAATCACCTTTCTGCATCAGGGCCTCAATCACAGTCTGTTCATAAATATTCCGTGGGGGAAAAAAACAAGTAAATAAGTTTTGCCCCACTTAAATTCCTTTTGTGTTCATTTTCTGCAGCAGTTTGGGGAATAGACCTTCAGTAACAAAAAAAAAAGCATGAGGAAACAGGTTTTAAAGCCACATGTGTAAGCTGTTGTGAAAACCCAGTTGTATGTTTGCATAAACAAGGATTCAGGCTAGGTATTTGCACAGTGTTCCTGTCAGGAAACAGAAACGATGTATATGATTTATCAGAGCACCAGCAACTACGTACTGTGGATATTTGCTTTCAATCCGCAGAGTTAAAGATTAGAAAAGGTATCTGTTGAATTCAATGAATAACAAATAGACCGGGGAATCACAATCTGTTCTCAGCTATTCAATGGATGAAAAACAGTAATTCATTGAATATATTAGTCTCTCAATTCTCGTAATTATTAAAGCAGAGTTAGAGTTTTGAAAACAATAATTTCAGGAGCTATACATTATTTCTACGAGCAACTGGTAAGTGATGTTAGTGTATGTACTTCTTGGCTTCTGGCTCAGTCACAAGTAGTTCGTAACAAATCCTCCCCACTCGCCATTCAGTGGCTGGCTGATAGTGTACTCAGCCAAGCACAGGTATAAGGATTTCTAAGATCAAAGCAAGAGTTAGCTACATTATTCATGTGGTATTAGATTTTTGACTCCTGCTTGTAACTCACAAATGACAGCTACGAAACTTAGTCACCTACAACATTTGCAAATGAATTTCAGCAACCATTTGAACAGTTGAGCTAATCTGTACCGTGAGCACACAGGGAAGGAAATCTTCGACACTTTCATTTTGCATGTAAGCATGAATGAAAGGACTTCAAGGACAACTGGTAGAAAAAAGCAAAAGCACTTTTGGGAGAGGAGAGACAACACTGGAGATCTGTCAGCAGCCGGTATTTCCATCATCAATGTTCAATTTTTGTGGAATTTGGTTAGAAATTAAGGCAGGTTTTGCAACCCTCCTATCAGGCAGCTTTTCCCCAGAGCGTCCAGCCCTTTGGCAGCCCCTGCGGGGAGGCGCCGGGCTCCCGGGCTCCGGCACCCTCAGCTGCTGGAGGGGTCCCGGGAGCCCCAGGCTCCTGCAGCCCCACCAAGGGCGCTGGGCTCCCAGCAGGGACCAGGGGCTGTGGTCTCCCCCATCCGCAGCCTCATAATTTGGAGAACCGGGTGGCAATTCTGTGGCTCTGGCTCACAGAGAGGATTTAGGAAATACTCGCTCTTCACTCAGAAGCCATTTCATCAACTCAAGTCAGAAGCAGCTGGATGGCTACAGAAAAATCTGGAAAACCAGCATTACATGTGGAAAGAAGAGGACAGAGCACTAAGAGAGATGGCGCATTGCCATTTTGTACTCACCCAATTAATATGCTCCTTCCTCCATTTGCTCACTTTGTCTTTCCAGGCTTCATAATCTCTGGTGAACAGATCAAGGGGTGGAGCTGAACTGGCAACTGTCACCTTATAACATCGCTCCTATAAACACATAGTACTAGCGCAGGCAGGAGGCACCGTCGTGCTAATCATCATCCTCTGAGTCAGCCATTTGCAAACACCTTCTCCAGGCTGTCATCTTGCCACTATGAATTCAAAATCTGAGTCAGAACCCAATTTAAACTGCTATAATTAACAGTCCCAATTTAACCAAACTTAGCAGTTTGTCATGTTGCATTCTCTGCATACATCTGAGCATCTCGCATTTGGGCTCCTTCGTGCTCCTCTGCTCAGCCCCTTGTGCTGCAAAGAGGCTCGTGCCCAAAGAGCATCAGTGATTTTAGGTTGCTGTCAGGGCAGAGTCCAACAGCAGCCGAACAAGAAAGCTCGTCCGTGCTGGATTCGTTTACTTGTTAAATAGCAAAGTACCAAACGTGATGGACTGGATGCTGCTGCGTGCTAATCTATAAATACTGATGAGTAAAAAGGAGGTGAAGTTTTGCAAGTCATTTGTCGGTGAAACAGAGCTATTGTATAACGGAGCGGCCCACTGCAACGAGGGAGCTCCAGGGCAGAGCCCGGGCTGGCGAGGGAAGAGCCTGGGTGCTGCATAAGGGAAAGAGGAGTGGAAGCATCTTGCTTGCTAGGGAGCCCCAGGAAACTTAGACCGGCCGAGATTCCTACGTAGAAGATTATTGTATATCAAACAAACTAAACATGAGCACTCTTTCCCTTACCGTTTCTAAATGCTGTTGTTACTAATGAATGCTTCACTCTGAGGAAGGTCTCCGGTCACTGTGGACGGCTTAGGAGTGTCCCTGCATTTATTTTTAGGGAATTCCCTGCATTTATTTTTAGGGAATTGCAAATAGGTGACTTACGGACTAACTCGTGCTTTTGCAGCCACAGGTGATGGCATGCCAAACTTGTGGGTGGAAACGTATTTTTTAAAAACGTGTCTTTTTAAGATTTAGGGAGGAATTTTATTCCTCCACTTTCTTTCCATTGATTCCTTTCCCTTCTCTCTCCATCCAGTCTGAAAGATGCATTTGTTTGTTTGTGTTTTGCTGTTATTTTTACAGTGCTGCCTTGAGGCTGCCACTAAGAGCTCCTGTCTCTTGACCCAAGTGCTGAGCAAGTGCAACTGGAGAACCATCTGCTGCCCAGAAGTGCTTACAATCTGCATTGATTGGGAACACGTGAAGAGATTAACTCAAATTCATATAGCAGATCAGCAGTCAAGTTGGGATAAACTCCATGTCTCCAAATCTGATTTAGGTAGCCTATGCCCTGAACTGCACCCACTCTGCTGTCTCAACACCTTGCTGTGATTCCTCTCCATCCTGCAGCCTCCTATGGATGCCCACTGTGCGTATCCCTCTGCAAACACACCCAGTTGAGCCTGTTGCAATGGAATTATTTTTTTTATGATACTTATACACTGCTCTACTTTCTTACGGAAATACCTACATGTCAAAAATTACGGAAATTTTTAAAGAAGTCACTGAGAAACCCATGACTCCCATGCTAGCTGTGTCAAACATTCATATTTAGGTGTTAATCAATTTGCAGTCTTCTCACGATGTTCTCTTCATTATTTTAGCATCAGTTTTACGTAGCACTGTATAAATGATTATCACGTGTCTTTGGAGAGAAAGAGAAATATATTTTTGACAAAATGTTTTTAAATGCCTGCAACCGTACATTTCCACACTGAATCAGGAAAGTACACAGCGTTTTCAAATCAAACTCTTGTCCTTCACTAGCTATTATACAATCTGTGTATACACGTAATAGACATATAGTATTATATATCTGCATATACACTTACATATGCAGAAAAAATCCCATGGAGTTCTCATTTACACTCTCAATGACCAAGCTGTGAAATAAAAAATTCTTGCCTCATCATACATCTTTCTACTTCAGTGAATTATTTTTTATTGATGTTGCAAGTCTCAATTTTAAATCCAGTTTTGATGAAAAAAGTGGCTGATCATCTGCCCTGTTATTATACAAAATATATTTCTATCAAGTGGAAGGAAATATAATTTGTAAAACGATCAATTACATAATGATTATAGTGGAGAAATACATTCTCTAACGTAATTTGTGAAATGGAGGAATTTAATATGAAATAGTAGATTTCCAAATTTATACAAATAACACCAGATGGTGAGTAGCTAGTTTTAATTAAATTAGGTTTGATAATTATAGCTGTTTAATTTTTAGGTTTGACTCAGATTTGAAAGAATGTGTTATTTCCCTGTAAATTTATTTTTAGTTTCCTTCGAAGGTTGTGAGTATTGCATTATTCGCTGTGGTCTGGCGCGGCAGAGGGCTGCCTGTGGTCAGCTTTCTGGTGGCTCATTTTGGCCTGCCTCGGTCCTGCTTCGGCAATTCGGAGGACACGGTGTGTCGCGCTTGGGCTGGGACCCCCCTGACGGGAGTCAGAGGAAGCTTTGCCAATGGAAGCAGGAGGGAGTTTCTGCACGGCACCGAAATATGTTTTCACAGCCCAGTCTATTGGCTCCAGCACTGCATTTTTGCTGCTTTTGAGCAAAGGAAGATGCCTAATGCTAATGATGTCCTTGCGGTTGCGCAGAGTGGGATGACCCGCGCTCGGCCACTTGGGTTTCCGTGCGGTGCCTGCAGTGACCTATTTACCAACGCACACACTTGCACTCACTGCAGCTTGTGTCCTGCGACATTTTCTCGGGGAGGACCATGCAAGGGCTAAAGCCTGGCCAGCCGCACACAGCAATAAAGCGATGAGCCCTGGCGCTTGTACTCCGCTCTAACACACCCTTTCTCATCACTACTGTTTTCCCGAAGTTCATCTGGTCTGGTCCCAACTTTGAGCTCACTGAGCCCCAGTGGCTCCACTGAGCCATGGGAATATGCTTAAAGCTACAAATGTGTCCAAGCCCTTTTTAGACCGTGGGCAGAGTCCAAAGCCTATCTTGCAGGACCGACTCCCTGATAATCAATGCTCACGATCCCATGGGAATCACCTCCTGCCTTTGGATCAAGCCAAGTGTAATCAGGACCCATATAATTGAGTCCGTTCTCATTTACAGGTTTTGCAGTTTCAGCTACAAGCCCAAACGAACTCTTTCATCAACTATTTAGGTCACATCTGCAAAACAGGTGTTGGCTTCAGTGATGTCTGGGAATGCTCAGCTTCTCCCCAGCAGCGAGATGTTGCAGGTAGAAATATCCATATGAGAATAACTGTGAGACATTTGCTCCTTCAGGCCTATCTGATGCTCAGGGGAAGGACTCTTTCAGTGTGACTGAGCTAGCGGCATACTTCTCAATTGCTTGAGCTATTAACCCGACTCCTGGAGCCTGCACACCATAAAAAGAGGTGGGGTGGGGGACGAAGGTTTGATTCATTGGATCATCACAGTTCAAAGGCACTTGGAATATTGTAACTGTAAGTGAATATTATAATTGAACATTATAATTTAGAATTTGAATATTGCAATTAAAAGACGTGTTCAGGACCTGCCTATAACTCCTGGAAACCAGCAGATGCTTGTGACTTCAAGCAAAGAACATTTTAGACTGCAAGAAGCCAGTCCAAGGGTTTACTCTCCATTTTGGATGACATTATGAAACTGAAAAGATGCCGTAAATCATCTCCCCGACTGCAGCTTGCTTAGAGCCGGCACCTGGGCTGGCACACAGGCAAGGTGGTGCTGTCCTGCATCCTCTCTCTAAAGTCCTTTTTCTTTTATCTCAGTTTTCTCTCAGCAGGGTTCTTCTTCCATTATCTGCCTAGTGCAAATCCCGTCTCCTGCTCTGCTTTCTTTTTTTGTGTGTGCTGAAAAGTGGCCTCCCTGAATTTGTATTATATTGATTATGTAAATCAGCACTTCTCCTCCAGATTGCTTTTTCTTTGTGAACTGGGAGTATAATTTGCAGTCTTCTACCTGATAATTGTGAGGATAATTTGAGCTGTCTCTTTGTGGAGTCAACAGTGACTGTTTTAATTTCCATATGTGAGGAGTGCTCCTTTTTTTTTAACTTTTTCCCTAATCCTGCCTCCTTCTGAACTACTGGATTGATTCTGCTGTTCATAACAGCATCACCTGAAGTGTATTCTGGAACTTCCGTTGCTAGTGAGATTGAAATTTATCTACAATGTGACAGGTTTTTCAACATTTCCAGAAAAAACATAATCCCATAACGATCAGCCTGACAATAAAATTGTCTATCTGTAATGGAAAATTGAGGGCTCAAATATGGTCATTTTTTTCACTGTGAAAATGTTTCAAAATGAAGTAAAACAATACCATTTTGTTGTGAATAGCATGTCTTTCATTGACTTGAAATGCCAACTATAGATATCAAAATTAAAATAATGAGGGGTTCGTGACATGCTGTTCTTTCATTGAGCACCAAACGCAACCCACTTACAAAGTGCCATGTAGCACATTTAACAGCAAATGAGATTTAATAAATCTATTCACAAGGTTTCTAAAGGATAAAGGAAAAAAATCTAATAGCCTCTTACTGGCAAGTGTCTCAGAAAAGAAGACCATTGCTTTATTATGCCATTTTAAAGAAAGCACTGCAAGCAGTTTCTTTCTCCCTTGTTGATATGACATTGGTGTTGGCTAAGCACTGAAAATATGCTGAAGGTTTTATAAGTTGCAGGTGGAGAGGAACTCTGAGCCAATATGTTTAGGTATGAGACCCCAAGCCAGCTCCCTTTAGTGTCAGTGGTCCTCTAGAGATAGCTCCCAGAGCATCCAGAGGCTGCGTAGAGTGTAAAGCCAGAATGTCTCTGCAGTGCCCTGGGCAGAACTAATGAAAACATGACCACGGCTCTCTCTTCAGCTTTCCATTTCAGATCAGACCTTTCAAGCCTGCCCCCATGGAAAATCCACGTAAGATGTGGTTGTGATTGAATTAGCTTCTTTGGGACTGAGTTTCACAAGGAATTGCACCATTAAAAAAGAGAAAATATCTTAAGATGTAGCAAAATCTAAAAAAACCTCTCTCAAATTTCTCACCAAAACATTTCACCACAAAAAAAATATTTTATGTTGACTAAGGAGTTTTATTTTTATAAACTCACAATGTTTCATTCTGCTATTTTAATTAAGAAAAAATATATCAAACGCTACATGAACTTTTCTAAATGCAAAATAGTTTGGAAAAAAGTATCAGTATGTTCCATTCCAAAAATGTCCAAAATGGGTGACATCTTGACCCAATCAATATGCTTTTTTTATTTCTGTCTGCAAAAGAAATGTCATCGTAATTAGTACATTTTCATGAAATATTTCCCTTTGGACAAACTGGCATTTTCTAACAGGAAAATATTCTGTTAGAAAATTTCAGATCGATGCTACTGTTATCGCACTACTCAATTGCACCTGCAAATAAACTCATGCATCTGGGCTCTGTTGAAATCAGTGGTAATTCTGTCAGAGGCTTCAGAGAGTCCAGAATTCCAAATGTATAGGTACGTGTGTATGTATATACATATCTGTATCATTTATGTGTATCATCTATCTTTTACATATCTATACCTAGATAATTATAGCTCCTGCTATATACACACCAGGTCTAACAGATGGGAGTCCTGCAGGAGACCCTAAGAAGAGCCAGGGTTGGGGGAGAAGCAAGGCAAAGGCATATGTTTTGTTGTAGCTTGAATTACCAGAGAGCTAATCGCCAGGAAGGGGGTACATTTGACCTTCTGCAGCATGGGGAAGGTTAACCTTTAATATTTCTCAATCAACACATTCCAGGGGAAACTTTCTGTTTCATTGCAGTATTAAAAAAGCATCAAGATATTTGCATTTTTAGCAAGATGGAGATTCTAGAGGATTCTTGGAGAGACACGGATTTGACGGACGGACCACTCGGTGGATAAGGAATTGGCTGGATGGTCGCACTCAAAGAGTTGCTGTCAACAGCTCGATGTCCAGGTGGAGACCAGTGATGAGTGGGATTCCTCAGGGGTCGGTATTGGGACCGGTGCTGTTTAACATCTTTGTCAGCGACATTGACAGTGAGATTGAGTGCACCCTCAGCAAGTTTGCCAATGACGCCAAGCTGTGTGGTGCAGTCAACAGGCTGGAGGGAAGGGCTGCGATCCAGAGGGACCTTGACAGGCTTGAGAGGTGGGTCCATGTGAACCTCATGAAGTTCAACAAGACCAAGTGCAAGGTCCTGCACATGGCTCGAGGCAATCCAAAGCACAAATACAGGCTGGATGGAGAATGGATTGAGAACAGCCCTGACGAGAAGAACTTGGGAGTGTTGGTTGATGAGAAGCTCAACATGACCCAGCA
>NW_008795523.1:3222064-3246792 GCF_000699145.1 Aptenodytes forsteri
TGTCACTATGAGGGTCGTGAGGCACTGGAACAGGTTGCCCAGAGAAGTTGTGGATGCCCCATCCCTGGAAGTGTTCAAGGCCAGGTTGGACGGGGCTTTGAGCAACCTGGTCTAGTGGAAGGTGTCCCTGCCCATGGCAGGTAGGTTGGAACTAGATGATCTTTAAGGTCCCTTCCAACCTAAACCATTCTATGATTCTATGATGACTCTGTGATTCTTTTTCAGCACTAGTCATGCAATGTGTCAACACTGTACTAGCTGAACAGTCAGTCAAATGAGACTCTCTCTTAATTCTTGAAATGTGGCCAGTTTCCCAGATTTAAACAATGTGGCCCAAGATGTTTATTTTTATTCTTGGTTAGCTGGTTAATGGTTTGAATGTGATATTAAGCATCATTATCCACTGGTGAAAGGTGAAATGATTGATATTAATAAGAAATGCTACATTTCAAAATGTATGGGGCAGTATTGCTCCCATGAGAACTCCCTGATAGATTTAGGGTACAGAGAGTCAATCCTTTATCAGCCTGCCTTGTTCTTAAATATTCTGATATCAAACTTAACACTAAAGGATAACACTGGAATATTCCCTGCAAGCAATAATTTAGCGATAGAAACTCATATCCTCACAGGAAAAATTTCAGAAGTAGGTGAAGTTGTTTGAGTGGAAGGATTGGGGTAAAAAAGTCTGTGAATGACCATTAAGAACACATTTTTAATGCATGCACAATAGCACTAAAAAATACAGATACAAATACAGTAGGCTAAAAAAAGGCTAACAAATTTTCAGTGCATGCACAATAGCACTAAAAAATACAGATATAAATACAATAGGCTAAAAAATACAGATATAAGTTCTCTGTTAGCAGCGTGTAAGCACAAATCTGTGTGTCTCTCTGTGTGTGAGTGCACGTCCGTGCACATATGCACAGAGTTATGAAGCAAGGGCATCCCTTTCTGTTTGACATCTACACAGAAATATCTTTCCCCACTAGTTCTGCTTTTGAAAAGTCAGTAATATTCTTTGTCCTAAGCCCAGTGCAAAAATCCTCTGAGATTCATCTTCCATTCTGACGTTAATTCTGTTAGTCATGTCTAGATATTGCAGCAATCTTTAGGTTAAAGTATGATATACCGCACACATTCAGAGAAGAGAAGCTTTACCTTCAAATTTTTCTGCTTTTGTGTATTTATGTCAGAGCTCTAGCATTGCTCTTTCAGTGGGGAAAGAGGGAGATTATGGGCTTGTTATCTGGCCAGGAGTTTCTGTACTTCAAAAATTATAGGTCTTGATAAGCTGTCTCCCCTAGCAAGGCAATTAATATCCCTGTTGGGTTTCTTAGGATAGTAGGTTCTGTATATGCCAAGTATCTGTCTATCCCTCAGCATTCGCTGTAAGAAATGTACACGTGCATGTGTAAATACGTGTGTGTGCATAAATGGGTACAAATATGTATGTGAATATTTGTAATTATATATTATGATAATTAAAGAGAATGTCTCTGTACATGGAGCTGAAATGATGTTTGTTCTGGTTGCCACATTCTGCGGATTCATATTGGAAGCCCTTAGATTTACTTCATCAACATATCACACAGAATCAGCAAATGAGGCTTCAGAATGTTGGGTTAATTACAAAAGCAGAATGAGAAAGGTTAAAAAATGTTAATGTGCATCATTGGAGCAGCACAACCTATTGAGCACCAACTGATGAGAATTTATTGCGGGAGTTAAGACAGGCACGTACCAGGAGTGTAAGAGGAATTAAAGTGCACCAGAGTGCTCTTTTATATCCAGTACTCCTGATAATGTTCTCACATGCTCACAGTAATAACTCTGCATTTGATTTTAATTGTTTAGCTGGCTGGACGGCTATCTCTGTCTATCAAGCACTTACGCTATTTAAACTCACCACTGAGGTATCTGGGAACTCATGGCGGGCATCCACTGATATCTCAGCAGTATGGTTTACAGCCCCTGAATATTTACCGCGATATTTTTACCTTCCTGATCCCCAAGACCATGCTCTGGGATCACAGGCATATGGTGGGGTCTCTGTTTAATCTGTACAGAGAGATGAAAGAGCAAACCTTGCTAATGCACATGCACTCTCTCTGTCTGGCTACGGGAACGAGCACGATGTTTCTGTTGTAAGAGACTTCACTGCTTGCCTTAGAGATGGCAGTGAAGTAGCCTGAGGGATATGCTTGTGTGTTGTGCTATCAACATATGTTAGATCTATGCCAACATCCTCCTCACTCGCTCTCCCAGGTGCCTTAACTACAGCTGAGACACAAAGGCTGGTGGTACCTGCTCCAAGGGGAGAAGAGCCGGGACCAAAGAGGTAAATGCTGGAGACAGTTTTCAGGAATGGAGAACGTGAGTTATGTGTCATGCATTTGTTTGGTTTCAGAGCTAGTGGTAAATCCAGGCCCCGGGTAGGACCTAATTACCTCCCAGCTGAACACTAATTCAGAAGCTAAATGCTGTCGAGGAGAGATGGGGACTCATTTCCAAGAACACAGGCGCAAACACATTTTTATTGGCCATAGAGAATGGTACTGTGTGCGCCAATATAGCATGGATGTCTGACTCAGAACATAAAGTGCAGGTGCCAGCAGCAAGAAGATGCTGCTAAGAAATACCAGCTCTCTGGGACTGCAAAGTATCAGCTGTCTGGAGAGACCAGAACTGGGAACAGAAAGAGCCGCTGATGACTGAAGACATGTTTTCTTTGCCATCTCATCAGCTCCCCTCATGCTCTTCACCCTGGAGTCGGAGTACAGAGCCATGGCAGCGGGAGTGATGGAGCTGCCCCTTCTGAGACTCATCCAAAAATTCTGACCCCCTCTTCCTCAGGGAACCTTACAACCTCAGAGACTTCATCCACATGGGAGAGGAGTGAGAGGACAGCGTTAGATAAATGCAGCTATTCCTCTCCTCCTCACGGGATGTTCCTGGCAGCGGATAAGACCTCGTGGCTTGCCCTCATCCCTGGATCCTGCTCTAGGAGGTAATCTTTGGATAAAAGAAAATCAACAGCATTACTATATTTTGCACAGTGCTTTGCACAGTGTATCCCTGATCTGACTGGGCCTTTGGGCACACCAGACCTACAGGTAATAACAACAAACAGTGACTGTCTCTGAGGATAAGAGCGGGAAATTAAATTGTCTTTGGATAAAAATAGTTCCTTTTGATTGTGTATTTTCTGCTGGCTCTTTGCCTTCAGGCAACGTATGACAACTTGAGGAGCAGGTTTTTTTATCCCCTAGGCAATGTTTTATTGCTCTCTGCCTTAAAGTCAGTCAATATTTGTAATTATCTGTCCATCCCACAGGTAACTGCAGGACTTTTGGAAAAAAAAAGAATGAAGATGGCAGCACAGTTTCTGACAAGATTTGGAGAATTAAGATGACAAAAAGCAGGCTGGTGGGCTTAAACCTCCTGCACTGATCCAAGAGACCTTCTTGTTTTATACATCCTTCTGGGTCCTTTATACTTTAATGTTATGCTTACTACGCAAAACCCATGTAGGTGCAAGTGTATGTCTTTCTGTGTGTATGCACTCGCATGTGACTATATTTGCTTATTTGCATATGTGTATGAATACATGCAGCACGTGTGGGTGGTGAGAAGCTAAAGGAACATTTTCAAGGTTGACAAGACCAAAATTTGATCCTCCTTCAACCGGCTGGGTTTTTCTAAGTGCGTGCTGAGGCAGCAGGAGAAAGAATCCCCTTTTGGGCTGAAGGATGCAGCAAGACCGAGGCTGCAGGAGGATAAAAACCCCCAGCTCATCAGCTTGGTGCCAAAGAGTTAACTCGGCACACGGGGTTTTCTGTTAGCACGGTTATGCTGCCGACAAGCCTCGATAGTACGCACGTCCTCTCCTCCCTGGTACCCAATGCAAGCCAGCAGAAACTTGCCTGGCGATGAGTCTCTCAAACTCTGCACACAGGATCCTAACAGCCCGCGTCCCTTGCCAGCTATCAGTGACAGAGCTGACACGGAGAGGCAAGAGAGGGCACAGCTGGCATGCAATACCCTGCCATCAGCATGCCCGCATCTGCTGAATCTGTTGTGAGCAGTTCACCCAGCTGGGATTTTAATACAGCTACATCCCTCCTTCTGGAAAGTGGTATTTTTCCCCCTTAATAATAGACATGTGAAAACCAGAACCAACACCAAATCAAATGTTTTTAGGGTAGCACACATGTGTGAAATTTTAGGCCTGTTGACCTTGGCAGGGTCCCCATAAGAAATTAGTACAAAATTAGTGGCATTTGTTGTTCTGAAAGGCCGTCAGCCACGAAGGCAAAGCCAGGCAGAGGGAGAAGCAGCCTGCTGATGCAGGGCCAAATCCTGGAGATCCTGCCTGCAATCCCGCAACGCTCTGCAGGTTTGGGTGCAGGGTGCCTGGTGGGTAGTGGCGAAATGCGGGGGTGGATGTGTGGCACAGTCAGTCCTATGCTTCACAGTTCCTCAATTGCAGCTGCCATCAGTGGGAGTTTATGGCACCAGGCACCCTACACCCAAACCTGCAAAGCGCTGCGGGAGCTCACGGGTGCTGACAGCTCTTGTCACCTCCCGGGAAGTACTCAGACCCACACAGGACTGGGCCACACACACCACTCCCACCTGGCATCTCGCCTTTCGGCTACTGACACCAGCTGCAAACCCTAACAGATTTTTTTATTCCGTGGATGGACAGACAGCTCCCGGCTTGACCGGGCAGATTCGTTGCCTTTCTTCCACGGCCTTTATATTTTAGTGAAATGCCTTAAATAGCATTTGTGTAATCATGCTTTTCTGCTGACCCATATTCTTAGCACAGGTTCAAACCCTGCCGGCAGCTGCTCCAGGTTCAGCTTGTTAAATCCTCCCTGGGTAGCTGGGGAAGCAGAATTAGTTATCCGGGAGGAGCACCAGGTGCTAGGAGTAGGGGAGGGAAATGTAAGGGACAGCCAAGTTCCTGGAGGCACCAGGGCTGAGCTCCATGTTTGGTTTCTCTTCTGCTGTGACTCTTGCAAGCCAAAGCCCCTCACAGGCATGAACCTGGGCACTGATTTAAAGGCTGCGTGCTCTGCTAGAGATAGGGCAAGGATTTAGGGCTGGAGATGATTTATGAATCCTGACGCTGGATTTTGAGGTGCCTGGTCCTTGGGGTGGAGTCCAGAGCCAGAGACGAGGTGCTGAGTTCCCTGCACCTCCGAATAAAAGCCAGAAGAGCCAGTGGGCTGAGTATACAACTCAGTGTAGGTTATCCCATATGAAATGCTGACACTGGCTGTATAACATAACGGCACCACTTCCCCCTCCTCATAGGACGTGGATGCATGCACGCTGCAAGAAAGAGCTGAATTCCAGTTGATGCTCACAGAGCTGAATGCATTTGGGGTTCCCTTCTTCCTATGTCCTCCCCTTTCGCACAGTAGCCTCGTGACAAGGACTTGGGATGGTGGAGATCCCAAGCAAAAATCCCTTTTCTCTGAATGTCCACTCCCTCCTCTTAGAACTGGTCATTATTCAGAACCAGATATGAAATTTGTTAAATTTTACTTTCTCCTAGCACGGGGACACATGGGTGCCAGTCCTTGCTCCAAGAGGCTCTTTTTTTAGGCAAGATTCAAGAGCAGGGTAGTCCCCAGGAAGGTGGGAAAATGTGCATTTGAACTTCTGCAGGCAGGAGAGGAAACTGAACCTGTATTTGCCACAGCTAGGGTGAGTGCCTTCACCACGCTGCTAGGAGGTAAATAATATGTCCTTGTTTTCTCTATCCTCTCTATCCCTGCTTTGTGCTAAGAATCCATTTTCCAGCAGGATCCTAGAGAATATAGCTGTCACAAATGTAGCTAAAATTTTGAGGCATCTGCAGGAGCAAGCACAGCTTTATATGCTCTTACTCCTGTACTGGGTTACCAGAATTTGCCCATATCCTTTTCCAGACTTGAGCCTTGCCCTGTTCATAGAACAGTAATAGGGTTCCACCACCAATCAGTTTTATTAAGTCTCATGAAGTTGCTGAATTAAATTTTGCCTCCAAAGCCACTATGGTATAATGAATGCTTATGTTGTAAGCTGGTAAGCCCACAGTGTATGGTCCTTCCAAGAGCAAAATATTTTCTTTTCAGTCTGATAACTCACCTGGAATTCTATAAATATGGAAGGCAATCCCGTATTTCCCCAAACAAGAGATGAGCAAGGGGGGTTTTTTTGGTTCTCCGATGAAAAAAGATGCTTAATTACAGACCTCAGAAAGAACTTAGGCAGCACTGTAGTTGCAAATATGACAAAGATGATCAATCTTTCAGAGATGGGGTAACAACGAGTAGGCCAGAACGGACCCATTAGCCGCATGAACCCATTACACTTGCCTAAATATTTCTAAAAGAACCGAGAGTGGAAGCAGACCAATAGGCACCAAAAAATCCTGCGGAATGACTTTGTTGAGCTGACCAACTGCTCTGTAGTTCCCAAATCCACCTTTTCATAAACTGGAGAAGAAATAATAGAGCACTGCAAACACCTCTATTAATTGACCATGCTCTGATATTGCAAAGGTAAAATACGATCATTCATCCCTCAATTTAAGGAGTCCAGGGAAAGTCCATTCTGGTTTAGTTCTGTTGAAGAAATATTGCATAGGCATACATTTTAATCTTTAATGAGAGTTTGGACTAGACAATTAATCTCTGTCTTTAATGATGAAGATGTGGATAATATTGCCAGCTTACTAGTGTAGGTTGTCGGTATTGGATGAAAGTTACTATGGGAGCAAAAAGTGATGGTATGTTTCTCTCTGGTCGAATGCTTACAGGAAAATCCTTTGCTGGCTTGCTGGCCACAAACAGAACTTGCACAGGGAAAATCAAAGTTCTGCTGAACTTCAGGAGTCCCAGAATTTAGTCTTAAACTTGAGATTTTGTAGGAGGAAATGCGAAAAAAGAGAATAATACTTGCAATTTTGGAAAGAGACAAAGATCATTTAAACCCTGTCTGGGAAAGAGATTAAGTACTTGTTGGGAAGCCGGAACTGCAATAGAACATTGATAATTTTCTTTTCTTTTCTTGTCTTTTTTTTTTTTTTTGTGCCCCACGTTCACTCCTAATCCAAATAAATATTTCCCTTCTCAGATACTTTTCACTCAGGAGTTACTGAATGTTGTGACACTTTGAAGGAAGGTGTCTGCTCTGCTCCTGCCCTTTCCCACTTTTTTTAGAGGTGCTACACGGCTCCAGAAGTCGCTCACCCTCCTCTTGGAGCAGTCCCCAAGTTCAAGCGCTGCAGAGACCACCAGAAGGTGCCTGTGCCAAGCATTGAATGCCTCTGCTGAGATGCTGTGGGCATTCAGGGCAGAGCTGAGGCCGCAGCAGAGCCTGGAGGAGATGCCACATTGCCCCCCAGGAGTGCTAAAACACTGCCAAGGACCTTAACGCTGTCCAGAGCAGCTGAGGACCCAGAAGGCACAAGCGTAATCCGTGACCATATTGGTCCCTTCCCTCCCACGCCGCCCCTTCGCCTCCCACACACACACCCCCTGCTGTGATCTGTGTTCATGCAAAGTGACATTACACTCGGGCACTTTTTGAATACCTGAATCCCCGAGTCAGACAGACAGACCTGTCTGTAATTTCCTAAGCTCTGCCATGGATGGTTATAATTGCCAGTGCTGGCATCTGCCAAGAAGCTCCCTGAGACTGGATCACCAATAGACTTTTGCCAGGGCTTATGTTCTGTACTGAATATCCCGCAGGAGCAGCTCAGCTATGTAAAAAACCACTAGTCTCCAATGTTTTGGACTTCTCAGAGAAGCCTCCAATACACTGACTGGTACCTAGGAGCCGTTATGTGCCCCAACAAGTCAAATACATGTAATTATAAAGTAACTGCAAGGGTGAATAATGTATCACACATCATCATTTGAACTTATGGATTCGCAGATTCTATGTAATCAGCAACAGTTTGTGTATTGCTGGGATCTCATACAGTTTGGGGAGTAGGTTATATATTTGTACAGTGTGATGTGGCAGTCCTTCAGCTTATATGTCCCCACAAAAACAGAGGAGCTGCCGCAGCCCTGCAGTGATGCTGCTGGATGTGAGACTGGTCAAAAATGGACATCTGAAGGAAACCACCAGTTTTAGGTCTATGTGCATCAAGTCCCTGAGCCCATTCTAGAAATGTCAGTGCTAAACACGAGCTCCACAGGGTGCCTAACCAAAAACTGGCATAGGTTATGTCTCCTCTAGTGAAACAGGCCCAGGGCACAGGTACAAGGAGTTGCATGCTCTTCTCCGCACTGTCAAATGGTTAGTATGGGCCCTGGAAAGGTTTTGATACGGATCAAATAGTTCTCTTCCAGACAACGGCCAAGGTCATGGACTGCCACAGGCCAGAGTGCTCTTGTGGCTGGGCACCGCGAGAGGAAAGGAATTCATTACTCTGGTTTATGCACCTGGCATTCAACACACGTAGGTCCAAAGCTGGGAATATCAGCTCAGCTCAGCCCTGGAGCTCCTCCATCCCTACCTGTGCCTCCCCACTGAGCCCCACTGCCCCAGGCCAGGCTGCTCCACCAGCACAAGTGAAGGCATTGCCTCACCTTGCTAACATCCCGGTGGCTACAAAATTCTCCTGGAACAGGGGATTTCTGGGATCAAACACACACACCACCAGCTAAATCTGGCTTAACCCCAGGTCTGCAGCCCCATCTTGGTGCAGAAAAGCAGGGGCAGTGAGCAGCAGTGTCTTCATCAGCTGTTTATCTAGAAGGGGGAGTGTTTCTCTACGGGTTGCTCATGCTGAGGACAAGACACGCACTTCTGCATCACGCATGGACAGAGTGACAGCTGCGACCCAACCGTCCCGATCTCCCATGGAGCATGGGTAAGTAGTCCCGGTTCCTACCCCAGGGATTCAGGACTAGGAAGACCAAGGTCTGATGCTGTAGCACCTAGGAGCAGGTGGGCTTTCCGACGGATCCGGAGTTTGCTGCTACAAATGGGAACATCAAATTTCCATTCTATGGGGAATTCCAACATTTTTCATTCATCGTTGGCATAAAAAGCCCCCAGGTTTAAACTTCCCATGCTGCAGATTTTTGTGAGGAAATATAATTGCCATCAGCTGAAAGGTTTTGCTTCTACTTTGATTTGGAGAGCTTTTTCAATTTTGTAATTTAATTTTTTTATATGAATAGAGCATAATAATTATTTTAATTATAAACAATATCAGATACGGTAATGCAATAATTCATTAGTATTCTAATTGGTAAGTGTTACTGTAACTGGTATTTGCTTCGGTAATTGGTATTTTAATTGGCAATTGCTGTTCCAAATGGCCATTGGGGTAATTCTTACTAGTGACTGGTAATTACAATGGAAATTGTTAATTGGTATTCTAATTGGTTTGGTAATTCATATTTGGTTTTCTCATTGGTAACAGAGCAAAGTGGTCATTTGTAATAAATAATTGGCTTGGTAATTGATTTAGCAATTGGCATTGTAGCGAGTACAAAATAAGTGATCAAAACACACTCATTTATTAATAATATAAAATATATAACATTTTGAAATGAAAGCTAGTTTAGGCAACAGACAGTCAAATGTTTCCAAGAAAAAAACCTCTTACTAAAATGCCTAATTTTAAGAAAAACGCCTCATTTTAAGGACTTATTTTTAAAAATGGAAATTTGTGGACGTCAGCAAGATCCTTCCAGTGTTTCAGTTTCAGCAAATAGTTATTTTCCATTAAGTAAGTATTCTCCTGGAGAATTTTTGACTGGCTTAACTGTACCATCCTGTGGCATCAACACCCAAACCTGCTACAGAGCTGGTCTGTCACCCGCCTGCTACCCCTGTGGGATAACATAGCGGGGTAAAGTGTCTCTGCAGGTACGTAGGCAGCTTTGTAGCCACTTACATCACTCGCATCTCCACAGCATCAGCATAGCTGCCTCTGAAGAAAGTCCTAAATGTTACTGAACCAAGGGCGAGTTTACAGGTGCAATGGGTGAGGGCTCACCTCTCCTCTTATTAAGATGACTTGGCATGGGGATCAGCCCCACAGCCGAGCTGGTCCTGCTGAACCCAGCCCTGACAGTACCCACTTGTACACCTCCTGGTCATGGTCCCCGGCAGAGCATTTCCTCGTTATCCTGCTTTGAAACATCCCTTCCTGACCTATCAACTGAACATCACCTCTCCTTGCGGATAGGGCAGAATTTTCCCCAATACTGCTCTTCAACAGGTATTTTTAATGCTGTAAGAAGTCAGGTATGTTAAAATAAGCTGGGTCAGCCCATCAAACAGATTGTTCCTCATTTCCCATATACACGTGATAATTGTTTCCAATACTGGGGGTCCTTTGACATTCTGCAATACAGGGAATTCATAGTGCAATCCACTGGATGGGAAACCATGTGACTTTAAAAAAAAAGGACTATGGAGTGCTGAGATATGCTAATGACATCCATATAAAGACAGCAAGACTAAGATCTGAAGGGAAGAGTAACTAAAATTGCTCACTACAGCCTTTGATGCAAAAAATACTTGGTTGCTTATAAAACTGATGGTACAAATTTTCACAGAGAAATATCCAGAACTGCCAGCACTATTTCTGTCCTATTATGGCCTTTGGAAAACTATTGATTTTCTTTCAGATGCATCAAGCTGAGCATCCAATGTACATTCTTCCTGGCCAAAATGGTTTGCCTGAAGATGTTTGAATATCTGGCTCATTAGACTGTGTGCTTCCATGATCAGCATAGAAATCCAAGATAGAAAAGACCCCTTCGGTCATCCAGCCCAACCCTCAGCACTGCAGAATTGTTCCCTCTCTCTCCTATATATTTTTGACTGTTTTATCCAGCCCAGTTATAAATGCCTCAGATAATGGATTCCCCCTGGAAAACCGCTCATCACCAGTGACCACTGTTATTATGAACTGGGACTGGGATTACATCCAGTTACAAGAAGGGAAATTTCAATGCGATACGTACAAAAGGAGAACAGAGGAAGCAGCCAAAGGAAAGCTATGAACTGAATACAAAAAGCCTGTGTTTCAAAGTAAAAGACCCACCGCTTAACAAGAGAGTATAATTTTTGAGACTGCATCTATTTTGGGCAATCAGAAGGTAATCTGGACCTTTAACTACAAAACAGAAATTCTTCAGAGTTAGGTGGGTTTTTTCCATCAGCCAAACCCCCTTCAGTGCGTAGCAGGAGTTTTGATGAGACTTCAGTTGCTAAGACAGACATTTTGAGGGCCTGATCTTCAAACTGTAAAGTTCTGCTTGTAATTTCACCTACCTGAATTCCGAGAGATTTCCTTCTGTTTCCTCTACTTCAAATAATAAGGACGTGGAATTATTTTTAAGAGGCTCCTTATAAACTGAAATATGAGGGTGCATTTCTAACATAATTTTTGAGACCACCTTTATCCTTCTTAAATTATTTTCAAGCTCTATGAGGGTTTCAGCAAAACAATTCAAAATGCTTGTCTCCACTACCCAGTAATTCAAGGCTGATTTGTAAATCCTTACATAACGTTCATGGATTTTGTAGTGTGCAATTACATTTTTCAAACGCTTCTCCTTTCTCTTACTCTTTTCCCAAGTCTTGTTTAATTTAACCAATCAAAAATCCATTTATTTCTGATTTGAAAATTAGTTAATGCAAATAAAGCCTGGCTGACATTTGCAAGTCATTTGCAAATACCCTTATAGCCTGCAATCACTACTCTTTCCTCTTCCGAAACCACATTTACTTATGTTTCTGTGTGATTGATTGTGCGTTGGGTATACACTTTCAGATACATCAAGAAAACATGATACATCGCTGCTGGTCAGTATGTGTGCCACATATGAATTATTACTCACATGTAAGAGTTTTGGCCATGTCTACAGTGGAGCCCACAACAGAGACTCCTTCAGAATTAATGATGAAGATACCTCAAGAAGTTCTTCCTACACAGCAAAGACACTAGCTGGGGTCAAAACCACAAAGTAGCCATACTGTGCACCATCGTGCCTAACAAAGCCCACGCGTGCCGAGTTCTGGCTCCATGCTTTATTGATACACTGTATTGCTTCTGGATCCGGTGCAAGTATTAGTATGGGCAGCCTCATACCACACGCCTTTGCAGGGGTAGGCTTGTCCTTCATTAATCTACAGGCAGTGTTGAAGGATTTGCTACCTTATTTCTGCCACAAGAAAAAGCAAGAGAACAATACAACATTAAAGACCTAGGTTTCTACCTTCCCCCAACTCCTCCGTTCTGAACTAACCTCTCCCCCGGCATCATCAAATGCTCATCTCCTCTCCTTTTGCGTATGTTTTTGAAGCTAGTTTAAGCTTGAAGCTAATCTTAAAGCTGGTATCAGCCTCTGGCTGGGGACACCTTCCACACTAGTAGCAGTGCTGGTCAAGTGATTGCTAACATTACTAATTTGGCACTTCTTTTTTTTTTCCTTCCTTCTCCCCAAGAGAAACTGCAAGAAAAATACAGAACATTTTGTTTTGAATCCTGACTTACATGTTTGATAGTTTCAGTACCAGTTAAAAAACCACAGGGTTACATCACCAAGTTAACCTTCACTTCTCCTGCAAAGTGCGGTAACCTCATGATCCTGGAGAAGGTGGTTCAACAGCAACATCGGCCTAAGGACCAGCAATCTTCAAGTGCACTGCCATTGCTGGCAGAAATGCAGCATGAAGATATCAGACGGGTTTAAACACATTAGCTCAGGTACTGGAAGCTGATTTACTGCAGTGGCACAGAGCTCTGCATGTGCTAATTTAAGTTGCTTCTCAACTAACAGCTGTGTCCTTGCAGTAATTGCTATGACTTTTATCTGTTGTTTTCTAAAGTCTCACTACAAGAGAGGCCAAAGTGGAATTAACTCTAGATTGACACCTACATTTTGGTATGTACATGCAGGTGTCTAGGTGTTAACCATATCTGTCCAAGCTCCCAAGGTAAGTCAGCAGACGGGTAGCCAGTGCAGTCAGTGGAATTTGCAGAGTAATTCAATTAGCTCCAACTTATAAACCTAGAGCTTGACTGGGTTTCCAAAACTAGATGCATGTGAAGTGCCTGGGTATCTGAGATGTCTACCCTGGAGCAGCAGGTATGATCAGGAACTACAGAAGATCCATGCACTTCTGAAAGGGTGGCTGTAGGCAAAATGGGATGCTCTGAAGAGGACTGGATTGCACCTGAGGTGTGTTGTTATGTATGTTCAGTAGTAGGTCACCTGAGTCACTTGCCATAATCTCTTGACTGTATTGACTGGGTCTTCACAGAGTACCATGGGAGCTCAGACACCGCGCATGCAGACACCTACAAGTAGTCACTTACGTTTAGGTGTCTTAATACGGAGATGGCTGCCACTCCCAGTGTGTGATTATGGAGTACTGATGAGCAAGTTTGCTGCTGTGATGACCCTGAAGGATGGATGTAGACTTCAGCCTGTACTGAACGACCAGACCACAGTGACTTCCCATTCTGGTGCACAGCAGTGTCTCAGTTCACAAATAAGGGTACTCCACTCTTGTCCCTTCCTTCCCCCTCAGGTCCCCAAGACCTTTATCAACCTCACCTCTGCAAATGTTCACACAGTTCCACGATGTACCATAGAAAAAAATTACTCCCCTATTCCTGCCCTTAACGTGTCGTGACCCATCCTCCACCTCCCAATATCTAAAATCTCCCCTTCCTTCCTGATGAGGTCAGGAAAGTTTTGCTTTTTGCCTTTCATGTGGAACAGTCTAGCCCTAAAGACAAGAGATGACAGACAAATGAGGGTACAACATCTACCAGGAAGTGGGCAGAGGTCAAAAAGGACATGAGTAACCAAAAAACAATGATGTAACAGCTCCAGTTAGACTCGTCTTTGTCAGTGAGGCTCAGGGAGGGGCGTCAGTTATTGGTGGCTTGGTTTCTTTCTTTCCTCTCTTCAATGTGAGACACTGGTGGCTAGGCAGCTGGTGTGCTGTGACAGCTGCTTGTCACGCCGTTCATAATTGCTCCATTGATACCTTGAGCTGCCTCTGGCTGTTTGTTGTATCCACCTGTTGTCTTTGGTCTGAGCTCCTAAACCCCATGTTACAGGGGCTGTTGCTTTCCAGTGTGTTTTCTCCAACCCTGCCACAGGCCCCCGTGTGCTATCACAAGGTTAGCAATAAATAATGAAGCACCCAATTATTTAAGTAACAGTGCTGCAGGAGTTGGTGAAAAGGTTTAAGCTAAGCAAAGTTGGATTTCTGGTGGAAAGATTTGGCAATTTGCTCCAAGCATATGGGGTGTCATGGGAGAAGGCATGGATAAATTTGCAGGGAAATCACTGGACATGTTTTATTATGGCCATTTCGCTCATTACTATTTCACCATCTCTCACTGCACTAATGTCAATGGAAAGAAAAAAAAATTAAGAAAAAAATACATTTATGATGGTTTTGTATGTATTTTTTTATGTTCCTGTGTCCATATATTCCCAATATTGGGCTCTGGAACATTTGGAGTCTTCAGAAAATACTGAAGACTCAATATAAAAGCTTTAGTTTGTCTCAGACAGTAAAAATCTGAACTTTTCCATGGAGAGCTTGTTCATGCCAGCGTGCCCTCATTGTTTATCAGAACATCACATTCCTGAAGAATTTGACCTTGACTGTGGTTCTTGCTGGGTAACATAGGCCTACAGAAATGAAATCTAAAGTATTAAGTAATACAGAAGCACAGAAACTCTAGATCAGAAGGGATCTCTGAGGTCATCTGGTCCAGTCCCCATTCAAAGCAGAAGTCACAGAAGGTAGCTCGGGGCTTTCCCCAGCCAACTTTTGGGCATCTCCAAAGACAGAGACTCTACACGCTCTCTGGGCAGCCTGCTCCACAGCTTCACCACCTTCACTGTGAAAAAAAAAACCAAAACAAACCTAGTATTTAATGTGAATTTCCCTTGCTGCAACTTTGCTGTTTTTAACAATTTGTTACAAAAGACTGAATAGTCTTTACATCATCTCTTATGAAGTAGAGGAGGATTATCCACCTGCTAGCCTGAAGAACCTGGGCACAGAGACATTTTTACAAGGAACAAGAATTCAAGCAAAATTTTAGGCTGATTTCCCAAGGAAAAGAGGTTCACAAGATCACATATTCAATGTGTTTGTGTCTGTCTGTTCTAATATGTCACTAATACTTTTGGAACTTGATAGTTTGTTTCAACCAAGTATGATGGAAGCATAGCAATCTCAGATGTTAGATTTCTACAAGTTTAATGAAACCAGTGTGTGGGTAGATGAGATAGACCCGCATTGAAAAAAAGCTGCAATTTGAACTCAATTGTTATTAGATACCTGAGGATCCACATGGCACAAAGGCATTCTGAATGCCCCAGCCAAAAGAAAAGATGTGATCACATAGCTAGCATTATATTAGTCACCAGAGAATCCAACCACGGGATACAAATCCATAGGGAACTAGGCTTCATTAGCTCTGCTGCTCATGAAATGCTTCGGGTTTTTTACCTTTACTCTTATGCTTCATCTGAGCGGTCATAAATTTCTACGAGCAAAAAAAGCTCCTTCATATAATCTCCCTTTATATATCATCCTTCTCTTACATGAGAAAGAGAATGGCTAAGAATAGCTGGTCAGATGATTTACTATTACAATTTTCTGTGGGTATATGGGATTTCTGGATGTCACTCAGCTGCCCTTAACAATAGCAAGGACACAATTGTTTCCATAGTAATACCCATTCCAAAGGGGTGAAGGTGTGTGTGTTGGGGGGAGAGTACAAAGCAAGTGGGAGGCACAGGTTACACAGACTTGCATAAAGGACAAAAATCAGCCACAATAGAATTTGATTCTGCGATCCTTGCTATAGAAAATCCTCTTTTAAGGTCATCCCATTGCACTGAATCCAGCAGAAAACTGGCTTGGGCAAGTATGCAGGCTAAGACTCTTTCACATTTTAGACGATGTAAATACGTGGGAGAGCTTTATGTCTTTTGTCACTCTTCTGTCTTGAATAACTTAACCACAACTGCACCACTGTTAATGAGAGAAGACATCCCTAGTTTTTGGCGACAGCATAGTACACCTTGCCATACTATTTAATTTCTTACTTGATACAATAGACAAATGTGGTCCAGCAGGCTAGCCTCCTAAAAAACCTAATGGCCTAAAATAGATGGTCTCTCTGTGTTGGTCTTAAAAAGAGTTAATCAAATAACAATTTCCTGACAAAGAGGCTAAACGTGTCTTACACCTTTTCATGTAAAAACACCCTCTGAACAGAGAAATTCTGCTGCAGCAGCATCTGTCAGGGCTTTTCTGCCACATGCTAGTATTCTTGGTCACCCTAAAGAAAACAAGCATTGCAGAAACAAAAGAAAGCCAACACTGAAGTAAATAAAACACTTCTGCCTCTTTCTTCTATGGTTTAATAGAAAATGCTCATCACACAGTCTCCCAGCTGCAGCAGGAGAAGTACCCAAGAAGGTTTTAATAAAAATAGCTTTTATAAATGACTGAGGGAGGGGGGAAATTGAAGAATTTATCTGCAATTCCATTTGTCCAAGATGGCTCCTGGTGCTGGTGCTAAAAGCTCTGCTATTGACTCAGCCGGTTATATGACCCTTTGAGCTGCAGCCATTATAGATGAGCAGAAGATAAGCTCAGGCCTCAGAAACAGGAAAAGGGCATTGGAATGTAGATAATAATCTAGTCCATCTTCTAGTCCTTAAATGATCCTGTTGTTTTTTTAATATTCTGCAATATGAGTTGTGAATGTAAATATTGTAGGGAAGTAGCTATGAAAAGAGCACATCTTATTTCAGAATCTCCTCCCCAGGTTGGAGTTCGGAAGTCAGCTTTCCCTAGCCAACCATAAAGGATGCTTCCAAGACAGTGTTCTCTCAGGGAGACGTCATGTTGTTGATTCTCCTTGAGATAAAGCACATCTTCTGGCCCTTAATTTGTTTAGTGTTTTCGTCATAAAGTGAATTGATTCTGGAAGCCGAAAAGCCCTTCCCAACCACAAAATGATGCGAGAAAATCTAACTCTTCTCAACAGGGCTTCAAGATGGGGTCATGCCAAAACACAATCACAGGAGGGCTTCCTCCAAAGAACCCCTGTCCCACCAGCTGTTTGTCCTGCTCTCTTCCTTAAGTTAATGCTGCATGGGCTGATCTGTGTACAGAACCCCACTGCCATTAAGGTGGATTTATTTTCCAGTGGATCCAGGGACGGCGTGGGGCTGTGAAGTGATCAGCTGTCAGCATCCAGTTCCCCCTTGCCCCAGTAGAGAACAAGTTGAGTGGGCTTCAGCTTTGTGATTTGGGTTTTGTTGTTTAAACCTGCAGTTGTAAAGCACACACATGCACAACCTGCTTTACAGAGCTGAAAATGATAGGTGACCTTTCAGTCACACAGATGCCACAAGATTTAAGGTGAATATTCTGAAATAACAAAACCCGAGCTGACAGTGCTTCTGTGACCAAAGTGTTTTATTAAATGAAAACAAGCACGCAAGTGTACATTTTATGCTGAGTACTGTATGACAATATAATGAATAATTTGTGGGGCAGGAAAAGATAGCATTAGCAACCTTTGACCATACAAACAAATGTAGCCACAATAATTGTAATAATTGTGGAAAAGGCATAGAAAAGCTGGCAGAAGCAAAAGAAATAGCCAGACTGTCTCTTGAGGACCAGACTGTGATACAGCCTGAGGGCTGGCACAAAAGAAGAGAGGGAAGTTTGTGTTTCTTTCTCCTTTGGAGTCGCTGCATGTTTCTCCTGAAATGCAGGGGCAAGCAGGTTCTCCAGGCTCACCATGCTTCCCTGTGCCAGGCAAACTGATGGGAAGACCCAGCCTGGGGAGGGAGCGGAGGCTGAGGGGAGCCTTAAGCACGCACGCCCCGGGCTACCCAGGAGCACAGTACCACTGCACCGAGCAGAGTGTGCAACGACAGGGAAAAGACCCACTGCAGTCCTCTGCATCCTGTGGTGATGGATGAGGAGAGTAGATTACGAGCTACCAGGTCCCTTTTCCTTCTGCAGTGGTGTGGCCTTTCCCTGGGATAGCACTTATGCACTGCTACTTTCAGTGCGTTTTATCATAGCTGGGTTTTATAGTCATTACGATAGCAGTTGAGCTCTTTCCCTCACCCTCCAATAACGGCCTCATTTTATTAAGTGCCGTACAAACACATACACAGAAACAGTGCCTCCTCCGCACAGCTACATCTCCGAACGAACTTGAGCTAGAAAATGTGTAGTTCTCATCCAAACTCGTAATTGTTTCTCTTTTCTGGAACTGAACATGTATGCCACACAGACTGATATATACTGTCCCTATTTAAAAACTGACATGATGGGTTGTTTTCATATCTAGCAGGAACAAGGAAAATGCGAACAAAAGTCAAGAGAGAAAACAAATCTGTATATTTCCATGAAAGAGCCAATCTATTTTAGAGTCATCTTAGGCTGTGTTTTTTGTTGGGTTTTGTTTGTTTATTTGTTGGTTTCTTTTGCCATACTGACGAATGATATCGATTTGCATCGCACAGAAGTTGCAGATACAATCCTATGCCTATTTCCATTAAATCCAACATTCAAAGCACCCAACATCACTTGGAGACTTTCCTGACTTTGATGCTTCTGCACACTAGCAAAGGTAGAGCATCAGGAAAAAGCTGTGTCATCTTGTTTTTCTCAATTCCTTCCCTTCACCACACAGTTGTTTTGTTTATTTATTTATTTTAGGAACCCACTTTTTTTTTTTTATACTTTGCTATGCATATTTATAATGAAAAGATGATCTGTGTCCTCATTACTGCTCTATTGCTCAATGATGAAAAAACATGTTAACAATTTGCTATGCATTTATAATGAAAAGATGATCTGTGTCCTCATTACTGCTCTATTGCTCAATGATGAAAAAACATGTTAACAAAGGAAAATGCTTTTCAGTCAGCTCATAATGTTCCCTGCTGTTCAACCGGGACTGTAAAGAGTATGGTTTAATGAAAGAAGGTGAGAAGGTGAAAAAAAAAAACTAATGAGGGTGTTTCTCTGCATTGAAAGATCACTTAGGAGCAGCAGTGATTTCCTTTGTGTTAGAAAAATATAAAAAAAAAGATTCAAAAGCAGCATCCCCAAGGTCAAAGAGGCCCATCCTCTCTAACACACTATACTCACTCTCCTCCCCGACAACCTCCTTTTTCTACCTGGACCAGCATTTTGTAATTTTCAGATGGTGGAGAGGAAAGAAACTCATGTGCCTCAGCCAGCTTTTAGCTCTGAAGAGAGCAAAATGCAAAAAATGCCGTAGCAGGCGCTCAAAGCTGCATGCACCATTAACAGAGCAGCTCATGAACCCTTACCTAGAGCTGCAGCCACAGACTCAAACTCTGCAGAAAAAGAGACGCCAAAATTGTGACCTTTAACCTCATGAGCTTACTTCCATTTGCTTTGGAGACTTGCAATGAAGAGTGAGTCAATACCAAGCCACACTGAGCAGAGCACACAGCGCTGAATGGTTCAAAGCACAGAGCCAATTAGAGTCGCTGAAGCCAGAAGGCGCTGCTCCGAACGGGAGCACCATGTCATGGCTTCACACTGAACACAGCAGCTTCTTTCCAGTGTACCAGAGCCGAGACTTGTGCATCAGAGAGAGAATGAGAAAGGAAGGAGGAGGGGACGGTGGACTTCAGCCCAAAGGAACATTCTAAGAGTCCTTCCCCGGGCATCAGCAAACGTGTGACAGGCAACAGATGTCAGATAAGCAATTCCCCCACCTCTGAATCTGGGGAAGCCTTTGTTTTAAAACAGAGGTTTCTCCGTTGCAAGTGCTCACCAATCTTCTGGCTCTTCTTCTTTTCTGTCATCTTTGTCAGGAGTTGAGTGCTCACCAATCTTCTGGCTCTTCTTTTCTGTCATCTTTGTCAGGAGTTGGTGGAAGGAACGTGATACAGCACAGTATCGCTGCCATCAGAGCAAAAGAAAAAACCTTGTTAGTACCCTGCAGTGCCACCCACAACAGAATAGGCAAAACATTACAAAAAATCAATATAGCAGAAGATTAAGCTCAAATGCATTCTGCCTGGTATGGCTACTAACACCCTTCAGTAGTAAACTGAGAATTTTTTAAAAACGTATGCATTCTTAACTGTGTTACGTGTCTCTCTCCTCTTCTTAATTCATTGAGTTCATAACCAAAATTACATAGAATTGTGGCCAAATTGGTTCATCATTGCTCAACTCCAATTTAAAAGGACAAAGCATGAAGCTGAAGAGAATAATATTTGGGGAACTGGATAGCTTCAGGGGATAGTTAATGATGGGATAGAGACTTGAATGCCTGCATCACTGGTTTTAATTTGGTTCAGGGGCAGCAGTGACACAAAGTCATTACCATATGAGAGCTGTTCGTTTTCCTGCATGAGATGAGTTGGTGGTCTCGGTCTGTTCCTAGCCGGTGGCCATCTGCGTTACAAAAGCCAGCAGCACATCTCCCACTCTCAGTGGCCAGCGGAGTGGAAAAGCCAAGGTCAGGCTTGGGGAAGGGGCAGGGCTACAGTGCCACCTGAGCAACAGGCTGAAGCGTGCTGCCGGGACAGCCCGAAACAGGGACGCTGCCATGCCTCGCCAGCGACATGAACAGTGACTGCCCGCTGGCAGCTCAACCCTTTCACAAGAGACCGACATTTGACTAAATACGGAGCTGGATAATTAGCAAAGCCCTCAGGTAACTCACTCACTTTCATGGGTTCTGTCATTCCCTGCTGTTTTTTTTTTTTATTTGCTGGATGGCAGTAAAGCTACTCCTGGACAATAACATTTCCAATTGGGTTTTTATTGTTATTATTTGCAGTGTGTTAGTGCCTGCAGGTCACAGCCAGGATTATGACTTTGTTGTGATAGGTGCTCACAGACTACTAGTAAGAGACGGTTCTCGCTTTGATGACCTTATAGTTTAACTAGAAAAGCCTGAGAGTGGTGAAAGAAAGGAGATGCTATTATCCTCATTTTACAGCTGGGGAGCACCAGCACAGAAAGACGAACAGCAGGATGTTCTGAGGTGCTAAGCTCCCAGAGCTCTTGCTGAACTCAGTGAAAGTTGCGAGTGTTCAACACAACTGAAAAAAAAAGAGGCCAACATCACATAACAAGCGATAGGCAGAATCAGGACTTACTGCATCCCAACCCAACCTTGCTTGTTTGATAGCTTGCAGAGAAAACACAGACAAGCTGAAAAATCATGTTGCCTTAAGAGCTCTTGTCCTCACGTCTGCTGCAGCAAGCACTTGAACATGTCAGGTTCTCAGGCTCTGTGGTTTAGGAAGAGAAAGCTAGTGCAGGAAATGGTCAAGGTTTAAGGTCTTGTTTTTCAACCTTTTCTTCTCCTTGTCCAAAGGAACTTCTATCATGGCCCTCAAGATATGCAGGAGCAGAACTGTATTAAAGGTGAAGACCCTCTTCAACTTTTTCCAGAGATTTTATGACTGTGAAATGGTGGAAGGGCTTGTGTGCACCCATGGTGCTCAGTGCTATCTTAGCAGCAAAGTCCCCTAAACTGGACAGATAAAGATGAGCCTTTGGGACAAGCAGTCTTCTAAATTAGGAATGGACGCAAGACTAAATCTTGTCTCTCATCTGAAAATTATTTAATAAACTGCCGCATAAACCTTGCAAAAACCCATTTGCCTGTGGGCAGGACATGGGATGAGTGTTAGAAGCCAGTGTACTCCCAAGTGCCTCTTGGGAGATCATTTATGTCTTGTTTGACAGTTGTATCTACCTATGGATGAAGGGATAAAAGTGAGCAAAACCTCCAAGCCTATAATATGAGGCGGCAGCAGGAAATACTCTTGAAAAGAAGAGAAGAGGTGGGGAAATCTTGAAAGCAGCCATGGAACTCCAGAAAGCAAGCAAAGCAAGTTCTGTGATGACTGAAGCACCTGACCTGATCATTGTATGGATTCTTGCTAAGTAAATCATCAAACTCACTCATTAGGCACCTCTGATCAACCTAAATAGATAAATAAAGTGCTTCATGGATGGACTACAACATTTATAAAGTGACAGACAAAGTTTACTTTTCATAAAAATATGAAATACAAGTATTTGGAAAAAAAAAATCTGAGAGGGCAAAGAATTGGTGGAATTTGTGGTTTAGAAGGAGCGTCGAATCAGCTGGGTTCTCTCATCTGTTACCCCCTTTCCTCTTCTTCCTGAAGTAAGAACTGAAGGAAATTCCATTTGCAATCGTACTGGGGGTGGCCGGCAGATACCTGACTGACACACTGCTTTGAAATATGCTAACTGGGAGCAACCAAAAGTGAGAACTTCTACTCTCAGGGTCTATGTCCACCCCCATCTTTTCCCTCAGACCTCATCTTTGTTATTGAATGGCTTTCTCTGCAGTGGTAGCAAGGCTTCAAGTGCGAGTAAAGACAAGACTGCAACTAGCCCTTCACTATTTTAAGTATTTTTTAATCATACACTTTGAAAAGGCGGCCGTCAGTGTGTTCTGGAATTCCATCGTGTGGTTGAGAGCCCAACAAAATTCAGATATTCTAGTTTCCCTAGGTGTTTGGGGTTTAAAATTTTGCTCCAAATCAGAATGGCTGAATTCTTTACCTCGAGAAAGTTGTGGAGAACATTAATTTCGGATTGATGGAAATAGGTGATTCAGCTTTTCAAATTCTGAATTATTTTGTAAAATATAATATAAAATGAAATATTTTGAAACCAAAACTAATTTTGAAGGAAGAAATTGAAACATTTAGGTTGGAAATGTCAAAACGAGATGTTCCCACACTGTTGGAACATCCCTCCACCACTTACTCTTTTTTAAATGACATTTTCAGTGCAACCGACACAAGTTTGCAAAGCATTTCGATTTTGACAGGGTTGCATTTTCCAGTGGAAAGCTGTTCTTTCAGAGGTTTTCCAACCAGCTCCACTAGGAACAGGTGCCACAGGATTGCAACAACCCTCCCTTTGCCAAATTGCTAAATTAAAAGCAAGATCCGGGAAAAGTGGCTGGGGTGTGCAAGGCACGAGGGGTCACAGGACGCCCCACTGTGAAGAAGGTTGAGAACCTGGTGCTTGAATCACCTCTGTCTACCCATACGTCTTGTCTCCTGTGGAACTGCTGCGCCTGTGGGCTGAACTGGCAGTAGCAACTGTGGGAGATCTTAGGGGGAAAAAAAAACCTCAGTGTGTGGGCATGGCTACATGCTCAACACTGCAATTTCCCTCTCTACCATCCGAGTTTAGAAGTGACAGAAAGAAGGATTACCCTGCGATTGGAGTAACTCCCAGTTCAGGATGGGGATCTTTAGCAAGCCATGAACATGTAGGTGGGATGAGCAGTAACACATGCCCTTAAATTCTCTCTGTGGGCTGATTCTAGTCCGGCGATGTCCACTGGACGTGACTTGCCTTTGCCAAGGGGATGTGTCCCTCCATGAACGTGGTAGAGAAGCTTAACCTGGTAGGTTCACATCCAAAGCAAAAGTATCCAACTCTTTCAAAGAATTAAATGAATAGTCTTAGTCCTCCGAGGAGAAGTCAGTACTTTCTGAAATGCAGAGCCAAAAAGAAATCTGTTCTGATTTACTGCAGTGTTAAATAAAGTTCTTTTTACACACCAGCACCTGCGAATAACCAAACAGACAGACTGACTAATATCAGAAACCCGAGCTGGGCACAAATGAGTTAGCCTTTTTTTCTTTTCCACTTTTCTCACAGGAATGCCATTTGAAATTATCTCCTTTCTTGTTAATTTAACGATTACCATCGGAAAGAGCCAGCGGTGGAAAAAATATAGGCAGTAATTATAATCTTGCAGACTCGCTGTGGGACTAGATGCAAAGAACGCCGGATTGTGATAATTGGTCTGTGCTCCTTGGCAGATGTACTTCCCCGGATGGAGCCCTGAGATTTTGGGTGCCTCAGGCCTTGGGGGCCCAGCTCAGGAAACCTTCAAGATGACTGTCAGATGGCAGGCACATCTCAAGTTGGGCACCCCTAAAAAATGCAGCCACCTGAAATCTTTAACCCTCACTTGTGAAGAGTCGAGTGCTTTTTTTCCCGGTAAACGAGGAATACGGCATGTTATTCCTCCACGGGTGGATGTGGTAGATGGCCCAGTAAATGTCTTTAGACACTATGTCAAATGATAAATATTTATAATGTTTCTGTATTAATACGTGTGAACGCAAATACATATTTATGACACTGCAGAAGCAGAAGCACGCGGCGCAAAGCCAGCTGGATATCACAGTCTTTAGGAACTGGCTGTTGAATAAAGCCCAGCTTTCCGGTTTTGCCCATTGCCCAACCGCTTTTGGAGCCACTTCGTCCCCGAGATGAGGGGTTCCTCAGCACTTCTGAGGGCTGCCATGACGGCTGTCGCGTAAGCCCCAAAATACCCAAGGCAGGACTCAAGGATAGTGAGGAAAAGAGAAATAAACGATGGTAAAATTCTGGCGTTTCACAGGGAATACTGGCACAGGGAAGGGGCTCAGCCTTGAGGGACGCCCTGCGAGCGCAGCCATGGCCTAAGGCCCAACGGCCGCCAACCCACCCAGCCCCCCGGGCGCACCAACCCCGAGGCCCCGGGGCGAGCGCGGGGCCCGTCCTCGCTCTCCCCGCGCCACGCCGGCGGGAGGCTGAGGCCGCCCGCCTCGGGCCCCGGCGGGGCG
>NW_008795523.1:3247909-3309062 GCF_000699145.1 Aptenodytes forsteri
GGGGGAGCGCGGGTCTCGCCGCTGCCCCGGGCACGGCCCCACGCCGCCGCCTCGGGCGGCTGGGGAGAGTTGGAGGGTGCCCCGGGGCCACCCGGGAAAAGTCGGTGGCCCGAGGTGCGTGGTTTGCTTTCGTGATCCCGGCCGGAGGACGGGGGGACCCCGGCTGCCGAGGGGAGCCCGGCAGCGGGCGGAGGTGCGGGAGGCTGGTGGCGTTATGGTTAACACGCGTCTATTCTTCTGTGCGCGGAGCCGGCAGCCTCCTAGGTCCCCACAGGACCTTATCTGACATCGGAGGTTTCTCCTCTCGTCCTAGCCCACCGGTGATTTACAGCGGGTGGCATTCAGCCCGGTTTTCCTGTGCACTTTTCCTCCCAAAACTCTGCCGTTGAGGCTGTAACCGAAATAAAAGGCGGTTCGTGATTTTGTGCGCAACGATGTTCCGTTAAAAGATGTCACTTAGGCATCCAGCATCTTCAGAATATCCCAGTAGGGTTTTTGGTTGGTTCGTTTATTTTTGTCTGAAATTCGGAGGTCTGGGGGGAAAACAGCAGAAAAAGAGTGAGCTTTTTAAACTTCATGCAGTGTTTGTCATGTGAAATCTTCAGCTGTTGAGAAACAATTCTGAGTAACCAGATGGGCTTGTTTTAAATGGGCATCTTTTTGTCTCAAAGACGCCTGCAAATCTCCATTGAGAACACTCCTGGATGAGGTACGTACTAAGCCTTTGGCAGGAGAGAGCTCGTTACTGTGATTTCAGTTTGATTAAGTAAAATGGTGTCAGAAGATGAAGTCCATAGTTTTCCTTCTTTCTCTAAAATTGTCATCAGTGTTGTTTTCTGCATGGCAGCAAATGATCATACTAACAGTTTCGGCATATGTTTTCTTCTTTCAGAAGATAAAGGGACATACATAACATAGAGCCAGATAGCAAAATACTCCTTTTTGAGTATCTACAAGTTTTTTAAATAAAAACGTAGTGTGTCTTTTTTAACCTGTTATAGGTGTAGTAATGTTTCTTTTTTTTTTTTCCTTAGATGTATCACCTTGTTTTCATTGTTATTGTTCACCTTTTCTTAAAGGAATATAGCATTCTCTGCTGGGGGTGGCATTGCTGTTCACATGTACCAAGATCATGCGAAGGATCAGAGTGACATTTAATGTGATATTTAATAACAAAATGTGCAACATTGCAAAAATTACTTGGGCGTGCTTAATTCGTTTTGGTTTACACCCCGTATCAACTGCCAGCGCGGGTCTTCCCTTCTCAAGAAAGGAAAAAAACCTTGTGAATACAGTAGGAATATTTATTATGCAGGCAGAGTTTATTAAATCAGCTGTAAAAGAAATGAACGTAACATCTTTAAAGAGTTTAGAAGATGAATGTGTAATGCCTGATTTGCTTGAGGTTAAAATTAGTTTTGTAGCAACCAGGAACAGCTTTGCTTTATTATCCATTGGTCTTTGGAATGAGAGGCAGAACCATCTGAATAAAAACATTTTAAAGCAGAATTGATAAAAGCAATAATTGTTTGACAGAGCCAGCAGGCATCTATTGGGGGGGGGGGGGGGGGGGGGCGGGGGGAAGTTGGCTAGGTAAAGAAATAGACTATGTGCTGTGAATTTACCTCATCGACCATTCGATAACACCTAAACCCACAGTAATCAAACCAAAATACCTACAAAACTCAAGGTGAAGGTGGAAGCAGGTTACAGTATCGTGTGGATGAGCCGGTGGGCGCCTTTGATCCTGGCCGTTGTTCTTTGGTGAATTGTGTTAGCTCAGTTGCATAAAGGACCCCATTAAGGGCTTTCATGCTCTGCTGAAGGTATGGCAGGTCTTAGCCAATGCAAGCCTTTCTTTTCCTTTCTCTGTTCACAGGTTTCTGATTGGGCAACAGAAGTTTAGAAATGAAATAACTTGGGTTTTTTAGTCATTTCTGGCTTTCAGCCTTTAATGTGGCCATCCCAAAGTGCTTGCAGACTGTCATCCCTCTGGGATTTTTGGTGCTGAAAGTGTTACACACTAGGGAGGGAGAGCTGGGATGGCTTTCATTTCTATTGAGCAGAGGTAGGTGAGGAGATTAAGAGGCAAGGCAGAACCCAAACCCATATATTCACTTAGTGTTGCCCAATAATTTTACAAATACATTGCCGTTCCTGGTTCTGCAGGTCCCATGCACCGTCTTCCACTCATCTAGTTTCTCTACTTCTGCACATTTTAAGAGATATTACTGTAACTTCTCCAATGCAAACTTTGTGACCTCTCTCTAGTCGTGCAGTCGGCTATCTAGGCATCCGCAGAATTCATTTTTCTGATTGGTCTTCATTTCTTTGCAGATGTCTATATTGGCTTTATCTGAGTCTCCTCCTGAAAGAGTAAATTATTTTAGATAACGTTTCTCTGCAATTTCCCAAATAGTTTAGGCTATGTAAAATGATGAATGTTCTACAAAACCACTCATCAACCATTTAAGTGAGGATTTGGAGATTTTTCTCTTCTCTAGCAGCAAATTCACACAGTCTGCTGCTGATTTAAAATATGTACTGCGGGCGACCCTAACACTGGGATTTGGCCAAGTTCAAAGCAGCTGTGCAGATGGACACAGAAGACAGAAGGCAGAGGGAAATAGACCCTTTTAATCATAACAAGGCTGCTCTTGTTTTCCTATCTATAGTAGAAATGCATGCCAGCCCCTTGTACTTAAAAGCAAGCTTGCAAATGTGCCAGAATAGACAGCAACAGCATTTGTTATTAATGCAAAGTTAAAAATGTGACAACCTGTATTCTCAGTACTGCTCTTTACGTCTCCATTTCTAGACTGATGCTGTACTGCTGCAAAAAGTGCACATCCGATCGCTGTCGGTGGGATAAGAATTTCCCCCCCAGAACTCAGGCTCTTTGAAAGTGCGTGGCTTTGTTAATGAGAGCTGAAACCAGCCACGACCTGTCCTTTTGAAATGGTTATAATGACTTATAAATCAATTTCTCGTTAGAAAGAACTTTTTTTTTCCCCTTTTTCCCGAAGGTGCCATTGTTGCCCATGAAAAATGATTGGGTTTGCAACATAAGGTTGGAGCACATTTTATTCTGCCGTTTGTGCCTCATGCAGGGGGATTATGGTGATGCACACACCAAGCTCGGTTCTGCCTCTTTTCAATAGGAACATCCTTTTTTGATCAAGCTACCAATATCCAAATGACAGATAAAATAGGTATTTCACTACTGTGTGTGTTAATATAATGTCACTCATTATACTTTGGCTGGACTGTTGGTGAAACTGGATGTTTTATATGTTTCAGATGTTGGCTTGTTTGTGTAGATCAGGTCTAGATGGCATCAAACTGTACCTCATCCTGTGTTAACCTGTTTTATGGCAGTTGTATATTCTTCTTAAGAAAGGCGTGTTTACTCACTGCAAAGTACTGAGCAGGAGCAGTTCCATGGGGAATACTGTCAATTCCCTTTCAGCCCTCGCTGGAGACATTTTCGTATTTCTGCATTTTAGGAACCCTTTCAAAGTTTGTGCTTAGGGGCTTGAGGGGGTCCCACCTTCCCGTTGTGGTGAATATGTGAAACGTGCTCTTAGAAATCATTGTTTTTAGCCAATTCTGCCTCTGCTTAAAACAATACAATACTAGACTCCAGACTATGCGTATGCCTGGAAAATTAGGTGGAATACGTTTGGAGTGTGTATATAGTTACCTCTCTATATATATACACATGCAAAATAATTTTTATAGGATCTCAGTGATAGATGTACTCATTTTAGATTCTTGCTTTTCCCCAGGAAGGCTGTGTATTCAAAAGATACTTAGGAATTCAAAAAGATACTTAGCACTCATCTTGCCTATATTTTTTGTACCTACACTTTTAGCTTGTCTGCTTGTCTTCTGGCTCCGGGAATTTGAGTTTACGCATGACAAACACTACCGCAGCGTTTGTGAGACTTTGCATAGTTGTTCCTGTAGGCATGTGTATGTCTATCTGTAAGCTTATGCATAGAAATATACACACGTGCACACACACACACAAAAATAAAAAGTCGTAACTCATCCCTCAGTATCTTTTAACTATTTTTCCAAACCTGATGTAATACTGGTTGGAGTCTCTCTGCAATATGTTGTTCTGGCTACTTGGATATCAGATACTACTGTAATTCTTTCTCACTTCTCCTCTTCTCTCCCTCTCTCGTTCTTTTAAAAGAGAAAAGCATCTGCATATTTCAAAGACATGCACCATTGCCAAGCAATCTGGTGTAGTGGCTTAATATGCTGGCAAATAATTTCACAAGTTGTTTGTGTGTGTGAAGGCAGTATATTTGAATATCATTATATTCTGAATGTAGCTATGAAGAGAGTTATCTGAGCTTATTTAAATTTTATGAAAGGCCAGACAGCTCCAGAAATGAAAGAATGTTTTACATTTTTTAATTGGAGTGCATATATTTGTCCTTTGCTAATGCTGATAGTGTGGGACATCGCATTTACCGAAAGCCTTTCTGTCCTAGCTTCTGAGCACTGCCAATACTTGGTGGCCTAATAACAATTTTCGGGAGAAGCAGACTCCTGAGGACGGAGGTGGAAGGGATGTTGCTTTGCAATGCGTTGCTGACCCTCTGTGCACTAACTTTCTGTCATCGCCTGTAAGCCCCTCTTCACTTTTCCCATTTTGGTGCGTTTATCCACTGTATGGGTCACTCAGTGGCTCCATTTGTGCTCTCCGTCTTCCCTTCCACCTCTGGACAGTCGCATCCTGTACTTCATTTTCCTTAAGCAGTTTGATTTTTATTGATGTCCCTGGCCAGATTTGCTCAGCTGATCTCTCCTGAGTGTCCCCAGCTCGGTCCCATGTGTCAGTGTGTACAGCGCTGTCCTTTTCTGTGACCTTAGCGAGGATGGCTTCTCAGAGCCCTTTGCGTCTTCCTTCGCCGTTTGAATACAGGTCAGAAATGGACTTTCAAAAGCGCAAGTCATTGCCTGCAGAGCAGTGGGTCTGTTCTTTCTTTACGGTGAGATCTGAAAATCCCACTAGCTATATCCTTCGGTTTACAGAGGTGTCTGAAGTTTGCGTAGCTCGGAAGAGGAGGGAGGTTTTATCTTGTGAGTTTTCTCCTTCACCTGATCTGCTTTCCCCAAGCCGATCACAAAGACAATTCTTCTCTTTCCCTAAAATCTGCATCCCCTGCCTCCCAGGGGCTCCTTCCACTTGGGTCTTTCTCTCTTAGTTTTCCCTGGTTTGCTCCCGTCTCACCTGGAGACGTCCTATTCCCTGTATGAGGACAGTAGTTACCTCTCCTCTCTCCTCCCAATCCCCTTCACACCAATCACTTAACCCGCATTACCTTTGCTCTCAGCACCTCCTTGCTATCTCACAGTCTTTGATTAAAACTTGCTAGGTCCACAGTTTGTTGTGGGGGGAGGAGGAGGCAGACATGCACTCTGTGCAGTTTATGAGGGTTCTCCCTAGAGCCTGATGGTTTTGCTGCCTTTCTCTCTCTAATCCTTACTCTTTTAATAAAGTTCACTAATATTTTCTGCTGCAACAAATTCTTGACTTTTTTTGTTCTGCTCAGGCCGTTTGGACGCTGTTTTCTTGGAGTGGTTATCTCTTCCCTTCCCCCAATAAATGTGTTTTTCCCCCAGTTTCATCCTCTAAACGTTACATTCTTCTGGGGACCTTTAGCATTCAGCATCCAGTAGAGCCTCAGTCTTTTACGTCCTGTTCTGCTCTTTCAAATTACTTCTCTCCCTTCAGATACACGTTGTGTGAGCCTCAGTCTTTTACGTCCTGCTCTGCTCTTTCAAATGACTTCTCTCCCTTCAGATACACGTTGTGTGCTAAGCTTCTAGGTACTTCCAGGAGACTGAGTGTTCAGCCCCCATCTCTTTTGCACCTGGCTGGGCTTCTCTGTCTCCATTTAACATTTATGTCAATTCTGCTCAGCAGTAATAAGCGCCTGTACCTTTTGGCATTAGAGAACGGCTAGAAAAGGGGCTGGAAATGAAGCAATTTCTGTTGGAATATTGAAATCCAAGATAAACCCTTTTGTGAAAAAGAAAAAGTGTGCGAGTTCAAAATTGACCAGTTTAATGAGTTCTCTTCCATTTTCTTTAAAATGTAAATACCATAACATTGTATCAAACTTTTCGTATTACCTGTTCATTCTGCTTTACTGGGAAATGGGTCCCTAAACTGGAGCTGATTTTAAGCAAATACCAGCTCACTCTTGCTTCACCGTTTCCCTCTCATCTGAGCCTTTCATACTTCAGCAAGCCTCTTCATCCTCTCCCAAAACTATGTCTTTAAATGAAATTAAGATGTATAAAGTAAACTGTGAAAGATGTTAAAATCCCACGTTCATACCGTCTTTTTTGTTGTTTTAAGAAAGCCACCTCCGCCTTCCCTCCTTTCTCCCAAAAGCCAGGCAGACCAGGTAGCTGTAATTTCCCATTAATGTGACTCTGACGGTCCCCTTGCTGGTTTGTGCCTTCAGTACTTGTGTCTTGTCTCCAGCCTGGTAGGAAATGTGTGTGTAGGGGCTTGTATTTCGCAAGCTGAGGGATTTCAAGTGAACTCGGGAGCTTTGGAGGTTTTTCACAGGCAGATGGGGCAACTGTCCCTGCTCTGGCTGGGTGGGATGTGGGAGACACATCCTCGGTTCCCTTAATTCAGAGAAAGGGCTTCAAGCTAAGCCTCTCACCTGCCAGGTGTGCACCCTGGTGCTTTTATTTCCTGATGTTTAGCTCTTGATCCAACGTGGAACAACTCGAGCAGTTTAGAGATGGGCAGCAGAATGGAGGGGTTGCCAGCACGCTCACCTGGCTCGCAGGAGAGCAAAGTCCCGGTCCTTCGCCTGCACCAAACGGAGCAGGACTTCAACCTCGCTTTTGAACCTCTCTGATCTTAGACACACGCGTATGCCCTGGCTGTTTGAGAGAGAAGACACAGCCTCTTCTTCTCTGTGCCTGCAAGTCACCTGTGCTAAAACTGGTACACACATCTCACCAACAAAACTTTGGAGAGAAGAAATGATGTTATTTCTTTTACAAACATTGTTGGTCGCTGATTAACGCTCTGTTTTCCTCATTGTTTTTTGTTCAGATTATCAGCTGATGGATGCTGGGTGGTGTCACGTAGGGGCAGTTTGCCCCCAAATTAGAACAATCCAGCCCCTATCCTGCTAGTGTGCAAACGGTATGTTAATTAACATAAATGACCATGTAGCTGTGGTTTCTTGCTAATTGAGGTTCAACTTGGCAAAGATATCATCATGTTACATAAGAACAAAATTTGGTTCAGTACTTGCATGCCCTAGTTTACCCCACAGCTGATAGTGCCTTGCTGTAACCAGAAGATAGCATCCCTCATTTGCTCCTCTCCTAGTGTCTGTGCTCCTTCACGATCCCTCACACAGAGAGAATTCACTGAAGTGAATGCAAGTTTTCCTGAATTAGGAGTGACAGTGTGTTTGCCATTTATAGCCTAAGAGTAGCACAGTGTTGGAGATGGAGTAGTAAAACAGTAAATAGGATAGGGGTAACATTGCTTTCACATTCTTGTCAACATGTTTTTTTTCTTGCTTGGTGTTACTGAGTCTTAGAGTGCCATTTCTCAGACTGCGCATTTCTTTCTCCAAGGCTTAGAAACCTTGTTCTGTCCTCGAAGCAGTATTGTTCATCGCCATATGGGATAAAGTAATTATTAGCCATATAAATTTTCGTTTTATAGGACAGTTCTAATTCCTGGAGGCCAACAGTTACTATGGTAGATCTCATTCCTCTCACACCTTTTCAGCTGACTACACACGAGTATAAATTACTGCTGTTTCTCCTTCAGTAGTACTTTGTGGACCCAGTTTGGTAGGAGTCCCAGTGTACTGGGCGCTGTGCAAACTTGCTGGAAGATAAAGCCCCCTGAAGGACTTACAAGCCTTACAACATGTAGGCGAGGAGAATGCATTTACATATTTTGTGCATTCAAAAACTATGTTTCGATTATACCTGCTTATCCTTTAGCCTGTTCTTAATTAGCTCTGGGTATCATAGAAGAAATGTATAGACATGGAGATCAAAATATTTTCTAAAATAGAAGCTAGAAAGGTTTGATTGTGGATTTCCCTTTCTAGTTTTGATTCCTTTTCTTGCCACGTCAACATTTTTGCAGATATCAGTAGCATCATTGTATTGCTCATAATTACTTTCCGAGTAAGAACGCAAATATTCACTGTTTCTATTCAGGCTATTAAAATTGCTCTATCAATCATCCTGGTTTGAAAATTATAATAAATTCAGCCCTTTTTTTAGACAATGATAAAAACTTTCCAGCCCTCCCTCTCCCCCAGAACAGCAGGAGAAGGTAGGTAATAGCATTTTAATGAAGTCACGTTCTTGTTCCCTGAGTGAACTGGTCCTGTGGACCGACGAGAAGTCCAGGGGAGGTGTAATTCTCCCTGTTGTCCGAGATGAGTTACCAGCCTTTTATGTATTATATATTTTATATTTTACTTAAGGGGTCTTTATATTCTGATAGCATCCAAGCTTCTTTTAAGGCTGTATGTAACCACACAGTGGAGGGCAGTAGTAAGACTTGCCCCCTCAACTCTTCACTAATTCTTTTCGCTTTGAGGGCAAAGCCTTACAAAGTTGTGTCTTCAACCTTCAGCTGACGTTTAACACCCTATGGGTATTTGAACCCCGGTAAAGCAGGCTGGAAAAAAAGGGCTAGAGGAAGTTAAATCCAGGTCTCTGCAGACAGCTAAGCGGTGTGTTTGTAAGAGCCACTCCATCTAGTGGCAGTCACTTTGCGCAGCTGGTCTGGCAGTGCCCATCAACAGCTGACGGCTGATGGGAGAAAAGTCTAAAATGGTGTTCAGCTATGGGTTTTCTGGGTTTGGTCTCCAAGATAAAAGATACTTGAAATTTTCATCTATTGTGTAATCCTTATCCGTAATCATAATTCATTACTTACTGTGAATTGCTGCATGCAGTCATGGAAATACACCGAAAATTTTGAGTGCCGGCATCAGCACGGGCTCTTCCTCATCTTTAATCAATGTTTCAGTTCTTTTTAAAGCCGTTTTAAAATGAGTGACGTAGTAGAGCTCATTTATGGAATGAGCTGAGAGCTTTGGAGACTCAGAGGCTCTGTTGGAAGACAGGCTTTTGGCAAGGCAGGGAGGCTCTCCCTCGGCAGGGCAAGGGGGCTCTCCCTCACTGCCACCCTGCCGGTGAGGGGACCTCGCTGCAGCACACAGCCGTCACCCCAGCCCCGTCCAGAGAGGAGGGGTCTGTGCAGGGGACCCTTGTCCACTAGGGAGGCTGTGAGAAGGCTCCCAGAGTATTTCGTGTAGAGATGTTAATGGGTCTCGGGCAATATGGGTTTGGGTTGTGTTGAAGCCAGCTGCAAAGAGCAGCGTGGCCACGTGGAGTGCAGTGTCCCGTTCTTGTGGGCAGTACCTCCTCGCAACTCCAGGTTTGGACAGAAGAGCTCAGAGCCAAAATTGGTGTGACACTGGCACGTCCACCTAACCAAACAAAAAGACCAGGAACCAGACCACCGCTCCCACCATCAGCTTTTCAGTCTCTGTCAAATCGTACAACACCTCAGACTGTGACCTGGCCTCTCCTGATAACCTCAGTGCCAAAGGTCCAGTCTTGTTTTCACTAGGCAGCCGTGGAAAATCTCACTGATCGCTTCAGCGCGTTTCAGTATTGTAGCTTATAGCAGGGCAAGCTAGTATCTAAATTAAAATAAACAAAATTCCAGTAAAGTGCAATTCCAGATCAGGCGAATGGCTGTTTTACTGCAACTTTAATAAAAATCAACTGCTACTTGAATAGGTGCATGCACACACACTGCTAGAAATTTCCAATTATGATATTCCCAGCAGCAAACAAAAACAAAATTAATGTCAGCTGCATCCCCCAAAGCCTAAACTACACCACTAATGAACTCCCAAGTACTCTCAAAGAAAACTCTCTTTGCAGAGACAATAAGGTGGAAATTACTGTAATAATCTCAATGTAAAAATACAGAAGGAAAAAAAATCATTGAAATGCAGAGTAAGACTTGCCTCTCCTGATCCCATTAACTACGTTGCTAGCATAGCATATGCATGCATAGTGATACTGTCACATAACTCACTGCCACCTTCAAAAGAGCACGCAGGAATTCGTGTTCTTTCATTTGTATTTCAGACAAAGGTAGGGGTTGCACGGTGGCTTGCACCTTATTCTGAGGAAGTCTGTACTTAACATGACTCCAGCAGGGACCAGCTACCTCATAACAATTTGTTTGTCTGTCTAGTAGAAGTGCTCAGTTGCATACAATTTTTGAAGCTTTATTCAAACATAATCTTCTCGACATGGGGCTCTGGCTTTAATCATTAAAATGGTTGTCTTTTTTCTGTCAGAAATAAGCTGGAGTAACAGAGATACTACAGCCATCTTTACATGTTTATAGAACTACTTGATTTATTTAGTATTTTTTGGGTAGTTTTCAAATGAATAACACATTCTTCACTTCTGGTTTTAAACTGGTGTTACAATGCCAAGTTTCAAGTTGCCAGACTTCACCCAAAGCAAATTTGTCAGTTGTCAGCAGGGTCACCTTTGCAACATGTAACATCTGCAAATTCTACTAGGAACAGCTGTAAAGCACCTTCTGGATGAAAAGTATGTTACGTATTAGATTATTGCTGTTCATTTTTAATGTGTGCTTCAGTGACATTTCCCTCCCTTACTGCGCAAACCCTCAACAGTAAATTCCTTAATATGGTCTGTCTGTCTAATAATTATGTTGTTATTTGCTGAGCAACGATGTCTGCAAAAGCTGACAGAGCAAGTGCCTGTGTTGTGTGTTAGACTATCCTGGTAAGGGTTGTTTATACTCATCCTTGTTTGCAGCACTGGAATTGCAGTGTCTTCTGGAGGTCTAGGTTCCTCTATTTCCTGTAACACTCAATGTCCAGGCCTGCTGAATCAAATGGAAAACTTCAATGAACTATGGAAAAAGTCTTGAGTGTTCAGGTGCCATTTGTAGGTGCAGTATAAATATCTCATCAGCCAAATGATCTCTGCTTCTTTTGGAAACGCTCATGAATTCTTCTGGTTTTAGGTATTGGTATTGTTGTAGAGATGAATCGTTTTCTTCTTTCTTTTAGTTTTCATGGGAAAACTGAGCTGTGGTACCTACTGTGCAAGACTCCTCTTTAGGAGTTGAAGTGATCAGTACTCCAGGTTTTGGCAGATAATCTCTCGTGGCCTTTCTGTCCGTTTGTTGTCAGTTGTGTAAAGCGAACAGGTTAAGTCAGTACAAGCCTATATATGGCATCTGGGATTTCTTGGGTGTCACAAACAATTTCCTCCATTCTAAAAGCATGAAAAAGCTTGGTTTTGCTCCTGTTGCTGATGTAATCATCGAGACGTCCCATAGCAGATGCAGAATAGCTGTAGCACACCGAAGCAATGATTCTGGCTCTTATTTACATTCAGACCACTCTCAGCCACTCTGGCGGTGGAAGGGGGCCCTAAAGCAGATGTTCAATGCATATTCAAGGCATGTTATATGGGCAAAGGAGCACAGCATAATAAGAGCTGTAAGACCTGTCTTACATGTTGATGCATGTAAGATGCTCAGATGCTGATGAGGGTGCTCTCCCAAGGGTACCCTGACTGGGAGTTACACCCTGCAGTTACTCACCATCCACGAGCAAAGGGTGGGCATGATGGGACTCAGAGACCACTGGCTGCCTGGGGACCTTCTGCTGGGCTCCTCATTTCTGAGGGGACAGAATGTTTTTGAGGGTGTCCCCAACAGGACGAGTTACATTTCCATGCTTCTCGCAGGAGCAGTGGCTCCTGGTCTCTTTTGCGTGGAGTTTTGGCCAGAGCTGCACTCTGACCCAAGCTTGGTGCCATGTTTTTCTAGGCAAGCGTGAACTGCTCTGATTGGGGCTTCTGATCCACGCAGAATGGATCACTGATGCACTCAGTGACTTAGCAGCGCTGGTCACTTTTCCTGAAACTGTGGACAGGACTGAGTAACAACCTACCTCCCCCACAGAGTCTTTGGACTTTGGTAATCCCAGTTGCCTTGGTATGCTTAGCAGAAGGAAGGAGTAGAGTAAGGAAGCTATATCCAGATCCCTGTATTTGTAGATGAAACACCTTGCTAATAAATTTGCAATAACAAATTCAGGATGTTAGTAGACCTCAGATTGCTGTAACAGGGTAATGTGAATACACAGGCATACTGGGTGAACTGTGAAGGTTAGAGTGCATGGCTCTTTCCCCGTTCCCTCTCTGTTGTCAGGTTTTCAAAACCCTCAGTGCCTTTTCAAAGAAAATCAATGAAGGTGATGATTCAGTTTAATGCTGCTCCTGCAGTGGCACGTGGTATTATCTAAACGAAGCAAGCCCAAGGAATATTGGTCTGCAAAGTGCTTTGCAATCAGAAGCCAAGTTCAGATCTAGAGAAAAATATCTTTCTGGTGGAGCGGCTCAGAATGTTTTGATGAGAAATGAAAATTACTTTCCTGTGGAATACTCAATTCCCTGCCCCTCCAGTTTTCACGTCACTTCTTAGTGTAATTCAGTTTCAGTGAAATCCAGGTGATTTCTTTCTGAGTGCTTGACTCACCCTGATTCCTGCAGGTGGCAAAGGCTAGACCTGCACTGAATACAAGAGAAAGGTCGATTTTGTTTGACACAGTTCAGCTAAGTTGTTTGTGGAGTTTGTCTCCAATGAGAGAGAGAATCACTTAATGAAGTCTGATCTTTTCCCCTTCTAGGATTTCCTCCGATGCATTTTTCCCTCACCCAAGTCTCTCTGAAACCAACAAGACTGGGGTTATGAAGTCAATCCTAGATGGCCTCGCAGACACAACTTTCCGAACAATCACAACAGATCTCCTTTACGTTGGCTCCAACGATATCCAGTACGAAGACATGAAAGGCGACATGGCATCCAAGCTGGGATACTACCCCCAGAAGTTTCCTCTCTCTTCCTTCAGAGGTGATCCTTTCCAAGAAAAAATGACTGCGGGAGATGATCCCCTGTTAAGCATTATTCCCTCAGATCAGGTCAACATCACAGAGTTTTACAACAAGTCCCTGTCCACGTTTAAGGATAATGAGGAGAACATACAGTGTGGGGAGAACTTCATGGATATGGAGTGCTTCATGATCCTGACTTGTTCAAACTGGGTGGAGTTACAGCCTCCTTCACCGCCTCCGTAGGTAGCCTTTTCCTCACGGCAATAGACCGGTACATATCTATACACAGGCCACTAGCTTACAAAAGGATTGTTACCCGACCAAAGGCTGTCGTAGCGTTTTGTGTGATGTGGACCATCGCTATAGTAATAGCCGTTCTTCCTCTGCTCGGCTGGAACTGCAAAAAGCTCAACTCTGTTTGTTCGGACATATTCCCTCTCATCGACGAGACGTACCTGATGTTCTGGATCGGGGTCACCAGTGTCCTCTTGCTGTTCATTGTCTATGCCTACATGTACATACTGTGGAAGGCTCACAGCCACGCTGTTCGCATGATTCAGCGGGGCACGCAGAAAAGCATAATCATTCAGTCTACGGAGGATGGTAAGGTACAGATCACTAGGCCTGATCAAACTCGTATGGACATCAGGTTAGCCAAAACCTTGGTCCTTATCCTAGTCGTTTTAATCATATGCTGGGGCCCTCTCCTCGCCATCATGGTATACGATGTCTTTGGGAAAATGAACAAGCTCATCAAGACAGTCTTTGCCTTCTGTAGCATGCTCTGTTTGCTGAATTCAACAGTGAATCCCATCATCTACGCTCTGAGGAGCAAGGACTTGCGACACGCCTTCCGCAGCATGTTCCCCACCTGCGAAGGAACCGCGCAGCCCCTCGATAACAGCATGGAGTCTGACTGCCAGCACAAACACGCCAACAACGCGGGGAACGTGCACAGGGCTGCCGAGAGCTGCATTAAGAGCACAGTTAAGATTGCCAAAGTTACCATGTCTGTCTCCACAGACACGACTGCTGAAGCGTTGTAAGTCAGAGACTTCTCAGCGTTGTGAGAAAAGGAGTCAGTTTAAAAAAAAAAAAAAATTCAACAACAGAGAAAACCAAACCCGTGGCTTAACGTGTTTGTACCCTCCTGTAATACTTTTTTGGTTTGTCGTTGTAAGCTGAGCGATGATTGTGTTACGAGCATTACCATCAGCCAGTTCTTCAGGCTTTACAATTAGGGATTCGAGCTAAATTTTCAAAAGTTTTTTTCTCAAAAAGTGTTTACTGAATAATAGTAAGTTTCCTGAAAGAGCACAGAGAAAATAGCAACGGTTCCTTTTGGGAGTGTGAAGAAAAATTGTGAAACCTAATTGAAAACTAATGCATCCTAAACCAATACCATCAAATAAGAAAAAAAGCCTTGTAATCATGCTGTTCATTTCAATGTGCAGTGTATTTCATGTCTGTAAGTAATAGGAGTTTTCGATTTTTTTCCAAAAGCGGCAGTGCTGAGTTTTAGAGGTTTTGTAAAACGTGTCGTGTCCCGTGAATTGTATGCTGTTTTATTATGTGTTATTGATATTTGTCTGATTAAACAAAGTGATAAGGTAGACTTCCGTGGAAATAACGTGAAACGTGATATGTAAACCCCACTGAAAACACATACTGTATTTGAAGAATTCCTATGAGCTATTTTGGAAATTTTACACTTCTAGTGGTATTCTGTGGACTTAGAGGAGAGGCTTTGTGTTCTTCTACTAAAATTATTTCCCCACTACCTTTTACTTTCACATGCATACGAGAGTAACAGCAACAAAGGAATAGAGGAGGAATGTAAGAGAGGAATGCACTGGTTCAGACTTTTAAATACCACTGCGTTTATACAGAAGGACGTTTATGGTTGTACAGACGATCGCCCTGCTCTTGGGCGTTGCATGAATACGAACACTGAAAGGCGAAGGTCGCAGATATTGGCTCCTTTAACGGGCTACTGGTTTTAAGCCACGCGCTGGTGCTGGACCACTGAAGACAGCATGTGTCAGACTCAATGTGCGATGTTATCACTGTGCATTTGATGTATACTTGAAGTGTGTCGCATTCCTGTATCCCAGGTTTAAGCAGATTCAGAGCCTGAGATGCCAAACTCCCATCTTCACTAAAAGAGGAGGAAATATTGTCAGACTTAGACATTTTCTTATTGTGTGAGCGTGTATATAAATAAATATCTATGTGTGTGTACGTGTGTGTGTGTGTAAGTATACTAATCGGTGTGAGTCATGGTAGCATAACTAAGATAGGTCACTATGACCAAATGTAAACTGTATTTCTTGTTGCACGCTTTGCACACGAATTCTGTTTCTAAAATTGAGTTCTTCCAACTGATTACTGATGAAAGTACCATATTAAGAACATCCCGATCCACTCTGAGAGGTGTATCCATGTGCTAGAGAAAGCAACCTTTCAATTGTACTTGAGAATGAGGGGAAACAAGAGGCAGAGCATGGCATGAGCCCGCACTGACAACTGCAGTGGCTGTCGATGGTGTTCCTGAAAACTAAGAAAGCCAGAAATAAATGATAATTTGTTTTAAGACCGTCAGTATTTAAATCTGATTGCTTGCAATGAGGAGAGTCTCACTGTGAAATCAGGATACAGATGACAAGGTTTGACACCATCAGCTTCGAGGAAGGTGAAGTTATTGAAGGAAAATGGCACCTCTGTTCCCTGGTGGGATTGTTTCTGCGGCCTGGGACTTTCACAAGGAGCATGTTACCAGCTAGTCTTTGAGGCATGGATATTCTGTAATTCCGTTCTGAATCAGAAGGTACGGGGTCCTCTTCTCTGCTGCCTTGCTTTTTTGGACCGTTTCCTCACCCTTCTGGCTGATTTCTGCCAAAATAGCTGCAAAGGCAGCTTAGCCCGTTAGCTCCCTGACGCTTGCCGCAGGAGGGGTGACTCCCTCCGTGGCACTGGGTGAGTGGAGCCAAATCCATGCTGCCCTGCCGCCCGTCCTCGGGGTTATGTAGGGAAAGAACAGGGCGGCAGCCCTGGGGTCTCTGGCTGCCATGGTGTCCCCATGGTGTTTCTGATACCTCGGTGCAGGCCAGAGCAGCCGGTAGCACAAACGGCCCAGCTGATTTCAGCCAGTGGCTCTGCGGGGGCGTAAGTGGCTCCAAGTTCAGGCTTGGTGAGGGGTGGCACGTTTTAAAGAGCTCATCAGGCGAGGTGCTGAGCAGCGGCTGGAAGACACAGGGGTACTTTCCTCCTCCACCCCTCTCCTGCAGCTTACTTGGGTGGTAGGACAGGGCACCATGCTCTCAAGGGGGCCACGGCAGTCGGCCGAAACCGGCGGATTGCAGAGGATTCCTGGAGGACATGCAAGTCCTCCTTCTGAAAGATCTTTCTCATCTCTAGGTGTAGCCCATCCTAAAGCAGTCCTCTTGGAGGAGGCGGGGGGAAAGCCCATTTGAAATATAAAGGTATTTTAAGAGCCATTTTTGAAACTGTCTTCTTGTGAATTAAATGCAAACTTCGTGGACTTTCATTGTGCATTCAAGTTCTAAATTTTACATGATAAATCATGGGACAATGGGGCTGTCTTGGCACTTAACTTGGTGCTTACTGATATAATAAGAAATAGCATCCTGTGAAACGTTACCGTCTATCATCACTATCTTCGTTTGCATAATGAGTTTTTCTAAAGCTCTGGGAACTGTGTCGGTTCACTTAGAACCATTTATTAAAGAGGTGGCAACAATTTCCCTACACGTTGCGCACTAAGTAGAACTACTCTTTCATTAGAAAAATCTGCTGCCGTTCCAAGATAAGCTGTACTTAAACTTCAGCTTTAGGTATTCCTAATTTGCAGTTGCCTACCTTCACTTAGCGATAGCACAGCCAAACGATACTGTGTTCCACGGCCACCCACACCGTCATCAACAACCAACGATAGTTGCAGTTACATATACGTACCAACTCCAAGTGTCGCGTATCTACCGAGAAAGCCATCTATGTCACATGCGTGCAGAGTTAGATTCTCAACAGTCTAATTGTATATTTGTATAATATAATCTCCTTGATGCTGTGCAATCACTATCCACATCTTCTTGCACTGGCCTTTTGATGAAAATTTTAGTGTGTCTATTGTGAGATAGGCAGCGCATTTTACCTGCTGTTATTGGGCTGAATGTATGTAAATAAGTGAAAAATAAAAAAAGTCATCTGTACAAGCAGTGGCCTAAAAAGTCTGTAATTGTAGACTAGGACAATTGTTGAAGTTGCTGTGACATCTCAAATACTACCTTTGAATACACTTGTTTACAGGGTCTCTTGGGATGCTGTTTCATAGCGAAAGGAAAATCTTTCCTTGTGATAATACGAGGTAAAGAAATTGGATTACCTGAGCTTTTTATTTTCAGTGTTTCAAAGTGAAGAACATAACTCTTTATTGTCTGTAAATCTAACATTATTACTTCCTCTTAGAAGAATATTGTATCATTAGATGTTTGTTTGAGCTGGTAACATCCTTGCAACTGCTGCAATATTTTTCATTAGCAACCTGTATAATAGTTTGTACACAAGTACTGTTCAGATTGTCATGAAAAGTAGCTTTGACCATTTATCTACCAGTAGCAGAATAGTATTTCTGTAAGATTTCCAGTGTATTCCTACCATATCATATTTTATTTCTATAATGTAATTAAACTGTTATTTATTCAAGGAGAAAAAGTATTCCTCTACTTTTTTTGTTTTCCAAATTTTGAGATAACTGAGGAAGCCACGTGATGATGCTGCCTCATCCCACAATCTGGTGCTCTACGTTTTGTTTATAAGTTTGTCTGTCAGATTCTGAAACAACTGCTTAAACAACTTGACAACAGGTTGTCAAGCTTTGTGGGTTTTAATTGTACGTTGATATGTTTGAAGGAGGAGGTAGATTATATATTTTATATTTGTGTATTCAGTACTATGGAGATGAGAGAAATGACATAGTTAAAACTGAATCTCCTGTTTCATTATGTAGGTAATTTCCCCTTTCCTCTGTATTAGCCAAAATGCAATAAATCTCTTTTGCCTTCCTCAGATGTATATGTTTGCACAGAGATGTCACATTAAGACAAACCCATATACTTCAGAAAAATGAAACACAGAAGAGCAGAAGAAAGGAATACAAACTAAAATAGTGCTGCCAACAACGATGACGACCTAAACTAGTTATTGGTGGTTGTAAATGTGTTGTGGTTTAACCTCAGTCGGCAACTGAGGTTAATCAAAGACGTGAGAGAAACAAAAAGTTAGTTTAGTTTTGGCCAATGCTAGTGGGGACAGAGTTGGGGGGGGGAGGGGGGGGGGGATGGAGGTCCAACCGGGATGCAAAAAAGCTGTGCAGGGAGAGCAAGCTCAGCCATGCCACTGCCTACGGGGCACACTAAAGTGCCCCACCGCTGCTCATCCGCAACTGAAATGAAGGGTTGAAAAAACACTTATAATCTCTTTGTGGTCCCACATGCCTGATCCAAAGCCCACTAAATGCTGTAGGAAGGTCCCTGCCCATTTCAAAGGACCAGTTTTTCATATGACTTAACCTCAGACTCATGTTACTTGGGCAATTTTCCTTCTCCACATTTGTGGTTTGAAAACAGCGGAGGTCCTTAGGGGATGAAGTGAGCATGTCCTGGGGCCTTGGATCATGGTTGTGCCACAGCATTTGTATTTTTAAAAATTAGGTCACTGATGAATTGAGAAAGTCTTGGCAAAAAAAGCGCAGCTAGAAATGAGAGATTAGCTCTTAATCTTTAGCTGCATACCACATTTAAATGAAGAAGTCTGAATATTTCTGCTGAAAGCTGTCACTTCCAAAGCAGCCAGGAGACAATTCCCACTGTATTCGCATGTTCACTAGAAAATACGGGCTATACTGCCACAAACCGACAGTTCCTTTTGATGGTAAAACACCTGAGTCTATTCTAAACAACAGGAAATAATGACAACTTTCCAAGCAACTGCTTTCCCACACTATACCAGCTCAGGAAGTGTGCGGGCAAATATACTGTCATCGTTTCAGCCTTTCACATTAACATCCATTATTATTTCCGCTCTTCTGACAGTTGTTTTAAGAAGTCACAATATCATCATGCACGCACATCATCAATAAAACATCTGCATTTTGTTGATTTTTTTTAAAAAGTATGTTTTGTCTTCAGTGAAAGTCCAGCTTTGGCTGGATTTAAAAATTAAATCATAATATATGGGAACAGATTATAAAAGAAGAGAAAAAAAATCATTTTGCCTGTGTTTAAGAAAGCGTAGGGTGGGGGGTGTTATTTGACAGTTTAGAATACATGTCTTCCTCCATTCTGCCTTTGTCCATTGGTCTTTTTAGGTAATGAATATAAAGAATATCAACAGAGTTTTCTTTAAATAGCAGCACAACATATGAGGCTCATGACTGCCTACAACAGGGCTCCTTAATACGAATGGCCATCTAATACTAATCTTTAAAATTCAGTTAACAGAAAGATTGATAATAAGCCCAAGGTAATCTTAATGACTAGGTATGACATGCCCTGGTATTGCTTTCCAATAAATCATCTTTGGTATTCAGAGCAGCAGTCAGTTTAATGTTAAAGCATATTAAGGTATGGAATCCTGTCTCAATAAAGTCACTAAGAATTTTTCATTGAGTTCAGCAGAAATGATCTCTTACCCTAGATTTTCAAACTGTAAGTTTACATTTGGAAAGTGCAATTTTATATTCCATTGTATTTGCATTGTCACTGACATTAAAACAAAGATGAGACAAAATAAATAACAGCCTTTTATTGAGTTCAGCAGAAATGATCTCTTACCCTAGATTTTCAAACTGTAAGTTTACATTTGGAAAGTGCAATTTTATATTCCATTGTATTTGCATTGTCACTGACATTAAAACAAAGATGAGACAAAATAAATAACAGCCTCTATATTCATTGGGGGTTTTTTTTTTACCTCCAAGATAATCTATTTTGAATTCTGGTGGGTCAATGCAGAATCATAAAGTCTGGCAGAAGTTCAATGGACTTGTCATGGGAGTGAAGCAATTTATTTATCCGTATGTGTGCAGATGGGGTAGAGAACATCATGAACAAAACTGCTCTCACAGTAATGCTGACAAAGTCGCTTCCTGACCACTTGCACTGATGCGGTTTTGATGCTGCTTTATCTCCCTCTCTCCGTATATATGCATATATGTGTGTGCATGGTGAAAACAGGCTACCGACATATTCAAAAATCTTTCCCCAAAATAAAGAAGTCTCCCTACATGTAATAATAATAATAATAATAATAATAATAATAATAATAATGTGAAACAACTTCACAGCCACTGATTTCACAAAGGGGAAACCTCTTCTGCCATTTATAGCCATAACTGGATGGATCAAGCCCTGCCATTGCTATTTTTTTTCCCCATGGATCTTACTGAAAGTTCCTCCAGGGCTCAGCACCACAGGGATATCCCACTTTCCACCGAGCTGAATAGAAGGAGAAAGGAAGGGAGCTGGAAATGCCCCAGTTCTTATTTGTGGCAAGCTGTTCCCAGAGCTACTGTGTGTGTAATGCTGCGAGGATCTCTCGGGACTCCCCCACGGTGTCCCTGTCCTCCAAGGCAGGGCTTGGTCGTTGCTGTAACCTGGCTGAGAGCAAAAACCTCATCAAGAGGGGTGAAGAATAACCATCTCTGGTTGAAACTCTAAAAAGAAAGGATAATAATGCAGAGGTGGGGACCTGCTATGTGTCATTTCTTAGTTAAGGAACAAGGATTAGGGGTATCATTTTAATAGAGGAACGTGGGGAATTACATAGGCTATGGATCCATCCAGTAAACACTCCTCCCAAACCTTCACAAGGGTAATAATAAATCCTGTAAGGCCTTTCATCAGCAGCCTGGGGAAAAAATATAACCATTGTCTCTGCAATGCTTAACTTGTAACCTAATTCAAAGTCATTTTTAAATTATACACCAACCTGCTACCAATGCAGTCTGAGTAGGCAAAATTAATAACAGGCATGCTCAGCAAATCCAAGGTTTAAAGCTTTAGCTAGAATGTTAATGTCTAAATTGAGTAATACTATCAGTCATGAGAATTACAGTTATCTGCCTCCTTATCTTTTCCTATTTATTTGAGGGGTTTTATTTATTCTTATTATAGCACTAGCAAAACCTGACAGCTCTGGCAGAGGGAGGGACGGTCTCTTCGCATGCGGCCAGTGGTTTGCTGAGCTGCCTGCAGCTGCGGAGCCAGGGTGCCCAGGCACTGCAAAACACTGATCTGGACAAGGAGGTGAAGAGAGAGGATTTGCCACTTCATAGCAAGCCTGGTAGGAGATGAGGAAAGAGCAAAGCCTTCCGGGGTGCAGCTCCTTCCCCATGCATGTCCTACATCCCCTTAGAGCTTGGGAGGTGCTGGGTGGACACTGCTGCAGGGGGAGGAAAGGTTCAGGTTTAAACCCCCCCCAGCTCCCACCTTGGCAGCTGATGATGGGCTCCTTGGCAGGGATATGGCCAAAATTGTTGCACCCAAGGGTTAGTGTCCATGGTGAGGCACTTGAAGAGGGAGCTGGCTTCTTCCTGCCTGTGCTTCATCAGCCGCGAGTGTGGACTGTGCATAGCTTGAACGTCTGCTTTTTTACTCCAAATTGTTCTTTAAGAAAAGCCTCCACTTTCAGCTTTAGTGTTCCTCACTCAGGATCCTGGAGCTGATCAAAATGTGGCTATGGGCAGATGATAAAAAGCCCCATACGTCTACAGTCCTTATAGATGGATTACAGGAAGAGTAGCTTAACAGCAAAATGTCATAAAAGACTCAAAAAAGACCACATTATCCACCTACAAATTGGGCATTTAGCCCAAATAGTTTTCTATGCAAGCGATGTATGCAGGTAAACCATTTAACCTCATTTTCCCTGGGAAAACTGAGGATCTAGTTTAGCTTAGTTAAAAGACTGAGTTGTCTCACTCAACCGCAATGGCAATGCAGGCAGCGGTTGCATCTGGTGCTGGAAAGGACCACTCCTATAGTGACCGACAGCTGACCTCCTAAACAGATATCTAAGCTGAGGCCTTTTGGGTTCTCTCATTCAAGACATTCAGCCCTGATTTGAAGTGAAAGTCTCCATCATTTCATTTCTTTTTAATCCCATTCAAAATACTGCTGGGCCCTGCAGATGCTTTATTTTATTATTGCAGACATGATGAAGCTACTGGCTATCATAAGAAAGGACAGAGGGGGCCTTCAAACTCAGTGCCACTCTATTCTTATGCTTTTGCTCTTTGCCCTTTCTTGCTGATTACACAAGGTTTTTAAATAGTTGTTTGGGATCTAATCTTAGCTGCTGTGTCAGCTGGCCCCTGCTGAGGCATCAATCCTTCTGCTGAATATGAAAGTGTAGACTGAAGTCTCAAAAAGGAACAGGGCACTTGCCTTCTAGAGAGCAGAGTGTGGAGGTGGGAATGAATAGGAAAGTGTTTCTTGTAGGAAAGTGAACAATGGCAAAGCATGAGAACATGGGCTGATGTACATTTTCTGTGGTCTTTTGCCCTCTGGCAGTTTCTTCCTTCTCCTCTCTGCGCTGCCTCCTCCACAGTGTCAACACAAGCACTTGCATGGCTGCCTGATAAGTCAGATCCAGCTGAACTGATCCAGTTAAAAAATAACATTATTTTTTTTCTTTTTTGGGCATGTTATGCCTGCCAGATCATTTCCAGACTGCATGACCTGGGTTTCAGAGCTGGGAACTGGCGCAGGATTTGTCACACGGGCAACTCAACAGCTCCATCAAATTAGGTTCCTGCTGTGCCAAGCATGTAATGGGACTTTCAGGATCTTGTTGTTCATTATCAGAACAGTCTAAAAGTGTTCTGCATTTCCAAACAGGAGCGCTGAGGGAAACTTGAGTTTCAGCGCCCATTGAAGCACCAAAACTGCAGGGGCTGCATCTGTGTCCTTCAAAGGCAAAGTCCTCACCAAACCTAAGAAAACTCTCCCCATTCTCAGTGCTGGTGACTTTGCTGGCATGAATACACTTCTTTTTTTTTCAACAACAAAAGTAACCATTGCGCTGGAAAATTCCCTTTGTCTTTTCCTTCTCTTGAAAGATACCTGTTGAGTCTTTGGAAATGCCCGTGCTCGGGTGGATGGGCAGAACATGCAAGTCATCCCTCCAGCTACCAGCCACATGGCCAACTTGCTGCGGACACACGTTGCTCTGGGCATGCCACGGTGAACGCCTCTCCGCACCACTACACAAAGTCCCAGGGCAGGCAGGGTGAGCTTGGTGCTGCAGTGGCTCTCATATTGCAGTGTGAGCACCCCTTGGCGCAGGTGCCCATCACTTCTGGGGCAAACTCCTCTCACTGCCTGCCTCATGTTGCCCCTCTCTGTACTGCTGTATCTGTTTCTGTGTTGTGACTACTGGGAATCAAAGTGGTAAGTTACTGGGAATTGAAGCAGTTAGTTTCTCATCACTGCAGAGAGGCACGGAGATGCTTTGCAGAAGGAGCTGCTGACCAATTGGTGGGCAATCATGGAAGCAAACTACATCTCATGTGCACCCGCAGCACTCAGGCAGGACAACCACTACTACCTCTTCAGCAGCATGAGCACTCGATGTCTTTTTGCTTCTCAAATTTTATTTGAATCCCTACCAATGACAACATGAGCACTTGGGAAATGTTCACTCTTAGAAAAAACAAGTCAAACTTTGATTTTACAGGCCTGTATTGTTAAAAAAAAGAGACTGTCTAGTTCTGTATCAAAAAAATCAATCTCCTCTAGAGGCTGGATTGGTAAATAAATCAGGAGGAGAAGCTGCTGTAAATCAGAAAAGCTCTACCACATTTGCAAGCAGAGCGATAGAGGCCAGTCATACATCAGTCAGTCACACTGCTGAGCTGCAGATATGTTTACTCCACAAAAGTAATTGCAACCATATCCTTTCACAGGAGGGCAAAGTATCCCACATTTTCCCTGGGGTGCAAAGATGCACATGGGAAGCTGGTAGTCATCATCATCCCTGGCAGCCCAGACTGTACGTCTCCTCACACTAACATACGTGTGTACCTTGTGTACCCTTAAGCCATCCTAACCTAAACTGGGGACCAAACGAGCCAGACATTACCAGTACTGTGTAAGCTCTCTGGCCAAAGAGGAGTAGACTCATATTATTCTCCTTTGCAAGTCACTGAGTTAATGGCCTGTTTTTACATATATTGCTGTTACACCTGGCAACTCATGATAATAGAGGCTTGAGGTATTAGCAACAGCACAAAAAAAATAAACAGCCTTTATCAAACCATTCCTATGAGGGAAAAAGCCAGCATTGCATATGTCAAAGGCTGCATTATTAGAGCGGTCTTTAGTCTGCAGCTAAAAGGCCACACAAGCCTGTACTTCTAACTGCTAACTCAGGTCTCCTCAAGAGACTTGACTGGGATTTAAAGGGTAAGTATTGTGGAATGGTCTGCAGAGGAGAGAGCAGTCCCCTTAATGCTGTCTTTTCAGGACATTATTCTTTCCATTTGTATAGAGACAATTGCTCCAGCTAACCTGCTGTCCTGTACCCTAGGCAACCTGACGAATTAAAACTAACTGCCTAATCCATCAAACAAATGGTTTGCCCTGGCTCCATCAAAAGTAAATAAATAGCTATCCCCCCTCCCTGAAAAATAAAATGTTTCAACATCAAAGAAAGCTTCTTCCCTGCCTCATCTTTCCCTCTCCACATGCCCAAACGTAGGAACTTACAGCATGGTCACAAGGTCTGCAGAAGACCAAGATCTAAGGACTATCCATTAACACAGATATTTTCTCTCAAATACATCCATGAGCTCAGGGATCCAGGGGAGACTTGGGAGTGACACAGCAAACCACATCTCAACCCCTCTGGTGGGGCTCCAAGATAAAAACCAAACCTTGAGGCTGATGGCTTGTCAGCCAGGGGCAGGTCTTGCAGAGCACTCAGCATTGCCTCTTCCTTCCCCGCTGCCTTCAGCAGCCTGCAAACATAATCTTTTTCAGTGTTCCTCACAGTATCTAACTTTGCTTTGAAAGTCTGAATGTATTTACTGCCTTTGTTTTCCTGGCTGGGGATGTGTGCTTGGAGCCTGCTAACGAAGCTCGAAGAGCAGAGTGGAAGCACTTTCTCAATGCTGGCTGGCACAGGTGGAAGGAAACTGCCTGGCACCAGTCACCATCCTTGTATGCATGCTAGAAGACAGCGCCATGAAACACCGCACAGCAAGGACAGGCACAGGGCTGGGGCCATGCATCCCTGCACAGGCAACTCTGCCTGATGCCTTCCCTGTCCTGTACTGCCACGAGCCATAAGCAGATCTAAATCCCACCATATGCCAAATTCAGGCACCCTAAGCCTCATTAATTCAGCATGGATTGGCAGCATCTAATATCTAAAGGCATTTAAAATCTTTAGCAACCACAATTAGCACCTCCATTCTGGAGCATGAAGGTTTATATGCACCTAAATAGGAGCTCTGGGGCGGCACCCTGGTCCTGGTCTGAATAGATGGGCAAGGGATGGCTGCCTCAGTCATCTACCCTTCACCTTAGACTCCAGTCACATCTAACCTCTTGCAGCAGCAGCGCCAGGTTCGGCAGCAGGCACAATGATGGGTATTGCTAGCTGGCCAGGATTTAATTGAACACAGATGGAACTGAGGCAGCCTGAGCCTGATGCAAAGTGCTTCCAGTCCTCACTTCTCCTTGGGGTCCGCAAGCCGCAAAAACAACAGTGCTTCCCAGTTCAGTCATAAAACTTCCTTAAAGCTATTTGTTGTTTGTTTTTTGAAGTGAAGCTTTCGTTATCTAGAAAAGACATTCAGAGACACTCACAGCTACTTATCGCTAATGAAAATAAACATTAGACCTGGACAGGCTAGGTACATCAGTGCACTTGTTCAATAGCTGCTTCTTCCTTGCCCAAGTACCAGACAGGAATGACCACTCAAGAGCCTCTACTCTGGAAGTACCATTATTTGCAGAGAACTTGCCAGTTCTTGGGGAAGCAAAACACAACACAAAAACCCAAAAGAGATTCTCCATGGTGGATCCCCGATGGACCATGCCCAGGAACCCCATCTACCACACCACAGTGTGATTGCTCATCCATCACCCCACGCTTTGTACCCTGTTACAGAAGGTTTGTTTTGGAAGGAGAGCAGCAGAGACCAGGAGAGTCCCTGATGCATACCTGGCCCCTGGAGAGACACACTGCCAGGTGCAGCAGGTTCTTCAGCCAGCTTGGCCAAAGGAACACACGGCAGCACGGCCCTTCTTGCCAATCTCACAATGAGCTGGGAGGGCAGGAGGGAGGATATGCATCTGGATAAAGACTATGTTACTGTCCTGAGCCTCCTTGTCCTGGGAAGGACAAGACTTATTTTTTAGGCTGTGCTGAACTAATCGAGAAAGCTCATCACCTCCCAGGGCTGGACCCAAGCGCTGTGTTTATGCATGACCATGTCTTGGGCACCTGGACTATATCCTAAATGGACGGATGAGAAGGCAGCAGAGCTTCCTCCTGCAGATCACAACCAGACACATGAATGTCATTTCTTGTGAGGGAAAATTGGAAAAGGTGCCGAAAAAGCCATAGAAATGATTTAATGGCTTGAGAATCCATTTTTCTGTGAGACACCTAGCTCGTAACATTTGGGTTTTTATCAAAGAGAAGACTGAAAGATGACTCTCTTGTAGCATGTGAAGTATTTCCATGGGAGGAAATACTGGCTACTAAAAGGCTCTTTAACCAGCAGAAAAATGCGTAACAAGAGCCAGTGGCTGGAAGCTGAAGCCAGACAAATTAAACTGGGAAATAAGGCATATATTTTTAAGAGTGGGGGTAATTAACCACTGGAACAAATCCTCAAGGGAAGCAGTGGATTCTTATCTCTGGAGAGTTTCAAATCATGGCTGGATGCCTTTCTAGAAGATGTACTTTAGCCAAAGAAGCTATTAGGTTCAATACATGGGTAATTGTGTGAAATGTAATGGCCTGTGATACACAGGAAATAAGAATAGATGATCTAATGTTTCTTCCTGGCCTTAAACCTAAGAAGCTATTCATCTAGATGGGAGACCTGTGCCTATAGCTGAGAATTTGATCCAAGGCCCCCACTACAACATTTATAAACCTGTGAAAAATGAGTGTGTAAATGCGCCAAAGAGAATAGAATCAAACGATGGATGGGGAGCTAAGGATGAAGAAACACACCCATAAAATAATTTATTTCTATTTTTTATGAATTATTCTGGAATGCAATGAGCACCTATAGAAACCAGGATTGTAAGGCAGTAATTTACACTGGAGAAATTCAAATGAAATGGGAAGATACGAGACTATGTTTGGAGACCGTCAGGTTTCTGCGATAAAATTGCGTTAGTAATTAATAACCTCCCAGAAAAGAGAGAGAGAGAGAGATCATCTGCTACCATGTGTCTATTAGCAGATAAATCCAAAGTGAAAGATATCCCCTCTGGGACTACTTGATGGATTATATTAAATTTAATGGTAATGGAAGGAATACTGTAATTGGAAGATGCTGGAGGGGAAGGATATGGTGGGAGCAAAAGAAGGAAGTGCACTGCTGATACAGAAGACCCCATGGTATAGGAATGGGCTCAGTTCCTGCCAAACTGCACCAAAAGAGCAGAAGATGCTCCATTCCTCATAGGCAAGGACCAGAAAATGTACAGGATCATCTTAGCTAATATGGAAGCCAATCTATATTATCCCCAAGGGAGGTACGTTTGGCAACTGCAGTGTGGAAAATAAATATTAGATATGCCAGAATTTTTTGAATCTCTGAGTACATTTCAGAGGAATAAAATGACAAGTTCAATTAGGTTCCTCAAAGCAGCGGAGAGAAACTGATTAATCAGGCATGGAAGTTCCTAAGTAACAAAAACAACTGTGTGGGTTTTCTCCTCTTGACTCATGTTACAGGAGGAGGGTGTATCTATTTGAAAATGGAATATATTTCCACATGCTCTATAAAGGAATGTCCAAACATATCTAGATAGAAAATGGTCCCTGTTATCTAGGTCTCTCCAGAGCCTCTCGTATGTTGTGCGGAGCTCTGGAATATGTACAGGAATTTTAGGGTGTTTTCTTTGAAGATAAAGTGGCTTTTTAAAGACTATGTGGACTCGGTGCTAACATCCCAAAGGGGCAATATAAACTTCACAAGTAAACTTGTATTGAGCAGAAAGATAACTACACCAAATGGCAACCTAGATTAAAATAAAACAGCAACACATTTGTAATGTTTGAAGTCCAAAGGCTTCTTGGAAAAATAGCTGTGTCTGTCAGAAACGCGCGATGTGGAGAACCATATCCCTGCAAATTGCCAGCAGAATAGCAAGAGTTACTGTCCTCAGCCAGTGAAACATCAAATTATTATTGCATCTGAGCTGGCTCTTTCCCAGAGCATTCGATACTGTCTCTACCAGCCTCGGAAAGCTGCCTTCTGCAGATGGGCTTTTTCAGAGGTGTCGTACACCTCACCGCTCAGGGGAAGAGACAAACAAAAGCCAATGCATGTGACACAGAACTGAACCGTGCAAATAATATCATGCAAGAGGATGCATCCTGATCATAAAGCTACAGGATGTCTGCAGAGAAATTCAGTTTTCCAGTAGTGCTCCGTTTGCTCACTTTGGCTGAAGGCTGAGGGAGGGGGAAGGGCCCCCCCACTAGTCTCAAAACCCTCATGTTATGAAAGGGATTTTGGGTTGCTTTTTATGTCATTTTTGGTGACAGCTGATTGAATTTGATCACGACAGTGAGTAGGAGGGTGACCAAGGTAGGGCTATACTCTTTGGTCGTGAGCACAGCAGAGCAGAAAGCCACTGACACGGCTGCCACGCTCATCTTGGTTTGGGTTTTTCTCTACCGCCCAGCACCCAGCCCTCCTCTGTGCGCACCGCGCTCCCCAATGCTCCTGCACCCGGGTGCCCCTGCCCACCGCTGGAGCGGGTGGGTGCGTGGCCTCCCGGCGTCACAACACATTCGTGGGTGTTAGCGTCATGAGCAACTCAAGCAGCATCGCTAATCTGTGTAGCGTTGCCTCTCCTCGACAGCACCAGCAACTCCAACCCGGGGATCGCTAGTTTATTTTTATGGAATATTTTGTTCATGTGGACTTGTAGCTGCTTCCCACAGGAGAATGTCTTGGAGTAGGAAATGTTCCAAGTAACATATGAGCTGCTACGTACATCCACTGCAGAGAAGTGAGAGCTAATAGATGAAGCACAAAGCTCGGCACCGAACCCTTGCAGTGCTTAACCCTGACTCTGCCAGTGACTTGCTGCAAGAACGCGGATGAGCTATTTAGCTAATGCCTCTCCACCCCGCCTCCGGCGGTTATTATAAGGATGAATTATTTAATGTGTGTACACAGCTTTGATGCTGTATGCACCATTTCATATGTACATAAGTGCTAAAGATTATTGGGTGGTTCTGTCATGGCTAGATGACACACATTTCTGGACTTAATTAGGTGTGTAAAAACGGCTGTACACAGCCACACTGGAAAATGTGAGTCCTGATGTATAAATAATTGTGAGGCCATGGCAAAATGGATGTCAGCAAGAGAAAGCCCATCTGGATTTAACCTTGGCCAAAGCCTGCTAAAGTGCCTCTAATGGCCTCTAAGCTCTTAAGGCATCCAGAGAGGATTTCCACCTCAGTCCTTTCCTGGTCTGCCCGGTGTGAGTTTGAGCAGAACAGGATGATTATTTCATTAAAAAAAAAATCAAACAAAAACCTGGACAAAAGTCATGAAAGCTTTGCTATAAGCTCAGATCTTGGGCACAGGCTTACCAGAAGTTTTGCAGAGGCTTCTGCGTACTCTGGGAGGGAAGCTGGTGGGCTGTGAGTCGCCTGGCCCACGTGTCCATCAAGCCACCCCAAAGCATGTTTCATGGCTTGCCTGTCCTCTCCACTGCTCTGCTTTAGGTGTGATATGTTGCATCCAAATAGCTGCTAGCCACTAGCCTTTAGTTGCCCTGGAGAAATGCTCCACTTGCAGAGCCAACATATTGACACTGGCAAAACCCTTTATGCAAGTCAGCAAGGCACGGCAAGCTGCCATTTGCATTTGTGCAATTTACTCCTGTTTGGGGGCTGGCTAATCTCCACTAGTGCAAATAGCAGCTTTGCCTGTATGGGGACAACGCTGACAAAGCCCCATCAGCGGCTGTCACCAATGGATACAATATGGCAAAATCCCCAAACCAAACAAGACCTTAATTTCTCATTGAGTTTTGAGTTTCCTGAAATCTAAACTTGAAAGAGGTTTCATCCCTTGCTCAAGGGGTAAAATCCTCTGGCGAGAAAAGGCAAATAAAGGTTCACAGTGCATAGGCTTTCTGCAAATAAACAGCTGAGTATCTCACCAATAGGATCAGCATGATGTAACTGCAACAGCATCTCAGCCTCATCTGTGTTGCAGGACCTTGGGAAAAGTAAGTTCCGCTTCTTCCGATGATCCTGTGTCATCACAGGAATGTTTTCAGAGTACATTCTTCATATGTTAATAGTTTTGCACATTATTAAACTGGATCTAATTATGCTTGGTTTGCTAGGAGCAGCAAATAATATTCACAATTGTGTTTTCATTTAAAAAATTATTCTATATAAAGATTTCATTATGATGTTAATTGCTACCGGAATTATATGCACATAAAAAATAAACAAGAATACCTACCCATTATTAGCAAATAATTTCCACATATACCAAGCCATTTACTTTAATTTGTTTTAAATTTTAAGTGGGAAGTAGTGTGCCTGGCTAGAATTAGCAGAAGACCCTCTGTTATGAAAATGTGGCTTTATTTCCTTCTCTGCAGAGTGCCGCTTGCCAGGCTACACTAAAAGAATAGGTGATGCCCTTTTAGCATCGATAAAAAGAATGGCTCATATAAAAAATCTAATGATGGGAAACATTGTGCAGGTTTAGGTCACTGAAGGAGTCAGCACAAAAAAGCACAAACTATGAGACAAATGTGTGAGGACAGCAGACACTTTTCTATCTGTGGATGCTTGTATTTTAAGGGTAAACTCCAACCCTTCAAAGAGCCCTTGATGAGGCGACCACGTCCCTTGCCAGAATCCCTCTGAATTTGCTGGTCTTTCTTTGCAGAGAATCCACTGGGAGATGGGAAGTCAGCTCCCTGGCCCATGGATGGCCACCAGCCCCCGGATAGCAAGGGCAGCAAGGACACAACTGTGACCAAAATCCTGACAGACGTCCCTCCTCTGCTGAGGTGGAAGCAGCTGGAAATGACACTGGTGAGCTCAGTCACATCACAGGAAACCATCTGTGCTTGTGCCTATTGGTCTCAAGGTGTAATGATAAGATGGGGTTTATTTTTGGCCTCTAGAAAGAGGATTTCTCGCTCTTGCAGAGCATATTGGGCACTGAGATCAAACATGCCCTACGTAAGGCCTGCTGACGTGCCCTGTTGGACAACAGCCATCCTCAGTGACATGGGGAGAAGAGTGAAAAGGAAAATACAAAAGGTCTGGCAGTAACGAATTCTCCTTTCTGTGCCTTCCCTCTAGCACCACAGGCTGACTCCGTGTACGGAAACGCAGAGCTTTCGCTTGGGAGAAAAGTGGAAAGGAACAAGAGGAATATAAATGCAGTGTGAATCAGAAAACACACTCAGAATTATAAAAAGTCTCTACTTCAGGAGGAGCCACAATACAAGCCTGAAAGCCTGAGAAATAGGAAGTAGGAAATAGAAAAAGGAAATTAAATTTTTAAGACCCTGTATGTTTAGATGGTGTTATCTTCAAGACAACAAACAGCAAGGGGCCAGGAAATTCAAAATTAAATCCAACACTCTCCTTATTTCCTGATTTTCTCTTGTTAAGCGTAAAAAGCGCAGCCAGGATCAAGTTAACATTCTATTTCCTGCCATGTGACTCTATTGGCATCATTTTTGTTTCTATGTCTATGTGGACTGACCCAATCTGAAATTTTTAAAAAAATACATTAATTGCCTTGACATGCAGAGAGAGGTAAGCCAAGAATTTCAGAGCTGTAGTTCACAAGAAACGTAACAAGCCCAACTGCCGATCTCACAAGGTTTTTTGTCAATCCAAGGTGAAAGTCTCATGGATAGAGTTCATGTCTGATGGCAGTCTGTTGTTATTAGATGACATTTATTGATTAGTGTCAGCTATCTGACAAGTGTTTGTCATACCAGAATTTAAACCATGTAGCGCTTTGGTGCTGCTCCAACACAGCTGCCATCTTCTACAGTGCATTAACTCCTGTGAGTTGACTATGAAAGGCACGAGGAAAACTTCATGAACTCACCCCACAGTTCTTTGCACCCACCAGCTCACCAGGGCTGCTGGCTACCTGAAGCTCTCGGCATGCCCTGTTGCAGGAAGAGATCATCTGAGGCACAAGATGACGATCTGAGCAACGGGTCGTTTCCAAGAGTTCCTGTGCAGGGAGGTTCATCTGGGGAAACACACCCAATGGGGCAGTGGGACGTGTAGGCTGGTGAAATGAGGCGCGGCCAGCTCCCCTCCAGCCAGAAGGCATTAGTCCCCTGTGGTTGCCCATGTCTAAAGCCCTAGGAGCACACCTACCCATCAGAAATAGAAAGCCAAAGCAGAAGGCATACCTAGCACAAACACACAAAACAGAGTTCATCGCACGTAGGTGAGACCTGTCCCCAGCCCTTAAGAGCAGGGCATGCAGGGCAGCGTGGTATCTCACTGCAATACCAAGAAAGGTGCTGTTTCTCTGGCAGACACAGGTTAACCTGCAGACACTGCCAGTGATGCCCCTGGACCGGCGGCAGGAACTCTTGGGGTGAGGAGGTGATACCCGTGACCCCAAACAGCGGTGCAAGAAAACCCGTGGCTTCCCCAGGCTCATCCTCAGCATGGGATGAAGAGCCTGAGGAGGGAGGATGCCTGGTCTGTCGCCGTGGCCTGCAAAGCTCAGCCATAAGAGCAGCATGTGGGGGACAACTGGGTGTGAGTTAGTGCCAAGGCAGCTTATTCCCCAAGCAAAGTGGATTTTAAAGCCACTTGTGTGGATTACAGCCCCCCAGGTGGCCAGACGCTGGTGGGCATGGCCTTGGCACTGGCAACAAAAAGTGTCCAGCCATAGGCTGGTGCTGGCTCTACCCTACTCCTGTCTCTGCAGCCGGGGTCCTCCCAGCCACCGAGGCTTAGCACAACCTTCCAGTAGCTTCACTGTTAACAGGAACTAGTTTGGACTCAAATCTAATTAACAACAAGGTTTTGCCCGCACAAGCTCTGGGGCCTCAGCGGCCTCAAGCTTCAGGGCTTGCTTTCCTCAAGTGCTTCCCCCTGCGTTAATGCTGACTCTGATAACAAGCCCCTTCTTTTGTTTTTTTGAGTGAAGTCCATCAGTGGCCTGAGGACAAACAGCAGCCAGGAGGCGTTGCGGACCCTGCGGGAGTAGCAGATGCTGCCTGGTTCCAGCTGGCTGTGTCCTGCACCCTCTGCCACCGCCCACGCTCTGACAGCAGCCAGCGGCATGCACGTCCCAAAACACAGCCCAGGACCTCAGCCCCGGTTTTCAAAGCAAAGAGTTAGACTTTGATTATTACTTTGAGATTATTGTTATGGAGCAGTTGTAGTCATCATGACCTGACTTTGACTTTTCACCGATATCTATGAGAGATGACCCAAACTTCTGAGCTAATTCGGTGCTTTCAAAAACTATTTTTTGACAATCCTGGAATCCTCAGAACTGAGGATGAGAGGTGGCAGGACATTGTACTTTTCCCTATGCCAATTTTAATTTAAAAAACTGCCTCCTTTAACCAGAGTCAACAGTTTTTGAAAGGAACGAGGGAGGGAGGGAGGGAGGGACACAGGAGTGCAGGAAGGGAGGAAAGGGGGAAAGGGGGAAGGGGGGGAATAAAGGAAAAGAAAGGAGCAGGGGAAAAGGGAAGGGGAGAGAGAGAAAAAGAGAAAGAAAGAGGCAGAAAGGAAGAGAAAAAAATGGACAAGAGAAGGGGAAGGAAGGGAAGGAAGGAAGGAAGGAAGGAAGGAAGGAAGGAAGGAAGGAAGGAAGGAAGGAAGGAAGGAAGGAAGGAAGGAAATCTGCTCTGTAGTCAGCAAGGTTAGGTGAATTATACTTGCATTTACAAGTGACACTTGAAAAGAAGGATTCTACACTGTGTTCTGATCCTTCCATTTTGCTTCCTATTTAATGTGGTTTCATTCACACTGGAAAAGTCTAGCAATACAATTCACATTTCAAGCAACACTGTGAATCAGTCTGCCAGAGACAGATAGATATAATTCTTTCTCTGCTAAGGTCTGACGTGTCACTACTTGATGAACCAATCTTGCCAAACACAAGTTGAAATTTTAAGATATCACTGAAGGGTATGGTAAGTCCTTTCCAGGATTTGCAAGGAAGTTTTATCACAAGGGTTTGAAGTTCGGAATAAAACCCACCAAAGTTGGTGGTGTGGACCTACTGTAAGTGATGCCTGAATACAGCCCTGCCATGACATGCTTTATGGAAACCAGGAACAAGAAAACCTGTGAAAATGAGACACTAAATTTGCCAGTTTAGCTTTTGAAACTAATTTAGAGTTCTCTGGGCTTTCTTTTGTCACACTGTCCCCTCTCCAGTTAAAAAAGCTTGAACAAAAAGAGACAGAAAAACAAAGAAAGATTGGGGGGGACCACAGTCATGGACCATTATTCATTTTATTTTTCCTGAAGGGAGAAAGATAGAGAGATGGGGTTCCAACTTTGTAGAAAAAGTTGGATTTTTCATTATTTAAAATGTTGAAACATAAATTTCACACTCTTTAGAATGAAATACTATATGAAGAATCTATCCAGTTTGGACCAGCACTAGCTCCAGGCAGAGGCAGAGGAGAGCTTCTCCAGATGCATGCATCGTGCGATATTTTGTATGAGTCAGGAGGCAAGGGAATAAGAGAGGTGTCCAGCAAAGAGAAGAGGCAATGACAAAGCACCCAAAAGCACTTCTGAGTGCAATTTAATGGACTGTCCTTATAAACTAACCTCGTGTTCTGCTCAATTGTGCAGCAACCGAAGACCCCAACCCAGATCCATTTTCTGAAGGAAACACAGACCTACATGTCCCAGGAAACCACCTCAGCTACCAGGAATGGGGTTAACACGCAAGATTTCTCCCTGCATCCCACACTCCACCCTCTCTACTCAAGTTGTACCAGTGTGTAGAAACATGAGAGATTCCTGGGGTACGGTATAAGGGGAATCAGGGACCTGCCCTTATGCAGCCTCACTGCTAAGAGGCTATGAGTGGTGAAACAGCAGTCTGTGCTTCTCTTATTTTATTATACAACTGTTTAATGTAAAATGCAGACACAGGCATCCCCTTCAAACTGAACAGGATTCAGGGTTGTGTCCTACTAGGACCTTTGTACATCCAGGCTAATGAATCTTGAATCGTTCTCTGAATAGTGGCTGTGTTCCACCAGCCGCTCCTGGTGAAGACAAAATGGGTGGAGGACATGAAGATGGATGAAGCAATAAATGAAGTTGGGACAAGCATATGGAATAATCAGGAACACATAGGAACAACTCTTATCCCCGTGTGATTTACCAGGGCCAAATGAGAAGTTGGTTCAGGAACAAGGAATGTAGTTCTACTGAACGAGGAGCTGTGTTTTATAAAGATGCGAATCTGCAAAGGATTTAGGATGTAGGGACAGCAAGCAGCTGAACACAGACCTCAGTGTCATAGGGCATATATGGTTCTTGGCTGAACAGGTAACGCTGAAAAATTAGAAGCTGTCAAAAAGAATCAGAAAAAAGTACCCAAACATGAGAGAGAAAAGCTTTTGAGAGGACCTTTAAGAAGCTTAGTCATAAGAGACTGAAAAGTGATTGTTTAGTGTGTGTTGGTGAAGAAAAATTTTTCCATGAGGAAAAAATATGAAGCAGTAAAAGATTGCTGATTTTAACAGAACCAAAAATCAGTGGCTGAAAGATGAAGCCAGACGTGTTCATATTTTGAATGAGGAGCAATTCTTGTTTAGCACAGAAGGCGATAAACCTCTGGAACAAATTGCCAAGGGAAGTGCTGGACTTCCAGTCTTTCAGCGTCCCCAAAGCAAGGCTGGGTGCTTTTCTCACAGGTATGGTTTAAACACAGACCTCAGTCGAGTTACCAGCCTCAGCACAAGAATAATAGACAGGGAAGAGCCTCTGGCAGACACAAGATCAGACCAGATGATCCGGTGGGTCCTTCTGGACGAGTGCTCTGTGAACACACGAATTTAAGGTCTTTAAAACTTTCTTAGAAAATCACAAATGTCTTCCCCGGAGATTAGCAAGTGCAGCACATGGGCAGCCTGGATAAAATCAGTGCTTCAACAATAAAAATCAGAGATTCAATTATACATGACTTGCCTCTACGCTATTCAAAGGGAGCTGGCATTTTGACTTCTGCTGGCTGAGAACCTGCTGTGAATACCACTTGGACCAGGAAGACTGATGATATTTTGAAAGAACTACATCATTCACCTGATGAACTTTTTATGAGACAAGGAATTTACCTTTATCCATTTATCTACAAAGATAAAAGTCTGCAGGCTTTAAAAATGAAAAACAGGTAGAAAAACTGACTGCCTTTTCAGGACCATTTACAGTAAAGTAAACATACTAATTTTCCAGTTTATAAGGTTTGTCTCTCAGCATCTTGCCCCATTAAATTCCTCAGCGGCCTTCTCTTTCTCCTTTTTCAGTTGTTTGGATGAAGTCCTAGTCCCACATCAGTCTATGGCCAAACTTAACAGGGGAGAAGGGAGGAAGTCTTTCAGCTTCCTTTTTGCCTTTAAAATGCCTTCCAGCTAATCTGCTTGGGTAAGTTTCCCAGGTTTGCTTAACCAGCCCTACCAATCCTGACAGCTTTGGCTGGTCCTCTGCTCCCCAGCTCTTCTGCCCTTTCTGTGTGAGTATGTTGCAGGAACAAGCCTGCACCCCACTCTGTCTTCAGGTGTACACCAGAGACTGACACACTGGGCTGGACCAGTACTCTACAGCCCACATACACACTGACATTTCTTAACACTCAAACTTGCAATTCCTTTAAAGTTTTCTGTGATTTCTTAAACTCTGTAGAGTAATTCAGATGTTCTGCCAGGTAGCACCATACTCATAACAACATACACCATCGACAGGGTTGGGACTTTCAGCTCCAGGACAGGGCTCTGGATACTTGAGTTAATGCAGTAACATATTCACCCTTCAAGTTAACTGCAAATGCAGGAAGCAAGAGACATAGTTTGCTAGTGGGTCTTATAGATGTTTGCTAGCAGGAGAGGTACAAAGAAGCTCAGAAAAACTGCCCCTAATCCAGGCTCATGATGGAAGAGTATTCAAGTAGACACAGGTACCTCCAAACAAATCCTCTGTTCTGACTTCTTCTGTCTTGTCCCTTCAAAAAGTGTGCCTGCTGTAGTCCCACGTCTCCCTTGCTCATTCTTCCAGTCTCTTCTTGCCTGTGACTTCCAGTGTCCACTCTCCAGGTTTCTCACCCCAGTTTCTGTTTTCTTATCCATTCAGTCCTAGTCTTCCCTTCCAGCCTTGTTCTTCATCACTCCAGTCCCCCGGCCCTCCTGCCCCAGCATTCAGACCCGGGTTGTTTCCCCAGTTTCAATGTCTTCATCCTGCCTTTCTTCTCTCCATATTCATGTTCAGCATGCTCGGCTTCCTGTTTGATCTCTCTCTCTGCCTCCCAGGGTCTCACACCACCAGTCTCCTTCCCCATGTTCCTCACAATTCCTGTCTGGCTTTCTATCCAGCCAGTTCTTCCCCTCGGTGAAGATCCTGCTCACAGGCATCTCTGTTTTCACAGTATCTGCTCCTTCTCCCCACTCCCATCAGGTTTCTAAACACAGCCTCTTTGTCCCACTAATCTCAGGATGCTGCTTAATTTCTTTTTTCTTCTCAGCCTTCCTTCCTTCCATGACCACTTCTCTAGCACTCCCAGTCTCTGCTCCCTTCCCAGTTTCCCCCCTCCCAGCCTGTTCTCACCAGCCCCTCTCAAAATACTCACCCAGCCTGTCTTAATCTTCTTGCTCTTTCCTACTTCTCCTCCACCATCTCCAAGTTACAATGTCATTCCTTTCCTGTCCAGTCTTAGTCTTACCACACTAAGGAAGAGCTGCTGATGGGAGAGTAGGCTGGGAGGGGGGAAACTGGGATGGGAGCAGAAACTAGGAATGCAAGAGAAATGGTCAGGATGGGATCAGCAGCCTATTTTTCCATTGAGTGGGTCCCCAGAAAAAATAAAACATTTGACTGCACTTTCTGCATACCCAGAAAGAAAGATAGTAGCCTGAGGATCACATATTCATCATGGAAAATTTCTCCCTTAAAGACTAAAATTTGGCAGTTATAAGTAGCAGAAAATTGGATCATTGCAAATATCAAGGGATCTTAATTAACAATTTGCAATTATTCTATGTGTAATACAACATAATGTTATCCCAAAATAGTAACTGCTTCATCTGCATGACAACTTCATACTATTATTTAATTCTTACGTTGTGATAATGTGTGATATCCTCAATAAGTATCAGGACATCGTGTTATACGGCTTCGTAGGCACATATACTGCAAAACCATCTCTTTGGGAAAACGCTTACAGTCCAATATGAAGATTTAATCGGCTCAAGTCCTCCCATTTTGCCCAGTAACTTTCTGATTGTAAGAACATGAGGATAGAGTGCAAAACACATATAGGTTAAGTAATTTTAAATAACCAATTATCCATACCCAGCCATGCTGGATTTGGGGTTTAATTGCTTCAGACATGCAAGCTTTTTCTCCAGTTATCTTTTCACAGCCCACAAACACAATTTCCTGTTAAAGTAGCATTGTCCTGAAAATTCACCGTAATGGATTTTCCAGACTTATCAGTTCTAAGTCAAAAGTTTTTCTATACAGCTAAGTAAAAAACTTAGTAAGTCATAAGTGAAGAATATTGGCCTAATATAATGAGATTCTCATAATGAAGTAGAAGCTGAATGCTCAGCTCCTGAAAAACCCATCTCTACACTTTACAGATAAACTGGAAACCGCAGAGCTCTATTTCCAAAATCCATATAAAATGCTGTACATTTGACTTAACATTTAGCTGTAGCTTTCTGATTCATAAAATCGTAAATCAAATTATTTGCTTATTTCCTCCCTGTAATAGCTGCACAATGCTGAAATTTTGCCACCAATCAAGGAGCACTGAATTCGTTTTCAGCTAGCATTTATTTTATTTTATAGAGCATCAGGTTAAAAAATGATCCATATTTCTGTGGCAATCTCTCTCCTGTATGCATAGCAGCAAAGAAGGAAAAAACATGAGTACTTATTATTTTGTTAAGTGTGTTTGACTAAATGAAGTTATAAAAAAATGAAAATCTCTGCAATTCACCATAAAAATTTAATTTCCAAAAAGAGCCAGTAAAGCTGCCAAAGAAAAAAAATTCATTTCTATGGTATATACTATTAGACCATACATAAATGAAACTGCACATACACCAAGACCTAAGTAACTATATAAATGCATCTTAAATTTCCTGAGACAGATGGTGGATCATACACAGACAAGTTATGCATTCCAAAAAGATTTTTCTTTAAGAAGGATAAGAAAGGGAAGATGAAAGAATACCAGGGAAGTGTTTAAAATACTATTAAATTAAAACAAAACCCACAAGATTATGCTTGCAATATTAGACAATGCAAAGCAAATGGAAGCAAGGGATGACACAGTCATTTTGGCCCTGATTCAGGAAATTGCTTAAACACATGTATGAGGACATCTTAGTTCAGGAAAGAATGTAAGTACAAGCTTAAATTTAAGCATGATGAGATTTTCACCTTCGCTCTGGCCCCTGGATCCTGGATCCAGCAGCTGGAGTAGTGGGAGGAGATACTGGAAGTCCTCTGTACAGCAAAGGCAGGTGAAAAGGTCTCCTGGCAGATGAACTGAGCTTGATGGCCCTCCAAGGTGTGGTGTAGGAGGGCATCTGAATGAGGGCAAAGCTACGAGCTGGGATTTCTGTACAGATCACACTTTATAGAGAGGACTAGGGAGGCTGCCTAATTTGCATTGGCCAAAAGCTCTTGTAGGCAGCACAAACTCCCGAGATCATGAAGATACTTTTATGTGACCTTTGTCGCTTCTCCTTCTAGTTCTTCTTTGCTTCTCCCCTTAGAAATGCAGCAGATTCTCACTTCAGGAGCTTAAATACCACTGGCTTAAACAGAAGTTGGGCACATGCCTAAGGTCTGAGAATAAGCATACTTTCGTACCTTGGGGTGATCAGTAAAGATAATGTTTCCATTGCAGTCAGCAAGCAGAAGGAGATAGAAATAGGGTACTTAAATCTGTGGAAAAGGAGAAACTCTTGTTGGTTCTCTTAATTAACCCACTACCAGAAAGTAACAATGAAAACATTCTTTGCATTTCTCAGGCACTGCAGATAAAAGGAGTTACATGAAGTACAGTTACATATCCTAGGTGGTGAATACTTCTTGCCAGAAGTGTTCAAGCAGATTGTAACGTGTTATCTCTTTAAAAGTACGTAAGTTAAAACACTTATTTCTGGATGTCCTTTATCTCTCATGGCTGTCCACCCTGTTACCAAACTAACAAGTATATTATCCAAATTATGGGATCAAAAGTCAGGGAAGGTTTCTATGGGTTGTGCTAAGATAATCATTTTGCACTTCCTATGTGTTTTATACTACATCTAGTACAAAGAGCAATTCATTCAAGTTTATATTTAGGGTGAGAGAATGATAATAGAGTGGTTGTGTGATGGCTGCTTGGACAGAGTAACCTTAACTTCAGGAATTTCCTCACTTGGAGTTTCTGACTGCGGCTTCAACAACAGAACAGCCTGTTTACCCTATCTGTTGAGCAGCAAGGCACTCTTCCATATTTTATGCTACAGTTTTTGCATCAAATTTTCTAGAGATTTTTTTTTCTATTTTGTAGGTAGCTTTAAGGAGTTATAAGAGGAAAAAAAAGAAAATAATAATATTTTACAAAATATTAGCCAATAAAGAACAAAACCTCCTTGACCTACCCTGAGGACCCCCACACTCACCAGTATGGATTAGTTCAGCTGTTTCTGAATTTCATTTTCTGAACTGCTCTGCTTATGTGTCTATTACTTTTTGCTGGATTTGCCAGCAGACCATGGAAATGTAAACCCCTCAAAATATCAACCCAAATAAGACTGGTTCAAAATACCAACCTAAATAAGAGGTTCTTTGCAAATGTTATTAAGATACAAAATGGTTGTATAATAGTACACCTTTGCATCATTGTGGAAAAGAATATTCTAGTTCCCTCTCTTTCTCTTTCAGTTATGCTACACCCTAATTACAACATGAAAGCAAGAGTTCAAAAGTCAACCGCAGAGCTGATGGCAGGGCTTCATAATTACCATACTTTCAGTGGAAACATTTTCCCGAGTAATAACAACTGGTTTTGGTCTATTTTTAAGACCAGCATTCCAGACCTAATCCCAGACTCACCACAATACACTGTCTTTGATTGCGTGGGATCAAAAACTCACCTTGAACGTGTAAGCTAGTTTTGAGAACTGCAAAATTGTTATTATCTGCTTTTTCCTTTTCTATGCATTTTCTTCTTAATGTTGCAAGACTTTTAGGTTTGTCCGCCAAATGATATAAAATGACATAGCTAATGATAGTGTTACCAAAAATATTATTTCCTTTTTAAAAAAGATATTTTTATAGAATTAAGTGCACGTCATTTTTGAATATGATGTTTTATTTGCAAAAATGTAAATGATCTTTTCACTAAACAGCAAACAAAATGATGTATCTCTGAAAAATATGATAATGCTTTTTTAAGGATGTGCAGATGGTGCAGTGAGAACATCTGCAGCAACAGAGGATCTGAAGAGAACAGGAATTCTTTGAGAGGATGAGTTACTACCTCCAATCTATTTTTTTGCAATTTTTTCACAATGTTCTTTACTGAGAAGCATCCTCTACCCTGGAGTGCTCAATATTTGGCCTCTTTTCAGAGCTTCTACTATACTCAAGAGAAAATCTTAATCATAAAGTCTATTAAACATTTTAATCAGTCCACAGTCCATTTTTCAACATGTCATCAGCTCAGTGTTTTTATTTGCATCAAACAATGTTTATTTACACAAACAGAAAGCACCTTCATAAGCAAGATAGTCACGTAATGGAGGAGGGTTAGAGAAGGTCAGCAAGGATGGTCAGAGGTATGGTACGGTTTCAGGATGAAGAATCACTAAGTAATCTTGCACTTTTCAGTCCAGAAAGAAAATAACCAGGGAATATGTTAGAGGTCCAAAAGACAGTCCCTTTTAGGGAGAGGATAGTGTGGATTGACAGCTCACTGCCTTTTCAAGAAGTACGGTGTAACAAATGAAGCTAGTAGGAAGTGGGTTCAAGCTGGACAGAAGATGTGGTTGTGCTGTGGATCTCCTTGCCATACGATGTTTTATGTGACAGAAGCTTACACAGGTACACAGGGATGCTGAGCAAAGCCAAGGAAAAGAAATCCATTCAAGTTAGCTAAGTGCTTAGAAATGGCATCTGGTTTAGAAAACCTGCAAATGCCTGGAAGCTGGAGGAATACACGTGGAAAACATCATACAGCCTTGTCTTGTTTTTGTACTCTTCCCTAGACATCCTTTTTTTGTCCATTGATTTGATTACAAAGGTAGATGAATCCTTGGTCTGACCCTATGGGGCTACTCTTCTGTTCACATATTTTGGTCCCCTTGATGGCAGAATTGGTTACGTGTGCAAATGTGCAAGTAAAAATTTAATGAAACTTATGAAGCAACTTTTAATGATCTTCCCTACCATTATACATCCTTCCATGTGTCAAGAAGAAACTGGAATACAGTGATTACATAGTAGGTGCTGTGCTTGAAGATCATCAAGGAGATAAAGAGCACTTCACAAAAAATGGTCTCTGCCTAGACTATATGTCTAGTTTCATCTAGTCTAGAGTAACATCTTCACAAAATTAAGACATGTTAAATATATCATTTTCAACATCCTCACAAAAATCTGGCTTTGGTTCTCCAGTTCAGAGGTGCTCAGACTATTAAACTACCTGGGGAATGATCATAGAATCATGGAATCATTAAGGTTGGAAAAGACCTCTAAGATCATCGAGTCCAACTGTCACCCCACCACCACCATGCCCACTAAACCATGGCCCTAAGCGCCTCATCTACACGTCTTTTAAATACCTCCATTATAGAATTAAGTGCACGTCATTTTTGAATATGATGTTTTATTTGCAAAAATGTAAATGATCTTTTCACTAAACAGCAAACAAAATGATGTATCTCTGAAAAATATGATAATGCTTTTTTAAGGATGTGCAGATGGTGCAGTGAGAACATCTGCAGCAACAGAGGATCTGAAGAGAACAGGAATTCTTTGAGAGGATGAGTTACTACCTCCAATCTATTTTTTTGCAATTTTTTCACAATGTTCTTTACTGAGAAGCATCCTCTACCCTGGAGTGCTCAATATTTGGCCTCTTTTCAGAGCTTCTACTATACTCAAGAGAAAATCTTAATCATAAAGTCTATTAAACATTTTAATCAGTCCACAGTCCATTTTTCAACATGTCATCAGCTCAGTGTTTTTATTTGCATCAAACAATGTTTATTTACACAAACAGAAAGCACCTTCATAAGCAAGATAGTCACGTAATGGAGGAGGGTTAGAGAAGGTCAGCAAGGATGGTCAGAGGTATGGTACGGTTTCAGGATGAAGAATCACTAAGTAATCTTGCACTTTTCAGTCCAGAAAGAAAATAACCAGGGAATATGTTAGAGGTCCAAAAGACAGTCCCTTTTAGGGAGAGGATAGTGTGGATTGACAGCTCACTGCCTTTTCAAGAAGTACGGTGTAACAAATGAAGCTAGTAGGAAGTGGGTTCAAGCTGGACAGAAGATGTGGTTGTGCTGTGGATCTCCTTGCCATAGGATGTTTTATATGTGACAGGCTTACACAGGTACACATGTCCACTTTAAAATAGAAGTATTTTTACCCATTTCACTTAAAGTTCAGTAATCGAAGAGAGGGAAGGGACTGTAAAAAGTACTTCTTAAAACCAGTATTTCAAACATATTTTAATCTTCTTTATATCGTATTTCTATGTAATCTTTTTTTTTCTAATTTTCTAATTTTTTCTAATTTTTTTTTTCTAATTCTGTTCATTATGCAAGTCCTGGAAGGACTTCTATACTTCATCCTCTGTGAGTGAGGGCTCTGCCACTTCTTGTAGTATGGCTAATGCACATGGTGAGAACACTGTAGCTGCAGGTGGAGACTCCAATTCCTTGAAAGGTCAACGCGGGCCCTGAGGGGGGACTATTTATTCCATGTTACGCAGTGAACTTTTGTTGGCCAGCTTCTTGTCTTGGTTGTCTTGCCCAGATTTTGATTCCCAAATAGATTTTACAACAGCCCTGAAATGGAAAAAAGAATCAAACAAAAACATACCTTTAAGTACGTTTACATAAATTGCTCTGAATCATTCCCCTCCCATCCACAATCGCTGTAACTGCTCTGCAAAGTACTTCTTTCCAATCTCCAGAAGCTTGCTCCTGTTTTCTCTACTGGCAACACAAATGTTAAACTACAGAGAAACTTAAATAGCTCATGTTTAATAGGTCATGTTTGTCATCAGTAATACCGTATTTTGATCAAATAAAACATAAATCACATTGTGTGCTGTCCACCTACCAGTGAAGAATCATAAGGATCATGGCAAAGATGGCACCAACAGTCACAATGATTCCAGTTAGCAGGACAAAGACCAGAATAGCATCTGTTGTTGTTCTCCTTGATTGCCCTGTTTCTATTCTCCTTGATTTTTTTGTTTCTGTTTCTGAAGAAAAGAAATACATGGTCATTATTATGTTCAAATTTTCAAATGAATCAGGTATTTAATCTCATGAACAGGACTGAAAAGGAGCAGGTCCCAATTATTTACTATCTGACATCTTTCACAACCTTCAGGCCCTTACCATATCAGCAAAAGTTAGAATAGTAACATTTTATACCTTCTTTGCAAAGGCATATCTAACCAAAGAAGATGCAAAGAAATGGAGATCAAGGCACGTGGAGTGGGATACATGTAGCTTAACAGCCGTGAAACACAAACAACTGCAATTCCTAAAGACAAGGAAGAAATTAAAGAGAAGGGAAAGTATCTATTTGGTACATGTTAAGAATGACTAATATAACAATATTTTTGCTTTAAGAAATGCATTAAGGTAAGATTTCAAGACACATCCATGTAAGATACATAAACAATAAAGACAGAATTACCACAGGCTATCTGCCACTTGAGGCAGGCTGACTTTTTTGTTCTGTGCCTCGTACCAGGTGCTCCATCACCCAGGGCTGAGGCACCAAGGTACCACCGTGCTACAGAAGAACTCTAACAATGATAATTGCCACGGTAATAATGATAATAATGAAGCCAAAAGAGAGTGCGCTAACAAAAGACGAGATTCAAGGACTTAAGTGCTGCTTTTCAGTTCCCTGTCTCTATCTAGGTCTGCAAAGCCTTTATTTAAAGCAAATAACCACCGAGCATGGAAAGGAGTTGTTCTGCGTGGCCCAGAAATGCATAGTGAGGAGCAGCTGCATGAAACCGAGAAGTGAAAAATGTAGCAAGGATATCAAGTAAAACTGCATTTTGCAATGCTGCAGCCTGTTCAACCATTCACCTAAGGAAACCGAGGGCCCTGCCATTACTTAGGCTGTTTCTCTAAGACCAGACGTACCAGTTAGGAGATGACTCTAACAAACAGCCCAGGAAGAGTGAGAAACACTGAAGAGGGTCAACCAACTTCCCCCATCTGTTTTTTGACACTGGACAAAGAAACACCTGGCAACCAAACCCAGTCACCTTGTTCTGAAATTTAATTGACCTTATTTGTTCAGCCACATTCAACCAAATCAATGAACCATCAGGCATCTTCCTAGATCCCTCCGGCTTTGAAAATTTTACACAAGCCAACCCGAATTTCTCTTTCATTTCCCCTCATATAGTTTCTAAAACTGTAAGGTGCTATCTCATTGCTGACTGGTATGCAAAATTCATGTTCACACTGGTAGGAATTCTGTGTAGCAGAATGACTGCAGGAAAACCATTTCTATTTCTATTTCATTTCTACTTCTATATAAGGTCCTGTGCCACTGTCATCACTGTAGTATCTAAGCAACTCTTCCATCGCATCATTTGAGTTTCATTCTCCTGCATCACAGAATTTTCATTTTGATATTCTTAAACCACAGCTCATCTGTAGGATTCTCCTGATCTTTCTGCAAGATACAGGACAGGTAAGAATGGTGAACTGGCTGAGAATATCATACAATGTAAGTCTGAACACTGGGGTTTCCATACAGTGTAGAGCTAAGTGCTTTTAGACTAATTCACTTCACTGACTGGACTTTTTAGTATTACATGCAGTTGTGGGGCATGGAGGTTAATGAAAATTATCTTTGATTTTGCAATTTCATTAATATATTTTCCCCTTGGCAAGATGTGAATTTAGAGCTCAAACAATACCTCTGTTTACGGGCCGTAACAGGAGCCTGCTGAAGAGAAAAGCAAGTTTCATGTTATCTACAGCTAATCTACTCAAGTTTTCTTCCTAGGCAAGAAATTCTTCCAATAGTCAAGAACCAGAACTGCCCAAGAGACAACCTGATAATACAGAGGGAATGCCTTCCAAGTAAACACACGTGTTTAAACTGCAAGCAGGAAGCAGACAGAAAAGCAGCTTCCCCGTTAGCTGGTTTACAATGAGCAAGACTGATTCACATCAGGTGCCCCTGACTGCACTCCTAAAGCCCAGGCAACACTCCCAATTAGTCAGTGAGAATTTTGCCACAGCCAGAATATGCCTTAAAAACATCTTCAGCTTACAGTTAAGGTTACAAAGGTGCATTTACATCCACTTTTTTAAAAAGTCCACTTAGCTTAGTAAAAGTAGGAAGAAAAATTCTTTAATGACTTTCAAGTTAAAGTCTACAGCCCACTGCGGGTCTGTGGACTACTTCACTGTAAAGAATGACAAAAAAAAGCACAATCACACATATTCCACAATTACATTGTAAAAAAATTCCTAAAATTGTGTGCACTCCACTAGACATTTTCTAGGGTTCTACAAACAAAACCAACATTGATAACATCTATATCTGACAGTTTCAAGCAGATTGCCTCCAACCCTACCAAAAGCTTGGCATTCTCACTTTACCTGTTGATTATTTATATTCATCTTAACTAAAAAAGGAATGCACTTAAATGAACTGCAAGGGTGAGATACTGCACTTAGGTTGTAGGCACTGTTGGATCTAAACTACGAAGATCCATTTATTTGTGCAAGTCAGAAGAAGGCAGGAAGGAAGGAAAAGAAAGAATGCTCAGATTTTATTCTTAGCCTCCACCGGTGCTTGCTGATTTGAGGCCAGCCCTGTGGCAGAAACCCCAGACTGGTCATAGCTCATGGAAGTCTTTCCAACAGCTGAAATGGTCCAAGCGCTGTACACTCCCTCCACCCCAGATCCTATCTCCTATGCCAATGGGGGGGACAACAGGCTGGATTAAAGGAAACCAAAAGTGTCATCTGTATGGCCATTACCAGCTGCTAAGAAGCTTGACAGCTTTTTTACCTTCTTTCTGCCATCAGAACAATATACTTAGTCTGAGCCACCATGCAGGACCTGGCTCAAGGACCTTAGAAATTTACTGCTTTCTTATTTGGGCCGAAAGGGATACATCACATACGTCTCCCACACCAAGCACCAGAGCAGGATAGCTCTAAAACAGAGAGCACATTCTCTGCTGTGGTGTGGCCCAGCAACTATATTTGCATTGTATATCACAGTTTAACAAAGCTGCTTTGATTTCTATGCAGTGTAGTGCATCTCTGGACTGTCCTCTGCCTCCATGGAACCCTCTCCCCTTTAATTTGCTTAAATCCAAATACATTCAGAAGCATCTGTTGCCACTGCTAGCATTTCCCTCCAGAAAATACCAGCAATACAAATTCTGTCTCTGCATTCTATTCAGTCTATTCAGTCTCTTCAATAAGAGAGAGATTCACAATACTGTAAATCATATACATCAAGAAAGGGGAACACCTGCTTTTTCAGCACCATTTCTGTCCAAAGGAAACCCACTACTTCTGCCAGCAGCACTGTTCCTCTTCATCCTCCTCTTCCCCTGGGTTTTTCATTGATCTGGAGTTCCTCCTAGATCATGATGTTGACTGTACAGCAGTGCTCCATCTACAAGCAGACGCTTAACCAATCGTTTATATGGTCCAGCAGCCAACGGGAATTCTGCCCACCAGTTTTCAGATCCGTAAAGTATGTATCAGTTCGGCAGTGGGGAATGAGATTCTGCCTCTGCAGGCTGGTTTTGGGGTTTTTCTTCCCCTTAATATAATGGTGATACATAGCTTTTTTCTTTCCCTTCTAGATTATCTATAAGCCTTTTTCTATGTATTAAAAATGGATGGATATATAAGCTAATGGGAGAGCAGGATTCCATACACACAGAGGAGATTCAGGCTGTTAATCTTGGGTACTAGGATTCCCCATTTCATTCCTGTGCAAATGCAAGGACAACATGGCCATGCTGATTACATGTTTGTACAGCAGCTGGGTACAGAGATGTGACTTTTCTCTCTCAAGGAAGCTCTGGCACTGAAGTCATCAGCAGGAAATGAACTGAAGAGAGATGGGGGCTAGAATGGCCTCTGAGACACAGAAACGCTATTGCCTCCATTTTCTGCACAGAAGTGCCACTAGGCACACACCCCAACTTGCTCTCTCGCTCATGAGAAGCGTGGAGCTTGGAGCACAGCTGGGATCTCAGTAGGCTGACACCCTTCACATAGCATCCTAATGAGGATCGTTCTCTGCTCTCGCATTCCTCCCTTGCAGAGTCCTCCCTCCTCACAGGGACTATTATTAGTAAATATGAATAAACTGCCTTCCAGCTCCAAAGCCTTCACAAAATACCAAACAACACAACGGGCGGGAGTGTGAAACAACACCCTTCGGTGTTTCAGGGTAGTGATTTAGTAAGAAGGACATATAGAGGTGTTAATTGTCAGTTATTAAAAGATGGGATTTTCCTTGCAGAGACCCCAATAATTTTTGATGAAGATAAAATACGTTTTTTTTCCCTGTTATGTTTCTCTTGCTATAAAAGACAAAGAGAACCCATAGGTCTGAACAGTTCTGAAAACAAAAGGAAGAGCCAAATTACTAAAGATCACTCATTTATGTAAAAAGGTCATTATGACTGTGCATCAAAAGGTCACTGAGAAGCGCACTGATCACTGGTAAAGGACACATGGAATTTCTCCGTGCATAGATTTAAAATTAACTCATACGGAGTTTTGCCACATGGCAAATACACACAAACTCCTGTGAGGTTTTACCTGCCCTTTTGCAACGTCTGCCCTTCCTCCCACCTCACACGCCTCAAAATCTGAAGCAGAAAGTTGTCACGCTATGTATTTTCAAGTGGTGGCCTTGGGGCCAGGCTTGCAGACGGTGTTGCTGAATCCAGCCACTGCTGTTCACATGAGTAAAACATCAGAGCGCTGGAAAGAGGAGGAAGGATGAGACAAAGGCAAACACATTCGCCCCTTATCAGCTGCATTGATAATTTTTAGCTCTGTTGATGACTTCAAGGCTTTCTCTCTAGGAAAGTGCCAAGAAGAAAGGCCAGCCACGGAGCAAACACATTTCCACTTCCCCTGCCCCATCCTGTAGCTCTGGCATGAAGAAATGTATCTCTGTGGAATAGTGAAAGGAGTGATCTAGGTGATGAGAAAGACAAAATATACAAACTTAAGCTTATTAACTTGAGGCAGAGAGATGGTCAGAATCGCCTCAGTTGGATTAAAAAAAAAAAGTAATTTAGGAGGTAAAAGAGAGAACCCGCTCTTTTCCTGACTAAAACTGATTTGCCCTTTCAGCTGGTTCAAATACACCTCCCGAAATCCATACCAGACCCTCTCCCCACAGACAGTTTGGCCTGCTGTACCAGCCGCCGGTGCCCAGGCAGTGAGGGGCTGACAGGGTGGCCTCTGTGAGGAGAAGCCGGGGCTGCCCAGTGCCGGACAGGGCTGGTTCCAGCCGGCTCCAACGGGTGGGGCTGGCAGCCAGCCAGGGTCAGCCCACCACACCCACCCAACTCACACTGACTAGAAATCTCTGCAGCCAGTTTTGGGTACTGGAAGAAAATCCAGTTCAGTCCTGTAGATTACCTGAAAACGGAGATTTTTGTCCTATTTCTGATACTGATTTTGTGATTCTGCCCTTCTTTACATTTCAGCTTGGAGACCAGATAGATAAATGGCAAAGAAGAAGATGTTCACTCAACAGAAAGACTTAGATTTTCTGGACTAGGTAGAGAAACCATCTTGCTTGACAGGGTTGATAAACCTAAGTCGCAAATTCCCCAACCCTCATTTCAAAAAGTCTTTTAACGAGCAACTGGGAAAGGCAGCATTGTACCGTGGGCAGAAACACTACCCCCTTCCAAAGTCTGAACAACACAGCAAGACATGCTCCCAGAGAACAGAGCGGCTCTGCAAAATACAAGGCAGCAGCTAAGGAAATCCACATCCAAACACAAGGAGTCTTGCCGCATCCATTGATGCTGTTGGAAGGATCTTTCTCATTTTCTCCTGATCCTGTTGGAAAAGTAAATGCCATCTTCTGATCTGGCTAGATTTCTGACCATCCACAGAGAGCAAAACTAGATCTGTATGATGAAAGTCCTGGTACATTCTCAATCAAAACTTCAGCTGGTAACTTCTTCCATGTACCTAATTAACAGCTACTAATTTGTAAAGTCGAAACAATGTCACTCCTGGGGAAGCAAAGCCCAGAAACTCCTTTGGGCATCTACACACCTCTGTACCAAGCCAAAGGATGCTGCTCTGGCACTAAGCAGAACCCCTCATTCCTTTTAAGCTACTTAATAAACCTTAGAGCTTGTCTTCCTCAGATTTCTGTATAGTCGTAAATATTTTCTGAACCAATAAATCTCAATCCTTGTAAGAAGTTCCCAGTGGGTATGCCTGTTGGGCGGGTTTCACCAGACCACTTTTCACCAAGACTACTCAGTCACAGCTTAAACACAAGTGTGTGAGTCGTCCTATTGATGACTCACCGACTCAAGTCAATGGGACCATTTGCATGCTTAAGCCTAAAACAGATTATGTGCTTTGCTAATTCAGGTCTCAAAAAGGAAGCTTCCTCTGTACAAAAAGGAATGTAGAGACTGAATAGTGGGAGAAGGGGAAAAAAAAAAAAAGCTTTGGGTGTTTTGTGACTGCCAGATGGATTTAGAAAATGAATAAACAAATTCCATGTTACTGTACAATGGCAGAAAGGACCTCAATAGAGATAGAGGAAATAGTCTATCTTACTGAAGAGAGAGGAAAAAAAGCAGGATTCCCAGGCCAGTTTTACCTAGGTAAACAATATGGAGGGGAGAAACATGGGGAGGGGTATCTCCAAGGATTGCTTTCTTTCTAGTCTGCCATAATTTTGCATAAGACCTGAATCTACATTTTTTCAGGAAAAACTTTAAATTTGATAAGCAAGGCACTTTCACCCTTTCTCTGATTAGGAAAGATGGAGTTTCCGCACGGCTGTTCTCATGGTTTGAGAAAATCAGCACACTGCTACCTTTCCTGATAAAGTCAGCAAAACTCCCATTAACAGAGGAGGTGAGAAAGATAGTACTGGGGAACCCGTTTTATGATGTATTCTTTTTAATGTTAAACTTTCCTAAATCCATTGTGTATGAGCAAATCCCAGATGGCTGCTAAAAGAAAAACCCCAAAGGTTGTTTTCCTGCTTCAGTACTGAAGTGGAAAGGAAATTTAACTGCAGAACCCATGCTGATGGTGCTATGTGGCTTAGTGAGGCAGAAAGAAGTCTATGTTAACCAACCTGGGCGCAGTAAAAAATAAGCAGGTAATAGGAAAACCTCCTTGTTTTAGCTTGAATTTTTACAAAGGATAAAGAAAATACTCATTCCTACCACAAGGAACCTCTTCATTCTCATTCTGTCATTTCCTTTTATATGTCTCTTTTATTGGCCTGCATTTCATGACAGTCATTACCACTGTGCACAAGCCTCTGCCTATATACTACTGGTGACATGCAATCTTACGAAGATTGAGTACTACATAAAAAACACAAGGCCATATCACTAGAAGACTGTAAGCGTCTCTATGAGCTCACCAGTTGTTGCGTAGACTGTGTATTTTACAGAGGCAATTATATTTCCGTTTTCTTGAGTTTCACACTGGAAAGTAACCGAATGGGTATCTCTGCAAACTTTCATAATAGCTGAATCATTGGGAAGAATGTGTGCTGTCTAGCCATATATAAAAGAAAAGAAAAAAAAAGTGGGTTGCATTTTTTCAAATAGATCTGCAAAGACGAGTTGCATTGTGTCAGATGCACAGACAAGTGCTTATTCTACTCCAACAGTTTTCAACCTGTCAGGACCTCTTGGCCCCTGGGAAAATTCCTCCCATCTCTTCAGCACCTCCTACTTGAACAACTGGGAAGGGCAACGTGGTTGTGACTTGCGGACATGTATGCACTCACCAGCCACTATGCCCCATTTTTCTGAAATAACAGTAAACATTACTCTCTAAAACTACTGTTTCCCTCACATAAACAGGAAATCGAAGCTGCTTAAAGGAGCAAAGCCATGCGAGTCCTTGTATTACCAACTCGCCAGTGAGAAATCAGGGCTTATTTGCGTTATGACAGCAAAGGAAATAATCTGCCCAGAAGTCTGTACGATTCAGATGGAGCATGTGGTAAACACATGCAGCATGCAATTTTTCTGCACAAAGTGGGGTTCAATTACTCACCTTGTTTGGAATTAACATCTTCCAAACATATTTAAATCGATTTTCAGGAGGTATATAAATACAAGGCATCTTCACGCAGGCAAGGCCCTCAGAAATTGGTATTCCCCCTATAGGAGGAATTTTTAATAAGTACATCATCAGCTATATGAAACATCTCTGTATAGATCATAAAGTTCATAACTCTTCAAACTACAGAATGTTATTTGGAAATTATCCTTTCCCTTAAAATTACTTCAAATACTTTTTGCTTGGTCTCATGTCTGGAACGAAGCACATAGCAGAAAAATGGTATTTTACAGGGACTTGAAATCAAGGGCACATCAGTACAGAAATGAGATCTGAAACATTACTGGATTGCTTAACAGGGTAGTTGGAGGGTGGAATGCAATCACTTCATTCCACTTCCACCACACTAACAGAGAATAAGAGTGTTTCCTTTGAATCAACTTATTTGCTCTAGATGACTGTATCACAGTGTTCCACTTACATCCACAGTCTACTGGCCCCCGGCATTCCTCCACACGGACAATACATTTTGCTTCAGTCCCAGGGCATCCACTGGTTAACAAAACTTCTCGAATGCCAATCCCTTTGGGGGAAAAAAAAATCTTTCACTCCACATTTCTTCATTTCCTTCAAACTCTGTTTTTGCTTTCTCTTTCTTTATCCTGGATGTTAGTATGATATATCTACCAAATACCAGGCAAAACAGATCTTCTCAGAGTGCCTGCTAAAGCTATCCCATGTTGGTATCTAAGATTTCAAGACATCTACTTCTGTCAGACTCTACACCGAAGGAGCCAGATTCTTAGAATCATGTGTCACAAAAAGAATTCAAAATGAATTCAAAACTTTTCTTACAGAAAAAGAATTTGAAATGAAACTAATATATGTTCTACAAAACAGTTAAATTCACTTTAAATATCAAAGCATTCAGGCTCCTGGCCTTTAAATGCTCAAATCAGATGGCACAGAGAATCCTGTACAGACTGCAAACTCGGTCTGCCTCCAGTCTTGTGAGTGTCTGAGTGTCTTCAACTCCCACCAAGGTCAACAGAAACTGAAGGCACTAAAAACCTCCTGGCACTGGGACTGGGGAGTCTGAAGTTACCTAAGAGTGACCAACAATGAGCGATACAGGAATACCACTAACAGACTCCAAAATGAAGCCTCTCAGAGCACGGGGGCTGGTGGTCAGTAACATAGGGCTTCTCATGAGAAACAGGTGAAATCAAGTCTTGACCACCAGGACTCCACCTGCAACATGGAGGGTCCTACTGAAGACAAGAACAGGAGATAACCTATCACAAATGTGTCAAGATAAGGAAAATTCCCACACAATGTTCCAGGAAGCAAAAAAAATGTTCACTCTCACTATCAGGATTTCAATGGGATCATCCTCAATTTAACAATTACGAACAAATTCAAAACAAGTGCTATAATTGTTTTTGCCAAACAGTGTGTACACAGTTCATTGGAATGACATAGCTTGTGGGGTAGGCAGGAATAATATGTTTAGGCCCAGTAAACACTGAAGGTTTTGCCATTTTTCCAGAAGCATTTTGTTTACTAATAGGCATGGAAAGAGGAGAGTTAAACCCCCCTTGCAGTAGAATAATACATAGGAAATTGGTTTGAGTATTGCATTTATGATGCATCTGCCTTCCTTAAACGTGTATTATATAAACCAATGAACTTCAGAATGTTTCAGAGATGTCACATAACTCGTGAAACAGTACTTCAAGTGACAGAGGGAGACAACACCGAGGATCGTTCTCCACTCCAGAGAATGCCTTATCTCATGTCTAATCACCTCAGAGACAGAGGTGTAAATGGCAGGGAACTGACACTTTTATTAAAGGCATTCCTCTTTCTTCAGTGCCATGTAGGTTTTTTAGCTAACAAAAAAGACATGAAACCTATGAAAACCCAAAAGGCCAGCTTGATAAAATCTGGGTGCTGGGCTAACTTAGCCACATTCATCAGGAAAAATCTCACTGTGTCTTACCTATGGGAATATTAACATTTGGGAAGTATATCACACTCAAAGTTGATGAAAAAAGCTCTTTTAATTAGATCTGCAAGTTCTTTTGGTACTCCTCTGCCTCTTCCTTTTGGACAGCTTTTTCTTTCATTCCCATGTTTCCTTTCACTACCTCCTCTTAGTAGCTGCCAATGCTGATGAAATTAATCTACTGAGATGCTCTAACAAATGAAGTCTTAACTTCAACAAGTCATACAAGTTAACCTAACAGAAAACTGGCCACAATGCAGTAAAATAAATTACCCAAATGAAATGCACCCTAGAGAAATGTAAATCAATAGACTGGTGGAGGGAGGGGGTGAAGAGAGATGATCCACAAAGAACTGAATACTTGGCAATACAAAAACAGCAGTTATGAGAGAAATTTAGAGGCAAGAGTGGCCAAACCAATTAGACCACAAAGAGACTAAGGCAAATTTGAGGCAGGTATGACAAGACATCATTAGCATATGCTTTAATTATGCTCTAATGCTTCTGTAAACCTGGACTATGAATAGAGGAGCCGTGGATCTAAGCCACAGCATTACAGGGAAAAAATAAAGAAAATGGATCAGTTCAGAAAGCAAGAAATATAAAGGGCTAGATAGATGAATCTAGGGAGTAAGAAGGAATATGAAGGAGACAAAGACCTTACAGCTTTATTGGAAGAACCAAGAAGCTACCTTTCAGCCTGTCAACAGACAAACATGCCACGCGTTGAACAGCCTAGATTAGAAGGAAGGCTACAAACATGATCTGAACTCCAGATATGAGATGATGCCAGATATGAGATGATGCCTTTTTCTTTTTTGTTAGAGCTTCCCTTTCCTGATTCTTCAGTAAGACTATATAATTTTCAGTATTAAAGAGGTTAAACATTTGTATTGGGTCTGGCTGGGATGGAACTAACTTTCCCCATAGCAGCCTTCATAGAGCTGTGCTCCCACAGCATCACGGCTGTCTCTTCACACCCCACACCCCCCAAATGCCAGTAGGCTGGGGGTGGGCAAGAGGCAGGAGGGGGACACAGCTGACCCCAACTGACCAAAGGGATATTCCACACCATATGACATTGTGCTCAGCAATAAAAGCTAAGAGAAAGGAGGGGGAGGGGGGGCATTTTTATTAAGGTGTTTGTCTCCTGAAGCAACCGCTATGCATACCGAGGTCCCAGAAAGTGGCTGGACATCACCTGCTGATGGGAAGTAGAGAATAATTTTGTTTGTTTGTTTGTTTCCTTTGCTTCTGCGCACGGCCTTTGCTTTTCTTTATTAAACGGCCTTTATCTCGACCCATGAGTTTTTAATCTTATTTTCTCCCCCTGTCCCGCTGAGGAGGGGAATGGTAGAGCGGCTTGGTGGGCACCTGGTGGCCAGCCAAGGTTAACCCACCACAGCATTAATTCTGAAGGACCAAAGATAAAATGGAGACAAAATCTAGTGAAATTCCCTGGAAATACGGAACATTTGAGACATCTGCTAGAGGGATGGGACATAAGGAACAGTTTCTTAGTATCCAAAAGATGTGTGCATCAGAGCAAGTGAAGTTATTAAGAGTATGGGGATACATATACGGCATCGACAGAAGGAACATAGAAGCAGATTTGAAATTATGAAGTGAAGAAAGAGAAATATTAAAGTATGTAGCAGCAAAAAAAAATCTCCTAAACCCATAATGTCCTAAGATGTGAAATAGGAGGGAATCAAGGAAGCTCTGTCATTGGAAATATGAAAAAGTGGCTGAAAAAAATAAAAAGGCATACTCTAGAAAACATCAGACTGATAGGGGCAAAAACTCGTCTCTCTTTTTTCTGTGGTCTTACGAGAAGCTGCCTTTGTTCAGCAAAAAATTAATAGCATTTCTGATTCAAGACTGCTTCCTAAGCAATATAAATACCACCTCACAGCAGTTTCTATCACCACCCCAAATGCAGAGATGTCTTCTTAAGGCTCATCTCATTCTTCCTCTCTCCCCTCCTACTCCAGAATCATACCTCTCCTCTCCGTTGCACAATTTATAAATTGTATAAATGTGGAATACAGAACAGGCTACTGCAGGCAAGCAATTTTTTTGGCAATATTGTATGTGGGAAGACATCTGTGAGAAGCATCAGAAGATCTTTCATCTTCTGAACATCTCACAGATGTTCACAAATAGCGAAAATTGTTACTTTGGGGAAGGCAGCTCATGTGCCAATAAACGTAGGGAACTGGTTTAAAATAGGAGCTTGCAGGCTGTGAAATTAATAAAACAACAGATCTGACCTAAACTCCTAATGACAATCAGGCTGCTTGTTTTTGTTAATTATAGTTATTGGCAATTGAAATCAATGAGAGGTGAACGAGGGCAAGCAAATTACAACTGCTAAATTGCTACAGTTAGCACTTTTTTTTTTCCCCAAAACAAATGACAATATGTTTTATTCATCTGCTTTGCTACTTACCACATGTAACTGTGCATACTCCAAATTCTACTTCCGTGGACACAGTGGCATTCAGACCTGAACACAAAGTCTAAAGTTACATCTCTCATACAATGACAGGGGTGGAAATGCCCAATTAACAGGAAACTCACTCCTTGACATCTTTACTACTTTTTAGTTGAAATGTGAAATTTGCCAACATTTTTGCTTTCACTAACTAAACCAGAAGACGACATTTATGAAAAATTTATCATAAAATCCAGTGTGAATAGCATTCATGTTTAAACCTTAAGATGATTCTTTAAAAAGAAAAAATGTATTTTTCTTATAAATCAGCCTATGATGTTAAATTAGCCTACTGAATGCTCTGGGAAGTGCAGTGTCTAGGTTCTATGCAAATTATAGGTCTTCCCTGAAAAGAGTTAAGAAAATTTTTCATTAAACAATATTCAGTTAATTCATTTCCTTGTTCTTTCTGGCTAACATACGCCTTCCCACGTGATTTTTTCCCCATCACACTTCAAGGTCAGGTTTAGACAGCCAGCACAAAGATGAGTCAACCAGGTACAGTATTTTAATTAGGTACTGGGGTTTTAATCACTGTGATTGGGTTCCTTCCATTTTTTAATGGTACTCTGAGGTTACAGAATGGGTTTCACAGAATGTACAAAAGCAAAAGGTTCTCATCTCCATCTGGGATTCAAATCTGGATTATGTATTTTATTCCTAATAGCATGCAATTTCAATGTTTGTTCATAAGGATACTGAGACACAGTAACTGTTCCATAGAGAAACTAACTTAGTGAAGCTCCTTTGGAAATCATTCATTAAATAAGCAATAGGTCTTTTCAATTCTTCCAAATGCAAAGAGAAAGTCACTGTGACTGTTTTTACAAGTCTATACTGCCAGTCCAGCCTACTCGGATTAATTTTTTCTGATAAATACTTACCAATGTAAAGTTTGCTTTCACTGTCTCTCAGGTTTTTATATTCAGGATTTATGTTTACAAAATGTTATTTCTGTGCAGCAATGCAAGTTTATATATCACTTCTTGCTACTAAATCTCTGAGTAACATTTACATTTTTCACACCCTATCCAAAACTTTAAATTTCTCAGGTTGAAAGGAACAGATCCATTTCTCTTGCAGTCAGTGATATACAAATATAAAACCTTTATTCCTCCATTGTAAAGGATTTACACTACAGCAGCACGGTGCATTCTCCATAATGATACACTGATACTGAACTCTTTTTCCCAACGTTATAAATGAGCCATCAAAATCTTATTCTTCTGTTATCTCTAACTGTCTCTATGGTTTTGACATTTTCTTCAGCATATAAGCTGTGCTCGTCAGATCTGAGTCTTCTAGCGTATGCACAACAATAACTTAAACAATAACTTAACTATCCAGTTGAATGATAAAAAATCCAACCTTAGCCAAAACATAAGGAAAAAAATGATAAGACTAAAATCCTATGAAAACAGAGACAACCTGTAAAACAGCTAGTGTATCCGCAAACTCTATCTCTAATGAGCCTTAAAAAATAACAACTTCTTCAGAAGATGGTTCCCACCATGGACATCCTATCACGTTTCCCTTAGTTTCTTTTAAATTAATGGGGCAGTCATTCAACAGTCTGGTCTAACAACAACTACCACAGCGCAGCAGAGAGGAGGAGGAGAATTTAAGGATCCTGTCTACAGTCTAAATACAGTCCTGTTTAAAAATGCCTGTTTTCAACTTTGTACAACGTGAGTTGCGCTTGTTCGTGTGCGCAGAATAAATGTAAACATGCAACAATGAATGGGAGGGAGGGCTAGGACAGCTTCAGATGATGTAAATTCTCAACTCAGTAGATTTCTGACAATTCATATCGGCTTATGGTAAGCCCCGAACCTCTGCCCTGAAAGTAGGCATTACTGTAATTAAATTTTGAGGTGACAAGCTGAGTGTAGCCACAGCAGGGTGTCATCATGTCTGAAAGGAGAAGCTGCCATTTCCCATCCAGACACAAATTTAAAAAAAAAAGAAGAAAAAGCTTTAGAAACAAGAAGAGACACAGATATTACTAAGAGAAGGTCGAGGGACTCTGCTAACCAGCGAAAGCAAACTTCTCCTAATTATAGGCAAAGATATCAACCATGATACCCTTTCAGGATACTTCTGTCTTCAGGAGCACCGCAATGCGCAACATGACTCTTTTGTCAGAGATTCATAATGATGACCTGTCTATAGCTCTAAATAAAAAAGATACTCTATTTTCTAAGTAGTAATACTCCAAATAAACCTTTAAACACATCTAAACACTAAAAGCTGATTGCTTCTAAATTAACGAGTTAATCGGGAATCACCAATCCTGATTTCTGATTTAATGAAATTTAAAAAAAAACCAACAAAAAGAAACTTTAAGGGAAACAGGATCAGGTTCACTGACAGTCCTCTGGATAGCACAACACTTTTTACATGAATGTTATGAACCTTCCATGCCAATGTCATAATAAAAAGTTTTGTATTGCTTCCTTTACTTGCATTTCATCCCTACGTTTTAAGTGAACCAAAACGTTAAGAAAGCTTCCGGTAAGAAACTACAGATCTTTCCACTAATAGAAGATGGCTTGCTCCAGTTGCATCAGGTTCAGACAAAAATATAGTGTCAGCCCTATGCAGAGAATTATGTATATAGCTTCCATTAGCATTAATAGGAGTTATATATGTAAATCCCACACATGCTGAGATAAGAATGTGCTAAGGAACTGCATTTACATTCCTGTCAGGGGGCTGCAATTAGTACCAGCACAGCAAAGGCAGTCTGTATTCCTCTCTATATTTGGAAGCCTTGTAAAACCTATGTAGACCAGAAACCTTTGCCGTTATACACCATTTTAATTACAAGCCACATCACAGCATACATGCAGAATATTTTAATAAACACTTAAAAAGGCCACAGAAGTCCTACTAAAAATGTCAACAGAGAGCACTCAAAGTCACAGTTGTGAACTGTAGGGGAACTCACTCCCGAGTTGGGGATCTCGTTCTTGCCAAGTATTGTGGTTTTAGTACTTAATGGCATCCTGAAGGTCAAAGCATGGAGGGGAGGGGGAACAGCAGTGCTCCATCCCCAAAGTGACACCTCAAGGGGCAGCTAAGGGGACACAGGTTCCCCAGGACGGAAATCTCTCCATGGGCAAACTGGCTTTGCACTTGACAACACATCAGCTGCGAACCTGTGCGGTTCGTTGCTCGACGACAGACAGAGGGGGGTTGCACGTATCCGACTCTCCGAAGCCCACACTTTCGGCTATGAGAGTGACGAGCAGATCTGGAGCTTTCCCCGTCTCCCCAGCCTCCCCCTTCAGGAGGGTCCCTGTGATGCTGCACGGCTTAATAAAGCACTGAATACACTCTGACACCTTCCCGCTGCCTGCATATGACACCGAGGAGAGATCGTTACATCCTGGCGGGGATTAGGCCTTGCTCAGAAAGCACGACTCCGGGCAGGCCCGCAAATACCTGCTCTTCCACACGAAACCTGGTCTCCCTGCACCCCGGCCGCGCACCCCCTGCCTCCAGAGAGGGAAGCCGGGCGGGGACGGGGAAACTCCCCTCGGCGGGAGTGGGAATCACCGGATGTGCGGGAGAAGCCATAAGGGGAGACGATCA
>NW_008795523.1:3309367-3365104 GCF_000699145.1 Aptenodytes forsteri
CGGGCCCGGCCCGGCGGAGCTCCCGGCCCGGCCCCGGCAGGCCTCCCGCCTCCGGGCTGCCGTGCCCGCGCGGGCTGGCTGGTCGGTCCAGGGGCCCCGAGGTCGTAGGTTGAAGCTGGCAACCGGAGTGAGACCACTTTGCGGCCGCTTCAGTTGCTGTCACTCGTGCTGGAGCGCAAGCCCAACTTTCTAATAAAATGGGTGGCAAACTTTGCGGCACCCAAAGGGTCTGACTGCCTGTTAAAGATCGTCCTGAATAATAACATTTGCGGTTGCAACTGAAGCATCTAGTTCTTCTCCAAAGTCCAGAAAAGGCAGATTTAGATTCAAAGCTTTGTGTCTGACTCCAGTTTCTTAAAATACTACCCTAGGTCTTCCACAGTACCTTTCAACCCCCCATATGCCAGAGCCCTGTGCAAAGCGGGGCTGTGCAAACCGAAGGAATGCACCCGTGTTCAGGAAACTGGCAATCCTGTGTACGATGGGCACGTTGGACAACAGTTTTGATTGCGAGTCGGACGCCGGGCCAGCAGTAGAGGATATAAAAGCCTGCTTGCAATAAATATCCCCACTACCCAAAACCAGTGTTTGTAAGCGATGCTCCCACATTTTACACAAAATCCGTGTTGTAGTCTCTGCTTTGATGTTCAGAAAGCCTCTGCAGATGTCCCAAGCAATCTGGGCGAGAACTTCCTCCTCAGTGAGCATGATTTCCATCCACAACTGCATTCCCCCAGAATAAAGAAACGCTGCCAACGGGGTTGCTTGTGAGTGCAGAGCTGGACTTGGGCGGTGTGAAATTCGCTTTCATGGGAGTTGAAAATGAATAGAGCCTTCCCTGCATTTGAGACTACCTGTGTATCTTATCTCTTTGACTTAGCCTTTCCTTAATAATTTCTTCCCTGGACACCTGCTCTCACATGTGCAACAGCAAACATGGAAGAAAATTTCTGGAACTTATCAAGCTGCTTCCCTAAAGGCTAGAAGAGAGATTATTACTTTTATAAAATACTTGGGAGGCTCTCGGATATTGAAGGCAGAGAAAGCTGGAGAAGTGGGAAAATACTGTTTGATGGGTAATGAACCATCATTTATTCAATAAAGTTCATGAAGCTGTCAAAATTGATATTGTCAAAATAATAATTATATCCTTAATAATAGCTCCTATTTTCATATCTTCAGGACCCAAAGCCATCTAGAACTGGGAAAAAAGTCAATATTGAATAAACCCAGCTGTCTCCAGGGAAGGGAAAAAGATTGACCAAATAGGTTAAATCCGAGTGTGTATTCTAGTTTTTCTTTCATTGAGACATTTTCAACACACTTTCCTATCTGTGTGTATGCACGTGTAATGTATACCTATACATACACACAGCTGCACATACATTCCATGCCAGTGTGGCTACTTGTGATGGGATGCAGGAGACAGTTACTATGAAGGAAAGATGAATAATTTCCAGGAACAGCAGGGCTACGTACTTCTCTAGAAGAAATAGATCTTTACCATCTCTACAGAATAAGCGGGAACTCAGCTTTTTAGGCTGGGACCTAGTAAAAGGCTGGATGGCATTTTGTGTATTTTCTCAACATAATTAGTTAGGAGTGATGTCCTTTCCATTCCTTCCTTGTACTTCACGTATTTGGTATTGGTCTTGGTCTCTTTCTACAGTCTATCTGCTGCCCAGGCTCTCTCTCATTTTTTCTGACCCTTCTTATTTTTCTATTTTTATAAAAAAAGGGGACAACAATACTAATGGCAATGGGCAATATCCACTTGGCTCATGCTGTTAAGTGGCTCTGTGGAGCAGTAGTGAGCTCCCAAGTGGGCAGAGCTGTTCCACCTACTTGTGTTGCTCTCACAGCTGGCTGTACCACAGGCTGCCCAGAGAGAAGGCTGGCAAACAAACAGCTTGGAAAGAGCTTGCAGCTGCTTCTTCTTCTCCCCAGCCTCAGGACAGCCATAAAGTGTTTCTGTAGTGGGAGTGCGTATTTGGAAGCTTTCTTCCAGGCTGCTCCTTTTCTCTCCTCGCTTGGCACCATCTCCCACACAATCATTTTCCTCAGCCATTTACAGGAAGAACAGTCTGCCTGGACTTGTGGCCAGTATCACTCCCCTCCCCAGGGTTAGGAACGGTGGTCGGAGTCACAGTACTCCTTAAAACTACCCATATGTGAAGCTGGGTATGAGGATGCAGCTAGGAGCAGTAGACAGAGCTTCTTAAGTGTTACAATCACCTGGAATATGATTATCTCAATTCTGTCTTCAGGCTATATGGGATGTGGACTTTCAATTTAGCCATATAATGCAAATGGTTTCTTGCTGACTTTATTAGTCTAGCCGCTAATTAATAGACCAAATAACACCATTACCACAACGCCAGCAGATTTGTACTTTAGCCTGAACTCATTCTCGGTAAGAACATGGCCAGATTAGAACCTCGGTAGTTTTCTGAGTTAATAACTGTACTTGCAAAGGGTTCAAGTGGTGTGCAGCCAAATGACATAGACAACATTTAGAGTGAGCAAAGCCACCTTGCCTCTTTTATTCACACCGATAACCCAGGTTGTTAACGAGGTAAGGAAGATGTTTTATACTTTTAGAAAACAGGAGTTCCATGCAGTGCTGTTTTCTGCAACAGGACTCTGTTCATCAATAGAATTTCTTTACTCTCTGTGCATGGGCCAATAAATAATTCTGTAAGTCGTATCTCATTGAAAGCCTCTGCAGCGGGAGCTCATGCCAGAAGGTCAGCACATCTGTAGTGGTCAAGGGGAGCTGGGCAACAGTTCTGAAAAACGCCTCCTCTTGTTTTGTTCCTATGCACAGATAATGGCATGCTTCTTCCACTGGCTAAGAATTGTTGCCATAGTAATGTTTCCAGCACTCCTTTGGATCAATAGCAGAACGGAGGGTTTTTCAGGTATTTCTGTTCTTTGCAAGCCTGCAGTCATACCCCATATATATTTCCTTTTATAAAACAAGTTTATTCAAAGATCTTTCAGCACTGTACAATTACGTGAAGAAAGCAACATAAACCTGGTGTACAAAGATCTTGGGTCAGAATCAGACCTCCAATGGGCAAGTGCAGTTCTGTCAAGAGAGTAGAGTTGCATTTGCTTAATGAAAGCCCTGAACTTGGCCCTTGTAGGCCTATCAACACCTCAGCAAATGCTAGAACGAAGTGAAGTTGCAGAACTGGTTGCATTTTTTACTGAGGGTCCAGCTGTAGTTCCATTCACAAATCAGTGGGATTTTTCAGTTGATTTAAAGTTCATTCGCTGGTTCATGGACACTCTGTAGGTACCTGACATATTGCCACAGCACAGGTTCAAGCTGATTAGATGCTACTAATTCTAGGGCGGGAGTGAAATGTTAAGGGCTGAATCTACAAAAGCGTGGATTTAGTCACTGCACTGCCACTTTCAGCAACCACCTTCAACATGTAGATCATCAGAATCTGCCCATCTGCTCTACACATGCCAAAAGACTGCGTACGTGTTGAATAGAGGCCCCTACATTTCCCCTACATAACGTAGCAGCTAGGGCATCTCAGCATTTGCAGTGAGCTAATTTAGCTGTTTGCTGGGAACCGTCCCATTCCCAGTAAACAGTCTGCAACAGCCATGCTGTGTAGGAGGTTTTAAGAGTCAATATGGGCCATTCATGCTAGTTGACCTCTGTGTTGGAGAATGACTGCAAGCATGGTTAATGTATGCAGACAGGCTTTGGTTGAAGATGAAGCATTGCCATGTCTAAATGTTTTTGTGAATTTAACATGAAGAGCTGAGGACAAACTTCTCATGTAGAGTGTTCTGCTTGCCATATTGATATACAAGCAATAAAGGAGAGCACGATTTGCTAGCAATATATTTTGCATCTTTTTAGAAAAAAAATCTCAAACTCTGCTTAGATTTCTCCATGGGATAGTGATTCTTTTACTTCAGTAGTTTACATCTAAACCTTACTGTTCACAAGCCTATTATGCATTTTTCTATGCGTAGATTCCTTTACAAAGAGCGGTATTTACCTGCAGATGCTGCACAAGGCTCCTTCAGGTATTACAGTTATTCACTTCTAATTGGAATGGGAACATGCTATCTTCTGCAATTATGTGGTGCATTTTTTAAATAGTGACTAATACTTCATTGCCTGCTGAAAACATCTCCAAATCACAAATACAAGTGGCTTCTGCAGGAACAGCGGTAATCAGCACCATAGACACAACTCAGAAAGATTCATTACAGTTCCCTCACAATTCCTAGGCTGGTGTCTGCATGCATATATCACCGAGCAGAAAAAATTAGGCACTACTTCTTCTTTTCCTCTTATCTGACATTTCTCAGGAGAGCTGGTATTCCATATGTACTTATTCTCCCCCTTCCTTGCTTTCACCAAAACTGGAGGAGCTTTCCTTTATCTTCTACAGCTCCTTCTTCCTTGCTGGCAGTGAGGCCCTCTTGCCTACATCTACATATCTGGCCTTCCAGAAAGGAAGACAAGAGGAGAAAGGAGTAGGGGAGGAGGAGAAGACACATGTCTGGGTTTTGTCATGAGATGGAGTCAGGATGCATCTAGGCTGCTGGACACTGGAAAACACTCTCGAGTCCTGCGGCTTGTATGTAGTTCTTTGTCTTGGCGGCCTTGTGAAGAGAAAGACGGGGGAATTCAACTGAGATTTCTGTCCATGGGCAATAGCATGCTGTGATGGTATGATTCTGTCCATGTTCTTTAGGGACTACACAGGTCTTTCCGACACCCAGCTTTTTCAACAACAATACTTGTTAAATATTTTATGCTAGAAATATCAGAGGATTTACATATATTCTTAGACTCTCTCATATAGTCCCATCCATTTTCCTGTTGCTCTGAACAGACTTTAGTGAGAAAGGTTAGAGGCACAGTAACTCCATGTGAGGAGAGAGAGATTGAGAACTGGGAGAATGACTGCTGAAATGGCCTGCTACATCTGTACATACACCACAGGCCTCATTTTGCTCCCAGGGTTACAGCCTTTTTTGGTCAGAGTGGTTGTTCAGATGTAAATGGGGACTGAGTACAAGTCAAATTAGTTTTAACATAAGCCTGCTCATGAGAAGGACAATAGAAGTTTTCTTAATAACATCAAGGGATGTTATTAAGGGATCAAAGGATCAAAGGGATCAAAGCCCAAGCCCTGAGCATCAACAGCGCTGAGAAGGTCCGGTTTTATCTGTTTCTGGCTTGCACTCAGCACCAGCGAAAATAAAGTCTGCACCATAAAGGAGATTCCAGGTTTTACAGGTAAATGGGTAAATTCATGGACTGGCATTTCAGGACCAAAAAATATAGCCTTAAAATACAGCAGCTACAGGCATGCACGTCACCTGGTCAACCAGGTCTTTCTCTTAAAAGTCTAGCTGATACCTTAGATCAGCTCGAGAAGCTAATTGCTGTAGTGAGGCCTTACTTTCTAGCTCAGTTGCTGTTTGTTCCCTAAGGGAATGCCCCCGAGGCTACCCCTGGCACTTCAGCCTTTCTGTTTACCCACTCTCTCATCCAGAATTCACCCGCCTCCACATGGTGTTCCTTGGCATCCTCACTAGCACGGAGCCTGCAGTAACTCTAGCTTTGCTTGTCTCTGCACACAAGCGAGAAAAATGCCTGCGTACAAGGCAACACATGAATGCCCTGCCACCGGGCCAGAGGCAGAATGCAAGGAACTGCTAAGTAGATGCCAGAGCTTCCACGCTGTCCTGCTAGCTTTCCTCTTCAGGCAGCTCATCACATTCAGGAATCATGCTGTTTTCATCTGCTATCCCCTGCAGTTTGGCAGAAGCATCCTCTGAAGAGACCTAGCAAGACCTAATGCTTATTAACTCCTCCTCAGATATCCATGGGTCTGGATGCACTGAGATACCATGGTAATGAGAGCAGTAAGAGTGTCTAGACAGACAGACAGACAGTAGTCCCACAGCTAGGGGAGAAATTTTGCCAGCAGATATTTAATCAAATTAACTGTTATGTATTCTGAACAGAGGAACATGTGAATATGCAACCCATGTGTCCGGTGAAACTAGCGATTGCCTGCTATGACAGTTTTTATAGGATATCACAGAGCCTCTGGCAAATATGCAATTAACAAAATACTTAAATAAAATGACATCTAACATTTGACAAGCTGTGTTATTAAAAGGGCTTCTTCAATAGTATAGTGTTTTCCTGGGAGTGATGGGGTACCAAACCAATCTTCCAGATTACAGTTCTTAAAAGGAGGGAATTAAATCACTTTAAAAGACTGTCTCTTACATAGCCTACACTTAAAAGTCACCACAACCATTTCTGATAAGGATTTCAAAGTGCAAGATCCATTTCTGTCTTAGATGTTGATCAGCTGTGCACCATTCCCTTATGTGCGTTTGCCTTGGTAAAAATAGATCTTGATCGACTCAGGTGCGGAAATTAGGAGTTGCCTTGAATATGTTTGTTTGTTTGTTCTCAAGCATAAATTATGTTTGAACAATAAGGGCATGGCTCTCCGAAGGGCTGAGCACCTGCAGCTCACATTCCGCTCAGCTGGAGCTATATATGCCAAGCAGCTCTGAAAAGCCAGGGTTGTAACTGTTGCATTGGATGAGATTTATACAAACAGTATTGATCGACAACTAAATCTCAGTATAGGGCTGCCTTTCCCTTTCCAACTTACCGTGTTTACTTAGAGGCCTAGATTCTGTGTAAAACATTCAGAATAATTTTGTTTAATTAAAAGACTGCAGTGAAAGGAAAGAAAGGCAAAGATGTGCCTTGTTCTGCAGTACAATAAAAGTAAGTAAATACAATTCCAGTTAATTATCCATCACTCAATACAGAGACTTCTACTTAATCTAATCACTGGTTAATTAGATTGTCTCTTTTATTTGATCAAATCTACTGTAACCAAATCATCTGCATTTGCATTGTGCTTTGTTTATTTTGATGATTTTCTATTATTAAAAAGGTCACTGTGAGGTCAATTTACGCCTGTATTTGTTGTTTAATACAACAGGGTTTCACATTACATAAATATCTTTCTGCAGAACTGGATTTGAGGCTCAGGCTTTTAGAGCTATGCAAGTATTGAAGGATCTAAAACCTAAGATTTTCAAAGGAATTAGATGCCCCACTCTGATTAAGAAGCAGTATCTTTGACAATCTGGGCTATATTCAATGAGGTATTTCCCAGAATCAACAAGGTACTTCAATAAGGAGTGAGGAACCTAAATGGAGAATATATGCAAGAAAGAGTTTAGGCTCACCATTTCTAATTTAGAGTCCACTCCATTTCCCTGTGGTGATCCCAAGTCAGGCCAGGGTAGTGCAATGCAGCTGCGCCTGCAGTTGAGCTGCTCAGCTGATGGATGGTAACGTGTTAAGCGGCGGTGATTTGGTTGCGTGTCTAAGTCTCTAGAGAGTAAGTCCTATTTTGGCTTTCAGTGAGACTTAGAGCATTTTTAGAGATGTTTTACCTTCCTGTAAGCTAACAGGTATGCTTACCTGATGTAGCTCTCTGTCCCAGCTGCCAAAAGTGAAGTGGTGCACAGGCTAAAGCTGGCCTAAGAAACAGGCTATTCCTGGGTGTTTTAGAAGAATCAGGAGGAAGATACTTTTAACAAATGGAGAAGATTATGGGCTACAGTTGAGGGGATTATGATGCCTTGGTCCCATATTGACATTAGCCTAGTGCAGAGAGGACACCCTGAAGCTACTCAAGCTGGGATAACTGATAAGCAACCAGAGCAGAACTGGGACATTGAAGGGTTCAGAGGACCTGAAAACAAGAATAGCAACGACTCCCTAAATTTTCCCATGTAAATGTGAATACAGTGGCGTTCACTGCTTCTCTCTAAAGTGCTGTTCAAGACCATGGTAAGTACATGAGGGAAATTTCCTTATCTTGAATTTGTGAGAGCTGGGGTTGGTGATAAGAGCAGGGATAGTATAATAAAGAGTGCTAATCTCATCATACAATGCTGCTGTGTATATTGCTATGGGCCAGCTCTAGGTATAGGCAAAATAGGCAGTTGCCTATGGCAACAGACTGCTGGTGAAACCAGAGTGAGTTCAGGCTCCTGCAGCCGCCTTTGTCAGTGCGAGTGCCCTGGAGAGCCAGCCTGGTGGCTGTCACTGGAGGATTCAGGACATGTGGGGCTGTGGCCTTTGATGGCAGTAGTGAAGACCTATGGGATTCCCCGCAACTGTTGTCATCAACCCTCTGCTCCCCTGACACCCGTGTCATAGCAGAGGTGCAAAGCGTGACTCTCCAGGACCCTCCCCTGGCTCTGCTGCTGCTCTTTTGCAGCAAAATTCACTTTTGCCAGCACTTCTGAGATACCTGGAGCTGACTTGCATCATGAGAGTCCTGTGGGCTTACGGTTTCTCGGGGCAGCTTGAGGTTACTCAGACTTACATCTTTATCGGCTCCTCAGAGCAATGGCAATGCCAGCACTGACAGAAAGAAGTCAGGAAGGTATCATGCTGCGGCAGGAGAAACAAGCCAGGCCTTGCAGAAATGTGCAGGCGAAGATCAAACAATTTTTCATGAAATCATGCCAGAGAACTAGGGATATTTCTGTGCCAAAATAATGCAGAGCATGGTAAGTGAAGAAGAATTGTTGCTGGGTCATTCTGGGAGCTGAGTCAAAGCCAAGACCCACCAGCTAGCAGCCTCACATTTCTAGCCTTTCCTGTTGCATCTTTGACCCAAGCAGAGCCTGAACATCATTTGTGTTGGAAAGTCATAACTGTGATTTCCAGTGCTTTCATATTATAAAGCAATTTCTGAAAAGTCATGATTTCTCATTGGCAGGTACTCCATCACTGGAAAGCATCTGAAGAAGTGCTTTTTCAAAGAATTTTATTCCAAGGCTCATGTATTGGTCTGTGTGCATTCATGTTTACAGAGCACTGAACTGTATTTGCTTTGTTGCTTCATTACTAGAAATATTATCTGCTTGCAAAACAATACGTGTTTGGGAAGGGATTTGGTGGGAGGGTGAGGTTGCTCAAAGTTTATTTTTTGATCTCGTTGCCAATTACTGCTGATGCCTGCTGCTTAAGTAAGTAGGCTAGTTGAAAAAGGCAACTCCTTTTTTCCATGTCCATAAATGATCCACTGCCATTTGGCAGTGCTGTGTGAAGGTGTAGCAAGGGCATAACGTTAACAGCCCGGCACGTACTGACTCCCACCTCTTCTCCACAGGGAGTCTTTTTCTGGGCTCAAACAAGGTGAGGTTCAGCTCTGTCTCAAAGACCTGCTGCTGGGTGTCTGGGGATATGGCATATTCTCTGCCTCGCTTAGCAAGCTTTCCATAGGCTGTGCAGTCTGAGATTCCTCGTCCTTTTCTTGCCTGGACCAGACCTGCAAACAATGTCCTGATATTTTTTTTTCTTTTAGCTGCAGCTTATTTTGAATTACAGTGTGAACCTGGAGCCAGCAGAGATGAGCAACTCCAAAACTGGTGGGAATTTAAAGGAGGGTTAATGACCAGTCAGTGAACGATTCGAAATTCGTCCATGCCGCTCACCATTCCTGGTTGCTCACTGCTAAAAATTACGCGTGGAGAATTTGATTCATTTATTTGTGGCACCACTTTGGAATCAGCAATAGAGTCGTCATACCTCTGGCTTAGTTAAGATGACATTATTCTAGAGATGTCTCTTTCCGCCGCCGGAGGCAGATGTTTTGTCCCCGAGGTGGTGCCTGTTCATTGAAAGCAGAGTTGCTCCACAGCCTCGCTCCTGAAGAATTCTTCCAGCAAAACTCTCCCAGTGTCCCTGCAGCAGTGGCTGTGGAGACCTTTTCACAGAGCTGCTTTTTAATTGCTGTTATCTGTATTCATAGATTCATGGATCGAAGGCTGAGAGGGACCATTGGATCATCTCTTTTGACCTCCACGAGCCCTTAAATGTCATCATTTACCCCTGCATTGAACTCGTGTTTAGCTGTAGCATGTGTTCCAGCGGGGACGCAAAGTTACCATGGGACAGAGAATTCGGCACCGCTTCTGGTGGTTCATCTCCTCTGCTGTTAGAAATATACGCTGCATTGTGGCAGTGCCTAAGGGAGCCGTCTCAAGGCCTGAGGCCCCTTTATGCTGCCCCACTATACATAATTTAAAAAGACAGCTATTGCCCCAGAGAACTTAGAGACTGTGAAGTATATGTGAGGCTTAATGTCAAATAGCATATTATGCAGTGGGTTTCAGGCTGCTTGGCCAAGTGAGGAAAAAATTAAACAATACAGTGTCCTAAAGTAGTTTGGGACCGAGGGCTGAAACGCAGAAGGCAGACACAAGGTTTGCACAAATGTCACAGGCAGAAGAGGAATGATTCAGGGAGGACAGTTGCCCTTAGCATGTAATTCATAAATAAGAATAAATAAATAGAACGTGCAGAAGAAATATAAAATAATAATAAACCGAGAAAAATTCAATCAGGTCCCTGAGGACTGAAGAGAAAAAATAGCCTTTAGGAGAGCCGGACTCTCTGATCTTTTTCTGAGCTCTGGGTGCCTGCATTCTCTTTACAAAATTATTAATAATCGAAATAAACAGCAGGCTTAAGGATTTTCAAAATGCTGAATAAAATCAGCTCCCACATATACAAAATATTGTTTCCTGGTGTATATATTTATTAATCTGATTAGAAAGAAGGGAATGGACTGAGCAAAATAATGTAATTATGTCCCTGAATGCATGGTTGAAGGTAATTTAGGGGTTTATTTCATTCTTTTGTCCTCTAGAATATCATCTCAGTTTTCTAAGCAATACTTTTTCCTTCTGCAGGGCCTTCAGTACTGGTTGGGATGTTTACATATTTTTCTCTTATCTCCTCTGGAATATCTATTGGTATTTTCAAGGCAGTCTTTTTCCTTCAGACTGACAGAAGAGTTAAAACCTTAAAATTGTGTGGGCCTCATTCTTCATTTGCATTACATTTGTACCTCTTAGGTGAACCGAGTTTGGTGGACTATCTTCTGTGTGATTCCAGTCTGAGAGGAGAATGAGGCCTGTTATTTTCCTGACTAGCTGTGCTAGTTGTGGCTGGGGTTGAGTTAATTTTCTTCAGAGTAGCTAGTATGGGGCTATGTTTTGGATTTGTGCTGGAAACAGTATTGATAACACAGGGATGTCTTAGCTATTGCTGAGCAGTGCTTACACAGAGTCAGGACCTTTTCTGCTTCTCACACCACCCCACCAGCGAGTAGGCTGGGGGTGCACAAGAAGTTGGGAGGGGACAGCTGGGACAGCTGACCCCAACTGACCAAAGGGATGTTCCATACCATATACCGTCATGCTCAGCATATAAAGCTGGGGGAAGAAGAAGGAAGGGGGGGAAGTTTGGAGTGATGGTGTTTGTCTTCCCAGGTCACCGTTACGCGTGATGGAGCCCTGCTTTCCTGGAGATGGCTGAACACCTGCCCGCCGATGGGAAGGAGTGAATGAATTCCTTGTTTTGCTTTGCTTGCATGCGTGGCTTTTGCTTTACCTATTAAACTGTCTCTATCTCAACCCACAAGTTTTCTCACTTTTACTTTTCTGATTCTCTCCCCCATCCCACCAGGGGGGGCGAGCAAGCGGCTGGGTGGTGCTTAGTTGCCAGCTGGGGTTAAACCACAACACTAGCTCACCAGTACAAGTTGATAATCGCTGGGTCTTGGGAAGAGTCAAACATTACTGCTTAGGTTGAAAAGCATTCAGCCTCTTGTGTTTTCCCTGTGAAGTAGCACGTTTCGCTGAATTTTAAGTTGACCTTGGCTTAGCTAATCAGGGTCTTGGAGCTATTGCAGTAAGGCTTGAGCCATTTATAATGCACTCAGATCTTCCCAGGGGCTGAGTTAAGGTAAAGCACTGGTAAAGACAGCAGCTATCTACCCCCACCCACTTGCACCCTTCGTCACTACAAGTCATAACACAAAGATCCAAACAGAGGAAACACTGAATTAGCTCCTAAAAAACATCACTGGAAAGCTAAATTTGGTGAAACTAGCTGCAGATTGCTTCACATGGTAGTAACATGGGCATATACAAAGGATTTCAGCATCTTGGACGGTTTCTGCTTGGATTCAGCCTTCCAGACCGAGATGTGCATTGCTTGATGCAGCTCTGCTTGCTCAGATTGCTCCCTCTAAATTTCCAGTAGCTTGGCAAAGGGTCTACGTGGTCCTGTAGCAGCCCCAACCAGGCTGATGCACACCCTTGCTGCCTTTGAGGCAGGCGACAGCAGTACTACTGAAGAAGGAATATGCCATGAGAGCAGGCAGATGCAGGGAAACAGGGAGCATCAATGCTACGGGTAGTGAAGGCTGAGGCAGGAGCTTCAGTAGAAAACCTCTGGCCAACTGCTATGCAGGGGAAGAAGCTGTTCTGTAATATTTCTTGCTCAGATGTGATGGATGTTCAAATGCCTTTAAACACATCCACTTACCTTTGAAGTCAGAAACAATATTTAAGGTAATCTATAAACTGGCAGACACAGAAGGCTCTGGGAGCAACTGAAGGAAGCAACTGATAGACCTGCATTATCCAGCACGACACAGTTCAGGAGACTCACTGGTGTGGAGGGTATACATGAATGGGGCCTCTGATTAAATGCCACCAGCTGTCTGTTAACCTAAGATCAAGATTAGCAGGTTGGCAGAGACATCCCAGCTAGGTCTGGAAGGACTCCATCTGCGCCTGTCAGTCCAGGCTCAGCTCTGCCCAACCCTATGCACCCTCCCCAGTCATATGCACTCTACTCGGCCCTACGCACACTACCCAACCCTATGCATCCTTCCCAAGGCTGTGAGTGTGGAGGAGCGGGATATACTAGCTTTGCAGAAAAGCAGCTTGCCTCTGGAAGCAATATGTTTGCAGTCATGGTCTCTTCACTCCTTCATGCTTTTTCTTAGCATGTCTCAGGCTCAGTGCCCTGTGCAGTGGATGGAGGAAGGTCTGTGCTGAGACATCTCTTTCTGTGCATGGGACAGAGGAGCTGGAGCAAGGGGCTGAGGGACGGGAATGTGGTCTCTGGAGGGATGTCCTGCCAGACTGCCTGTGCATGCCAAGGAGCTCCAGGGAGAATTCAACTGGCAGGAAACCAATTTCCTCCCCAAGTTTACCACTGCGTGAGAAGACAAGAGGGTGCTTCGGAAGCAAGACCAAGATCATTCTGATTGCTTTACACCTGTGCAGTGGATGGAGGAAGGTCTGTGCTGAGACATCTCTTTCTGTGCATGGGACAGAGGAGCTGGAGCAAGGGGCTGAGGGACGGGAATGTGGTCTCTGGAGGGATGTCCTGCCAGACTGCCTGTGCATGCCAAGGAGCTCCAGGGAGAATTCAACTGACAGGAAACCAATTTCCTCCCCAAGTTTACCACTGCGTGAGAAGACAAGAGGGTGCTTCGGAAGCAAGACCAAGATCATTCTGATTGCTTTACATGACATACAAGTGACCTGAGCAAGACACTCAGAGCCCCCCTCCTCCTTCCAGATGCGTTTACCCTGGTGTAACTCTAAAGCTCGGTGGAGCTACAGCTTTATCAACAAGAAGAGGCAATCTGGACCCCTTGAGCAATGTGACGTGGGAGCATTAAAGAGGCAGAATTATTGGTGCCAAAGAGGAAGATGGGTCAGCAGTGGCCTCTGACAGTAATGAGAGAATAAGAGGCTCTGATGGGAGTTCCTCTCAGCCCTTCCTCATCAGAAGGGCAGGAGCTGTATTGTGGAGCCTTCGAATACACAGAGGAATTAGAGTGAAATTGGAGGCTCTCGGTGACCTGCCACATTTTAAGAGGAACTCTTGGGCAAAAAAGTAGGAAAAAAACCTCCTTTTTTTACCTATAAAATTGAAATAAAACAAGTAATGGTATATGTCAGTCCCTCCAGAAGCCTTCACATTTCCCTTCACTCTCAGAATTCAACTTAATAGGCTCCAAACATAGACTGCTTTAACAGCCAGTATTCTGACATCTTTTGGTGTTATCTAGAAAATGTCAGCAGCTCAAATGCAGAATAGAAATGTGGCTTCAGTTTTCTTTCAAGCAATTTATTTTTTTTGTCCTTTGACATCCAGTAGCTGCAGGGGTGATGCCTCAATTCCAGAAGTAGCTGCAATTAAATGAAATGTGATAAAAAGAGACATCCAAATTCCAAACAGGTTTCAGATTAAGTTTTTGAATATGTAAATTTAGAAACATAAATTTAAATTTAAACTACAGGGAAAAAAATGAAGAGCATTTTGGCTGCTTAGAAAATTTAATACAAGATGTTTTCTTCTTTTTAGGGCTCGCAAGTCTAAGTTCCAGGCAGATGGAAACATTATGAATCCTATATAGGCACATCATGGTCAATTTGATTTAAAATAAAGTAAAACTTATTGAGGTGCAGCATTTCTACACATATGGTGCAAGAACAAGCTTTGTGACTAGCTAGATGCAGACAAATACAATACCTCAGCATGTTAATACATCTTCTACCCCCTTGCTTTTCAAACTTCTCTGCCATTTTGCTCTTGAAGTCCTGTACATTTTAGGGGTGTTGTGACATAGTTCTTTACCGATTCTCAGCTTTCCTTCACTTTGTCGTGGTCCCCTTGTACTTCTGGTGGTTTACAAGAGTCCAACAAGGACCTCACCTTCTGGCCCGTCTCCTACAGTCTCAAGTCATGTACCCTTTTAGCTACTTTGGGCTGAGAAATTTCAGGTGTGCTTTGCAAATCCAGACCTCTGATGAAAACCACACCTTTAATTTTCTTTCTGAATTTATTTATCACATAGCTGTAATCTTAAACTCAGGATGGCTAAACTGATGCTTGTTTTTCCTCTACGTGAAACTCTGCCTTCTTCCTGTCCTTCTCCAGTATCACAGATGTGTTGCCTTTGACCCAGTCTTCCCACATCACCTCTAGATTTTGGCCTTTTCATCCTTATACTACTTGTCCAGAAGCTCGATTTCTTTTGCCATCAACACTTCCTTTCTCGTTGCCTCTCATTTCAGCAATTTTATCTCCCTGAAGTTAATTTAAAATATTAAGTGTTCAGGTCATCTTTCAGACTTAACTCTGGCCACAACCCACTGCTCTTCAAGTGCATCCCATGGTTTAGTCAAAATTTCTCACCTCTGCATTTAGGGCCTTTCATTTCTTAGCTTCACCAGTTCTATTTAGATGAGTAAATTATGACACTGACCATGCCATTTCTTGCAGAATAGTTCCAGACTATTCTGCCCATCAGTCTACCTTTCTGTCTAAAAGATGCATCTTCTTCCCATGATGCATTTTAGATTTGGGGGAAAATCTCTGTATTCACAGAGGTACTAATATTCACCTCCGTATAAGATCTTAAAAAAAACCCAAAACACTGTTGTCCTTAGTTGGCTCAATGATAACTTTTCTTTCCTATACTTTCACATTCATGCCATTTCTCTTCATTACCTCTTTGCCACAAGTCAATAACAGTAATATCAGCAACAAAACCTGCCACCAAAGAATCCTCCAAATCCTGCACCACCTACAGCGTCATCAAACAGCAGATTATCCTCTCAATCATATCACAGATGCCTCTGCATCTGTGTTTCTACCGTACAGCCCCAAATCATATGACTGCCTCTGCATCTGTGTTTCTGTCATACAGCCCCAAACCTGAAAGAAACTGCCATCACAGAGTGATATCACCGGCTGCTACCATAATATAGATTCTTTGGTGACAAATATCAGTATTCTACTTAAACCTGACTTTAAAGAAAGAGAGAATGTGTTTGAATTTTAATTTCATTTAGACCCATTAGAGAAAAAGAAACCTGAAAATCCAGAAAATTTCGTTCCAGTTTTGTACATCCACAAAATCTGAGTGTTAGGCATAATGTTAAAAAGCTTCACTACCAAGAACTATGCAAGACTTCCCTAAAAATCCTTCCAGTGACTGCTTAAGTCTGTTTTTTTTTCTGATCCTAACAAGGTTTAAGGTCATTCAGTCTTCCTCTCCCTGTTAAAATATTGTGTGGATTACCAAAACGTAATTGGTGCTTAAATACCATGCTGTTATTGCCTTGAGTCAAACAGATATGCAAAAGGGGCAGCAGGAATGTGTGATAAAACACATTTTGGAATGGAAACTAATGCTTTCTTTAGCACTAGTCTAACTCAGCGGGCATCTTGGATTCAAATTAATGGACTGTTGGCAGCTGCTTATAAAATTAGGTTCCAAAGCATAGTGCAAATCTAAAACTTTAATACCTTGCAAGCAGCTGCAAGGAATCTCTTACAACTCCAGTGCTGCATGGAAGTGGAAGAAGGTCTGATTTTTGCTCTGTAAATGTTTACCTCTTCTACCAGTTTTGTCACTATATTGTATTTGGGATTAAAAGACTTTGATAGCTGAAACTAATTGCCGAGGAATAATAACCTGGCATTCTTATATATCCATCAGAGACGTGGATTGGCTCAGTAATATAAAAATTGGCCGGAGGACAGAGACTTAGCTACTAGCATCCTAATAGGAGAGATCCGGAAGAGGTTTTATTATTTGTCTTCCTTTTCAGAATGATTGTCTTTGTGCGTGTGTGCGTGTGCGTAGAAGGCTTGGCAATGATATAATCTTGGAAGGCTTTTAATCAGCTCAAGGAGCTTAACTTAATACAAGAAAATGTATCAAAGCAAATGTTAAAGAAGTTGGCCTGTCAGTCAGTGAGCAGCTGAAGGGCTGAAGGACAGCGTGCGACACCCATTACGCAGCGAGTGCCGGGACTAACAAATGCCAAGGTAGCGGCTGCAAAAAACCCACGGGCTAATAACTCGCGAAAGGTAACGAACAGCTGAGGATCTCTCTACGTTACGTGTCCTGCCCACCATGCTTATGCGCTCAGAGAGCGACTAAGCTCGCGAGCCAGGATCCAACAACTAAACTGCATTCACACATGACTAAAGGGAACCTTAGCGGTAAGGATGTGACATATGTAGCTTAAATTTATGACGGTTCATCTGCTGTGTGAGTGGTATCTTGAATGGAGTCCAACAGCTCTTCCGTCAGCTGCATCCATATGCTATGCATGTGTTCCCTGCTAAGCACATCTTTTAAATTTAGTCTTTGTGGGTGCATGTTCTACACTTTCTCCATGTTTGTAGCTCTTTCGTGTGCATTCTTTAGAAAAATACTCCTGTTCATTTCAAAGGCTGTCACAAGCTCTTCAGATGCTCTCCAGCCGTTCAGCCATGACCTCGGCAAGATGCCCCAGCGCCCTCTCTCCCCGTTTCACCCCAGCCGTGCAGCAGCCATCGCCACTCTTTGGGCTGCACTGCGAGTCGTGAGCTCCTCGGGGAACCGTTAGCGCAACCTTTGTTCAGAGGTGGTGAACATCCTGCTGGTGCTTGCAATGATGTTTTCCCCCGTTTAAAATTTATAGACTCTTACGCAGAATGATCTGAATATGGTGACAAGCCTCCCCACACAGCATCTTTTCTGGTGGATTTTAAGCCTCTTCCATCGATTTTTTTAATCAATGTTTACCACTAACAAGAGATCCCTTGTCACATTTTTGCCATATGGGGTAAGGGGTGAGTGTTTGTATCTTTGAAAGCAATAGTTGCCCTTCATGGTTCTCTCCCAAGTCTCCAAAGTGAAAGAACCTTTCCTAGAAGAAACTGTGAGCCAAGCAGAAATAGGCGTCAAACTACCCAGTAGCACAATGGCGCACACACAATAGATTATAAAAGCCTTTTCTCTGGCAAGCATTTGTTCCCAAGTCTTCTTCTGGAACAGAACATACTGCCCTACACATCAGCGAAGAACTGAAGACTCAAGGAAAATAAGAAAATTAGAAGGGAGACAAAATATTAAATACTCTTCTCACAACTAGCAAATGTGGAGGAGTACTGCCCTGGTATTAAAGACTAGTGCTGAGTTCAGATTTGTGAAAGAAGTACATAGCAGTTCCCAGAGGAGGGGGGGAAAGCCAAAACACTCAAAGCATAATGAATCTGGACACAAAATTATATGTTCACATAAAAATGTTATGAGGAAAAAACAGAACAGTGAAGTGCTAAAAAGTATTGTCTGCACGGTCAGGAATTAAATTGTAAGCTAACATTTGAAAATTGAATGGTGGTAAAGCTTAAAAAGCAGAGGGATTAAGGAATCTGCTGTAGCTCACATGGTAATCTGTGCCAGAAAAAAGTACAGAATTTGGATGTCTTCTGGTTTTAATGACACACGCTGTTTCCTCTTCCCACAGATAACCCTACGGATGTGGTCGTCTTGCAAGGAGAGGGTGAATTAAAAAATAGCATCTATTCAAATATTTAGCACATGCCCACAGTGGAATTCATGTTACCTAACTGCAGCAGTCTGAAAGTTGGAAATGGGATTCATCTGCCCAAATTTAGATTCCTACAGTGCACACGTCAACAGCTGAGCAACTCATACTGACTCCTTTATAGGCAATGAAGAGAAACAGGCACTTCTGATGCGTAAGCACATCTCATCCTAAAAAATATGTCCAAAAGAGATCCAGCAAATCATATGTAGAAGTGGCTTTTTCGCCACCAACTATAAAGAGAGTCCAGACCGTTATCGTTATGATACAGGCTTTTAAAGTTTGGCGAGATGAATCTCTCTCTGGGTGTCTAATCTAAACTGATCGTTCTCGTTCTCTCATGGTGTTGACAGAGAGAAACAGTCACTTCCAGAGGTCTTGGTCATCTTGGTCATCTCCCTCAGCTACAAATGCCTAAGATAGCTGGTATGACCTCCCCTCCAGAGGTATTTGCTGCTGGGGGGTAGAAGCCTCTGGGATTGCTGAGGAGTGTGAACTGAGAGGAATTGAAATTATTTGAGCCATTCCTCATTCCCACACGTCTATTTTTGTGGTTTTAAAATGTTGCCTCCGGAGATATGGAAGGCTCAGGAGGACAGTGCCAGAAGAGAAGGAGGGGGCTCCAAGGGCGAGTGAAATCTGAATGTGTCATTTTTATTTACGTATCGTTTAAGCCACTGCCTTCCCTGAAGTTTTTCCCTTCCTCTGTCAGTAGCTGCTGCTGTTAGTGTCGGCGAGGAAGGGCATTTTTTCTTCAGAGACGCCATGCTGTGCACACAAGGCTTGGAGGCCTGTCCCGAAGCCAGCTTGCCTTCCTCCCCCAAAGTCAGAGCATTGCTTGCCCGCTAGCACACCCTATACTGGAGAGAAAATTTAAAAAAAAAGGCGGGGAGACATAGGAAGGCACAACGGTGAATGGGATATTAAGGATAATGAAACTGGAAATGCCTTCTCTTTTTTCCTCCATTTGTCCTGAGATTATAGTGAGATAATCCCTCAATTCACAGTTATTTCATCCCTCTCTGATTCACGCAGTGATCCCTGGAGTATGCAAATGGTGGGCTGCAGGTTTTTCTGGTCACTGCGCTGCCTTTCGTTGCTCCATGCCAAGTGAGGCGTCAGGTCTCCTGCAGAGCTCGGGTGTAGCTCTCTGATGTGGCTGCACACATGTACATGTACACACACACGCAGAGCACCATCTTGGGGAAGGTGCAGTGGCGTGGATTGCAAAGAGACTCATTTTTCATCCTTCCAGGTACTGACGGAAACACTCAGCAAAATATATGCCTTTGTCTTTGTTTTGCACTGTCCCTCCAGAAAGCCGTGTTCAGAATCTCACACCTCTTTTTCCTGTTTAAGCCTCCTTTAATTGCCTGCTACATGCAAAATGGATCCTCATTAAATAGAATTTATCCTAAAACAGTCCTGATTAAGCAGTAGTAATTATTGATCTCTGCCATTAGGCTTAGTCAGTCCCTAGGGAAGCTTCCTGAGAGCAGGAAGAAGATGGGGATCTCTGCTATCCGGTGCAGGGACTCTGGTTTGGCTGTGTGTGTGTACAGCCCTGAGCCTGGACCAGGGAGCATTGCACTTCGGGGTTACAGGCAGCCAGGGTTTTTTTCCTTTGTTCTGTGCTTCTACAGCAGCTCTTTGGGGTACCCCCCTGAGCCCAGCTTGAGGAGGCGTTGAGGCCAGGCTCCCTGCTGTCGATACCGGCCAGGCAGCCAGCGGCACTTTCAGGCTGGCAGGCGAGCTCATAGGCCACGGGGGAGCCTCGCACCTCTGCCTCCCTGTTCTGTTTTCCCATGTAAGCCATGGCAGCACTGCACGCTGGACTCCGCGCTCCTGGGCCACGCTAGCCGTCCTCGGAGCTAGGAACAGGGAGAGCTTCTCCTCCCTCTCCCCAGCTCCGGCAGGCATTGCTGCCTGCTGTCTGGGCAGCAGCTGAGCAGGCAGCAGCAGCTGTAAGGCTCACTGGGGGAGGGGATCGTTTCTTTAATTTCTCCAGGTCCTTTTGGCTATCCCCATTGGCAGCACACCCGCCAGGCTGTGCTCGTCCAGGGCCAAATTATGCTTCTGGATTAACCAGTGGCTTACACAGGAGCTATGTTCTCTGCCAGTCAGCTCAGGAGACAAGGCTGAGGGTCTAGAGGATATCTAGGGACCACTCAGGACCAAACTTAGAATTGAGCTTGCTACTGCAGGGGAGGGCAGACATTAGGCAGAGGATGTCTGGAACCTTCACTTGGTCTTATTTTTCCCAAGCTCTCTTCCAGGCAGGGAAGTAACTTCGCTCTGTCTCACCCCGAATCGTCCTGCTGGAGCCCAGTTTCTCAGCAGTGACACATGCAGACTGAGGATGGACAGGCAGTGTGGGAGGAGCTGGCCCTGGGTTAGATCCAGCTCTGCCAACCTCTGATGTGAGTGTAGAGCATAAGAGGAGCCGCTTCAAAGCACACAGAAGCAGCAGTCCCCAAAGGCCCAGCAGAATCACTCGCTCCGCCTCGCCATCCTCACCCGTTCTCACTCTGACACGCTCTGGGGGTGAACACCAGGGCTCATCCTGCAAAAGATCTGCTACGAATACAAAACAGGGCATGCACAGAGGGTTCCCTCCATGGACAAAGGTTTCCAGGCTCCAGGGAGCTGTGCTTCATCTGCTTCCACAGCAGATCCGTACCTGGATCATCACATATTAAATGTGATGGCTATTAAAGACTATTCAGTGAGTTAGCGATGTGCTGGGTGAAAAAACACACACGCACCGTGAGCGTTAGATCCACTGCCTGCTTGTTTCAGGGGAAACACCAGCCCCATGTTACAAGAACCAGTGAATAAGTACTCCCTGTTCACTGCTGCCCGTGCATCTTTTCTGATTTCCTAGGTGTGACTCTTTCCTCAGGTGGAAAAGAGCCAGCTCTATGGCATCCCAAGGCATTTCTCTTTCTGCAAGGCTGCTCTCTGCAGATCCAAAAGTTAGACCACTTAAGCTGAAGCTCAAACCTTGCTGTTACCATGCATCTCTGCCCCCTCTATATGCACGTCTTTGTCAGGGCAGCTTCTGTGTCTGCAGAAAGAGCATCTCCTTTTCCCAGTCCCTCTCATTTCTGTCCTTCCTGACTTTTCAAATTCAGTATCCGTAGGTTACAAAGCTGGCTGCTTGCTTGTTCTGCTCCTCTGCTTGCAGGACACCTAATAATAGCACTTACCTGGAACATTTAGTTCTCCAGGAACTGCACAAACCCTGATCACCACACTGGGCTCGTGAAGGAGTTGAATATTCGGTGCCGATTTATCAGAAGGACTGGGAAGGCTGACAGCTCCCCCTTCCGCTCTGCCCCCCAGCCCCTGCCTTACATTCCCACATGGGGAGTCGTACTTGTCCCCAGTTCCTTCAGCCCATGCTCTTGGGACTGTATGTGTTACCCAGGAGCAGGGATTTTCCTGGCTAAAAGTCCAATGCTGTGGTCCTGCGTCCAACCCTAACCATGGTACACAGACCCATGGCACACCCAGGAGTTGTTTCTGTCATATGATCACGGTATGTATTCCCAATATCATCGAGCTTAGCCCCACAGCACAGCCGTGATGCTCAAAATGTTATTAAGAGTAATTTTATGGAAAAGGAAAGCTAGGTGAAGCGGGTAATGGCCGTGCAGGGTCAGAGGCAGGAGTAAAGCTGTGCTCAGGACCTCCAGAGGATTTCCAAATGATGCATATCCTTCTGGGACAGGATGCAGACATATCAAACGAAGCAGCAGATGCTAGTCCTGCCTGGGACGAGGACTCACACAGGACATCACAGTGAGGCACATCTCATGCAGAATATCTGCACACAGGCAGATTCCTCCCACTTCGCTCCCCAGACCATCCTGCCTCGCATCTCAGCCTTAACAAGTGGTATTCATGCAATTTGGAAACAGATTGAGTAGTGAGAAATAAATAAAAGTGTACTGCATGTCAGCAATGTTTCCTACTATTCGTGGAAGCTAGGTACCAAGCACTGCATAATACTGCTGGCATTAATAGTTCCTGCATTCTCCTCTATTCCGTCAGTGCCATGAGTCTTGCTAAGTCTCACATGAAAAGATCTGAATGTGATGGACTGTGCTGAGTTTGCCCAGAATTCTCAATATTCAGCTGAAAATAAACTAGAGCCCTGATGCCAAATCTTCAGTGCTGATGACTTTGCTTCCATCTCAAGCAGAAAAAAAGACAGATTTCTCTTTTTCTGCTGGAAGTTAGTCATATAATCCTGTAATCAGTAGAGTGCTGGCCTATCATTTGCAAATCAGAATAGATGTCAGAAGAGAAAATATAAAAACTGAACATTCATTGCTCATCCACCGTGATCACCATAAATATGTCCTTGCATCTGAGAGCAGAAGTGCCAGGTTAGTTTTATTTGCAGAAGTCTCTTCACGTTATTTCTTTTAAACCTGGTTAATGTCTCCCAGCCGTTTCATCTGCTACCAGACTATTAGCCTTTGGGCAGATCTGACTCTTCAATCCCCCATCACACATCCAACATATTTATTTTTCTGCAGTTGGTCAGATCTTTGGACAGATCTTCCTGTCCAAAGTCAGCTGAGAGACGTCTGCAGCCACCTCTGGCTCTATAGCGTCTCAGACTAGCCATCCCAGGCTCCACACCACTGTCTCTCATATTCTCCAGCCTCTCTGCTATGTAACCTGCCATCCAAAATCCTTCTGACAAAATGCATTTCCTAGACCTTCACCTTGATCTGCGCCCTTCTCTTATCCTCTTTCTGCTGGTTTTTCTCACTCTGTTTAAAAGTCTTCCTGCCATTGTTCAAGCATAAAATCTTTCCAAACACAGCAGTAATTACATCCCTTTTTCCAACTTTCCTCCAATTCCTACAGACTCCTCAAAGTGCCTCTTGCCCCTTTAATTTCCCTTCCCTGTACCTCTGTTGGGGCAGCATGTGGTACAGGGAAGGACGTCCCCACACACACTTCGTCTGTCACCAGTGAAATCTTCCCTCAGATTTCATCTCCTTCCTTGCTAGCTGCCACAGGTGAAAGATAAATAAATGAAAGAAATGGCAGTGTAAAGCCTTCTCTGGGTTTCCCTGTCTGCTCTGCCTTTACTTCTTCTATCTCCTAGAGTATCTAAAAAGGATCATGACTATCTCCAGATCTTAGTCTGCACCCAGCATATTGGTCCTGGGTAACAAAGAACAGGGAAGACCCTGAGTCTGAGCCACCAGGTGCACTTTCAGAAGGTCTTTGGACCCCTGTCTGCAGGGTATTCCGTAAATATCAATCTTCATCCTAACCTTGGAGGTGCAACCATGTCCTGCTGGTGTCAGAGGAATGGGGGAGCCAGGGCAGGCAGAGTAACAGGGCAACCACATAATAACTGATCCCATAGGTCCTCTCCAGTGACCATGTGTAACCAGACAGGAGAGCCCCTCCAGACGGACAGCCCCCAAGGAAGCCAGGCGAGAAAAGAGGTAGCAATGCCGATCCCTCAGACATCTACCCCTGCTCTCTTTCTTCCCTTTGCTTTCCCTTCCCTGCGACGACTCCCTATCCTCCATAGGCCTCTGGCTACTCTTCAACTCACACCCCGCCTGATAACGTGAAATTATAATGCTGTCAGGCTTGGGGTTATCGCCGAGTATCTGTGGTAGCGCTGCCGGTGCATTAACAAGGGCAGCAGATTTTGCACATCTCCGAGCCATTGTTTCAGGCTGCCAGGAGCGACAGGAAGCCTGCGCAGCATCAGTTATGCTCTGCTCACATTTAGGGATTAATTTGTAATCAAAAAGGCTGGAAACTCTCTTCTTTTTTCTTAATGACAGTTCAGATTCTGCAGAAGCAGAGGATTTACAAGGGGGAGAAAGGTATGCTGTTTGCTTACATCAGCCACTATGTATAGTACTGCTGAGGTAAAACCCTACTGAAGCCAAGACAATCTGTAGCTTTCATGCCTGTTTATGTGACAAAATTAACAGAATGGGGAAGGAGAAAATTATAACTTGCCCTAGTGGCTTGTTTTAATTCTACAAACTGTCTTGATAACCTCAGCCACAGCTGATACATAGCAGGAGTGCAGTCTTTTTCCTTGATGAAGATAAGGCCAATTTATAAAGGCACATAAACCGCCCTGACACATTGAGCCAACAGGGCAGGTGTTTGGCACCTCTGTCCTGGAGAGACAGGAGATTGTAGGGAACGAGCCTCCCTCAGCTTCATTTACTAAGGGGCCCTTTGGCTGTCGCAGCTCCTGGCATGTTGGACCAGGTTTCCTAGAAGTGCTACCCAGAGGCCTCCAGCTGAAACGGCTGCTGGGCTTCCCCCATTCCCACAGCCAAGTCAGGAGTGGGAGCAGGAAAAAACAAGATACAGCTGTTCCATGTAGGAAAGGCACTTCTCCGCAGAGACAGACGGAGGAACAGGGTTGCATGAGCCTTAGCAAGCCTATGGGAGTAGGACCTGGATGAAGAATGGCTTTGGTTTAAGACGCTAGGAGCAAAAGACAATGCCGGTTGGAGAGGCCCTGCTGGATTCCCACCGCTGTGGGGTGGCCATGGCTCCTTCCAGGATGGCTGCAGGCTCCTGCCCATCCAGCATTACAGTCACTGGCACCGGATAGACACAACTGGGACCAGCAAATGAGATCCAATTCCAGACCAGAGACCCCAAATGGATTTTAAAATAGGCTTTGCCTAAGGGTGAAGAAAGAAGCAAGGTGACCTGTTTAATTTGGGCATGGGCCCATCCTTGCAAGACTTTATGTCAGACAAACATTCTCTGGAAGGACCTAGGTAGGGGTTGGGATGGAAAGTGTCTGGAGACATGGCATGGGCTGATTTCTGTCAAACCTGACTTAACGGTGATTGTAACCATCTGGTGCTGTTGCAAAACAAACAGTCAAAGCAATTCAGAGGCCAGGTATTTTGCACAAGAGAAAGATCCATGCTGATGTAGAAGGCACCAGTAAGACCTCAATCCGTCCATGCCAACCTGGTATCCCACATCCACAAAAGACAAAATCAACTGGAACAGACCCAGGGATGTGCTACAGGGAACAGGCAGCCTCTCTTAGAAGAAGGAGGAGGAGCTCGCCTTGTTAAAGCTAGCAAAACAAAGGATCTGATTGCTGGCTATAAACATATTGGGGGTAGACACCAGAGAAGGAAAACAGCTGTTATGCTGAAGGACAGCACTTGCACAAGAACAAAAGGGTATGAACAGGCCATGAATAACATTTGTGAATATGATTACAGGACACGGTGTCTGCAATAGCAAAGGACTTGCCTCGGTGACCAGGACGCCCCGTTGGTTTTAAGTTGTGCAGCAAATCCCCTGGCTGTTGTACCTGATTAATTTTTCTGCTATTAGCTTTATGCTCCTTGCCAGGTAGTCATTTTTAATTCCTCAGGGTGTAACATCCCAGTGTATTTGTCATAGGAAAGACATATTTAGAGAAAGAGCACCTAACTCACCCCCCCACCCACATCCCAATTCATGCAGGACATGGGAACAGCTGTTCCTGATGTCGGTGAGAGAAAACCAGGGAGAGAGAAGAGAAGGCACTGCCTAAATCACACCTCACGGTAAAGGCTACCTGAACATTAAAAACTGGGACAGTTGTTGAAACTTGCTTACCTGCAGGGACAGATGTACAGATGAACGAGAACCCTAAAGATGAAAACCAGAAACTCTCAGGTGAGAACACTTGTGGAAAGTTTTTGCACTTGGGATAGCTGTGACCAAGGTTTCTGGATTTTAATATTGCACTAGGCAGGCTGAGGACCATTTCTGGTCTCATTGGATTAGGAGGCATCTTCCTGACTTGCTGCTTCCCAGAGACCAGGACAAATGGAGGCAGGGGGAGTCTGTTGGCTGCTTCATTGGAGATGATTCTGCGATTCCCCCATGGCCACGTGTATGCAGGAGGGTTGATTTTTATGCTCAGAGCTCTGGGGAGGCAATGTGCTACTTACTGTGGCTCTGGACTCGTTTTCTGGGCAGAGAATCCTCTATCAGTGACAGATCATTTTTAGTTATTTTGAGAAGGAAGGAATGTGCTTTTTTATGTGGGTTTCTTTGGGCTCCAGAAATTATAAACGTCTTCATTTTTAAGTGTCAGCCTTGACATGCACAGCTGATTTAGACCTCAGTGATAAATATATCTGTTCTGCTATGTATCCTTTTTGGGAGTTATAATTGAATTAAAATTGTGTACTACGTGGGCAGGCTGTGATAGGTAATTAAGTTTATTGATTATGCCACAGCTCAGTTTGTCAGATGTACAGCGCACCCTGCACTATAATTGCTATTACATATACTGGACAGAGCTCGTCTCAGATGGTACAAACTGGCATAAGGCCATTGCTTCAGCAGCAGCTTTCACCAGTTCGGGACTTTGTGTTACTGCTGAAGCTGTGTAAGCATTTGTAGGCAAAACAGATGAACCTCGTCTTGCTTGGAAATGTTGTAAAATTATACATTTATCTATCTCAGCAGCCAGGTGGATTGAACGGTCTGTAAAGCTCCTCTCTAACCCTGTGGTGGTTTATAGGTTCACATAGAGGCTATACTGAATTTTCACTTTCCAGTCAGGAGCGGAAATTGCCTTTGACTGAGGACCACTGACAGTGAGCACTGTCAGATTTTTATTATAAGCCCTAAACTCAGTGCGGAACTGGTTCGGTTACAAATCAGGAAAAACAAAATATTTGCAGACATTTCTTCTCAGGCAGGGCAAATAACGGATTGTACCTGAACCAGCCACAGCTTTTCACAGAGTAAGAAAAATGCGGTTCGATGCCAGTGCTAAAATGAAACAGGGAAGACTGAGAATAGTGGGAAGGGGAGTGAGAGACCTGGGGGAGAGTCAGTGGGCTCTGGGTGGTGATGCCTGGGGCAGAGGGATCAGAGAGATTGCGGGAAAGGGAAAGGCGCATGTTTGCAAGGCCTTGCAAGGTGTTTCAGGGGGACCATTGGGGTGAAGAGATGCTGAAAGGAATTTGAGGTGTTCAGGGAGCTGGGAATGGAGAAACGCACTGCTTTTCCCATCTCCCACAACCTTTGATGGCATCAACGCCATCTCCTCCCGGGGACTAGCAGGCCAGGCCTCTTGGCAGAGGAAGGAGGAAGGGTCAGGCTGGGACAGGGACTGAAGGGGAACCCGTATAGCAGGGCTCCTGCTCCTGCTCCAAGGGATGTGGGCTGGCAGTGGGTATTGCTGCACGGGCTGCTGCCTCCTCTGCTCGACCTGCCCAGCTCTGCCTGCGGTAGCAGGAGAAGCCTGTGGCGCAGGCAGCAAGTCGGGCGCCCAGCCCAGGGCAGCACCTTCCCGTCTTTCCAAGCAGAGACAGATTAGGTTGCCATACTCTCCATGCCGCGCTCTCCCTCCGGCACCAAGCCAGCTCTGGTCACACCACCTGGAGAACATGCAGCAGAGCCACAAGGTGTGCCACCAATGTCTTGTACCCCACCCGCCCTGCAGGCTTAGGCAAACTCCCTGAAACCCTGGGATCTGTTTTTTCATAAGAGCACTGTATTTTTGGAGATAAAAGTTAGTTCATTATTGTGAATGTGCAGAGCAACCCGTGGTCGGAAAAGTCTGATGAGTCCTTGTAGTACCACTGACTTCGGGAACATTGTGTTTCTCCATAACAGGTCTGGCCGGATACTGATTCCCCATGTCTCATCTTGAAAAGAGAGCAATTCCTAATTTTCAGGAGCATGTGATGGCATCGAAGTCTGTAGCACATGAAGGCCTTAATCCAACAAATCACAGAAGTCATTGATGAAGCCTGTGGGAGTTCTGCTGAGGTCAGTGGGAACACTCACATTTTTAAAGCCAGGTTTTGCTGGCGGAGGTCTTTTGAGCTCAGCCTTCGAGAGACTGAGAAGCTTTTGAAAATCAGATACTGGGCATGCAGTTTTAGTTGGGAATACTGCTTTGTCTCCCATTTAACACACCTGAGATTCAGGAACCAGAGAACAAGACAATTAACTTTATCTCCGGTAGCATAAGCTATATATTGCCTCCAAGACTTTACCTTGAAGTTGAGGCATATTTCCTAGCCAGAAGACTGAAAAATACCGTGAGAAATGGGTCTGAAAATGTTATATCTGAAATGTGATAATCCAGTTTCAAGGAGAAGAAAGCAGTAAACCTATTTTCAATTATACTAAAAGATTTTTTTTTCCTTTTGGTCTCTTCCTCTCTGTCCAAATCCTTGAGCCTGCTTATTGCTTTCTCCTTATGATTGAAATGCTCCATTGCTGAACGGTTGCTTCTGCTGGGCTCTGACTGCTGCTAAGCACTTCAGTTTTAAAATGTGAACAAAGAGAATGTGCCATTAGGGAGGGAGGTGCTGTTGGAGGGAAAGTCAAGGTTAAGGCTATCTTCTCTGAATATGAGACAAGATAGTAAAGATGTATCTTTATTTTTAAATATAATAAAATGCTTTTAAACCTCTGCTAAACTCTAAAGCTGTTTTCATGGACTATGTTCAAAACATGTTGGGAAAATAAATGACAATTCACAATTTCATGCTATGCCATATATTTCTGGACAGAGTTGTTAACGTATATCACTTTTTAAAACAGAAACTGCATCCCTAACCTCTTGCCCCCTTGTATGCTACTGCTGCTACGCAACAACCTGAGCCAGCCAGTGCCTTACATGCTCTGAAAGCCTGGAGTGTCCTGAGCTGATCCATTGCACTTTCAGAGTATCAGGGTTGACAAGATATTCCCTGCCAGCTGTGCCCTTAATGGGACCTAAGTGATGCTCCTTGTAGTCAGTGCTTTTCCTCTATTCCTGAGCAGCTGAGACAAGAGTGGGAGCTGCATTTACCGGATGTTTGATTGGCAGGTTTTTGGCTGCTCTGCCCCCATAGTGAGCTCTTGATGATTTTACAAATCTCAGAGGTAGGAATGTGAAATCCCTCCCCAGTCCCTATAGGAAAGTCCATTAGTGGTGACCATGGAGGCAGCGTCTTCCTGTGATGGTCCCATTGGGTTGCTTCTCCCATGCTCTTCCCTCCAGAGGTGGAACTTGCTCCTCACCTCCCATGTAGAGACAGAAGAGGTGACCAGCCATCTTGGCCCTGGGAGCAATTTTCCCCACCGTGTCCAAGAGCCATAGCCAGAAAGCTGAGGAGGGGGCAGGTCTTCAGGGAAGACCACTGCCAGGGTACAAAAATGGAGTCCCTGGTGTCTTCCTTCCCCCCCAGGGCACTGGAGGTACCAGGCAGCCCTTTCCACAGCCGGTGGAGATGGAGAACAACGCCTTCACTTCAGCACCAACTCCAGGACCTCCTCATCCATTGTCCCTCACTCCCCACTGGCTCTGCTGAAACCATGCTGCTGAGGTTTCGGCCACCCACCACCTCCCCTTGATGGCACATGGAGATGTCTCAGGCTGCGGCAAAGGGCACAGCCTCAGGCAGCCATCCCCTGCCTCATGCATCTCCCTCCCCCTCAGATTTACCAGAAGGCTTTGCCAATAAGTCTTGGTGCTGGGAAGCTGGGTAAGCTGGAGACACCTGCGTGTGTGCAAAGATGGGAGAGCAAGAAGGGGCCTTGGGGTCTCTGATGGGGGCCAATGGGAGATGCACAGGGAGCACTGTCAGGAGAAGGCAAGTGTGTCCCACAGGACACTCTACCTGCCTTCTGCAGTTTGGAGTCCAGGGACTCCCCATTTTTTTATTTAATAGACCTCAGTAGATGTTTTTCTTCTGTGAATTTCTCCAGTTGTGCTTTGACTCAGTGGCTAAGCCAGGGGACCGTGTACCAACTCTGCAGCAGTGGCTGATACAAGTGCCACAAAATTAGCATTTTCTTTTTTGGGGAAGCCTTCAAAGTTCCTCCACCACTTGCAGGTTAAGTGCGGGGTCTCAGGAGGATGGCAGGTAGGTCCTTGTGGGGCTGCATTGGGCCGGGGCAGCATGGACATGATCCCTCCTCCCCTTGCAGGTCATATGCACCTTTCAATAGCCTCCAAATGGGGGATCATCTCAGTCTTGTCAAATACATGCCTACGGCTGGGCACATCCACAGAACCACTGTGGCCTGATTTACTGAAAAAAAATGTAATTCTCCTTATAGGCTTTTATTAAGTGATTTATAGTGCTAAAGTAAGTCCACCTTTATAAATAGTGAGAAGTGTACATTAAAAAAAAAATATTGAAAGACCAGATCTGAGAAGCTTCACTGAGGTCAACAGAGCTCTGTTGAATTGCCGTTGAGGATCTCTCCCACTGAATATGCTTTTCATTGCCGGGAATAGGTTATTTAGGTCTGCTTTGTTGTCTTTTGGAAATGCTGGGGTTTGGGAGGCTTTGGTACATCCTACCCCTGTGGGACTGAGTGTTTTGCCACCATTTCCTGCCCATAGGGAGGGCAATTGCTGTGGGCTAACTCCTACTCACCATGCTGAGATTCCTCTGAGGGACCTTGCTGGGTTACCGGAGGAGTCTCTCCAGTGGTGAGCACCAGGAAATCTGCAGTTTCTATTTCCCTGACAAGTGCCAATGTTAAGAAGAAACTGCTAAGCTGACACAGCTGAGTTTATGGGCTGGATCTGCCTGTAATGATAAGAAGATGGGAAAATGATCTTAGGCAAGAAGGGGTGAATTTCTCTTCAGTCTGTTTTAGCAGTGACAGAGAGGATATTCCTGGAGTGTACTCTGCTTCTGCTTAGGGTGATGAGTTTTTTAAAGTGAATAAATGGAGACGTGCCAGGCAGCGAGAGTCGGGGCACAGACTGGAAGCAGTCCACTCGCAGGATGATGGGATCTCTTCTCTGGCGCTGTGTAGATGGGTTGTCAGGTCTCTTGGGAACAGAGGGAACTGCTCCTCCATCTTCTTTTCCTCAACCACACAATCCTCCTGCCTTTTTCCTTCCTGTCAGGTTGAACGTCAGGTTAAATTATAGGAGCAATGGTGGAAAGGGAAAAAAATAAACCTATATCTGCATTGCTTTGACTTGTTGCCCTTTCCCCTCCTGTTTTGTTGCCTTTCCCCTCTTTTTTTAACCTGCAGACCAAATCTTTCTTTCTTTTCTTTATTTCTTGTTGCACTAATTGGTCTTGGAGGTGCAGTCATATTTGAGATGCTTGGCAAACATGGAATGGGAGAGGGAAGAGCTGACTGTACAAACCACCAAGAGCTGCCACACTTCCAGGTTGCATGCAGCATTGTGAAAACCCATTTCAGGCATATAAAGCAATCATTGCGGTTTGAGGCCGGACAGGCATAGGAAAATTGGAGCCTGATGAATATTCATCTAAGCAGAGGCAACATCTCAGCAAAGCCACCGCAGAATGTATCTGTGCAGATGTCATTGAAAGATATATTAGTTGTTCAGGGAGAAAGAAATTCTGCTATGGAAATGCTTTGACTTGTGCCCTTTCCCCTCCTGTTTTGTTGCCTTTCCCCTCTTTTTTAACCTGCAGACCAAATCTTTCTTTCTTTTCTTTATTTCTTGTTGCACTAATTGGTCTTGGAGGTGCAGTCATATTTGAGATGCTTGGCAAACATGGAATGGGAGAGGGAAGAGCTGACTGTACAAACCACCAAGAGCTGCCACACTTCCAGGTTGCATGCAGCATTGTGAAAACCCATTTCAGGCATATAAAGCAATCATTGCGGTTTGAGGCCGGACAGGCATAGGAAAATTGGAGCCTGATGAATATTCATCTAAGCAGAGGCAACATCTCAGCAAAGCCACCGCAGAATGTATCTGTGCAGATGTCATTGAAAGATATATTAGTTGTTCAGGGAGAAAGAAATTCTGCTATGGAAATGCAGTCTTCAACCTGCTGCTAAAGCTATGGCTGAGTGCTTGGGGCAGTCATATTTTTCCCTTGCAATGTCAAGGATAGATTTAAAAGTTCTTGAAAGTCATCTGACAGCAAATGGCCTCTGAGATCGGGGCAGGACTCTGCAGGTTGGGAAAATGACTTTGCTTTCAAGTGTTCTTCAGTCTGTTGGGTATGTCACCGGCGAATCAATTGTACTTAAAAATGGGCCCCTTACTACAGAAACTGGAGTTTTCAATTATTTTATAATATACCATGTTTCCAGAACACAACTGCCACAAACTGGTTTTTCTAGAAGAAGCATAGACTCAGTTCCCCAATTCTTTCTGCAGGTTTTTATGCAATTCATTTAAATGAATTTCTTGGAGAAAAATAACATCTGCTACCGTTTCATGCAATTCGATCTATTTCTCTCTCTTAAAGGGAGACTTCATGCCCTTTGAATTTACAGATAATAGTGTTAATATGGAAATTAAATTAAGCTTGGATATAAAGCATACATCAATTTCAGGAAGGTAAACGGGTCAGTAAATGTATTTTAAAGCTTCATTGAGTTGAGAATCCCATTCAGCAGACTTACAATAAAGAGAAACAGGTTCTTTTATGTAACTTCCTATTTTTTAATAGCACTTTAATAAAGGATTGAAAGAGCACTGAGAGCCAACTGCTTTTTTTTAAATTTTCATAAAGTACAGTGAGCTTCATGCTGAACTGTAGAAAATGTAAGCCTTAAACTAAAACAAACACCAGAGCTTGTTAACATAACAAACATAACAGCTTTAATATCTTGTTATTGGAATACCAAAGCAAGTTGGAGTCAAACCTCCAGGTATACCAGCTCCTGCAAATAAAGAGAAAATATTGTTCCCACACATTGGCTAGCTGGCTGCACAGAAAATGCAAATAAAAGCACCCATTAGAGTGAAATAATAACTCCCAGGGGAAGATGCTTCGCAGCAGGTTGGAAACAGCCAGCCCCTGTGCAGCCTCGCTCCTGGTGAGGAGCGGAGATGCTCCTCTACCCCTGACCTGCTGCCTGAAAGCAGGGTAAGCCCCCGGTGCCATGTCCCTGTGAGCCAGCAAGCATGACATGCGGCCCCCATGCAGTCCCCAGGATTTGGCCATTATCCCAAGTTAACACTTATCCTATGCCCTCTCACTGTGCTGACCGACCAGCCTTTTGATGCCGATGCTGTGGGCTACCCTGCAAACCGCTAGCTCAGCTCAGGGGCCTGCAGGCTTTTTTCTTGCCTCGTCAATAAATTCTTCCGGGCATGGGTGGTTTTAAACCCCTCTTCGGCCACCGCTGCACCGCCCCATCTCTCCCACAGACTTCCTTGGGCAGGATCCAGGTGCTTTACTCAGGTTATTAACCGGAGAGAAATCAGTTTGTATCTTCCAGCCCTTCAGAGCATCCTCCTCACCCGTTAATCCTTCATCCCACTCTTCTAGTAAGCTATGGGTTGGTCTCTCTCAACGTACCACCAGGGATGTCCTTCAGGTCAAATGGTCTTCTCCTGAGACCTGATGAATCCCTGACTGCTCCTAAAATCCCTTGCATCAGCCTGCGCACGTCTCACTCCTAATCTCTGCATGGAAGCCTGTACTAGGTTGTTTTTAAAGTTTTTTCTACCTAGAGTCTCCAGAAGGATAAAAACAAAAAAAGCGTCATTTGTATTTGCAAGCTACCATTTTCCAGAAGTGGAAAGGCATCCTTGGGGCACCTTCCTCCTTTTCCTCCTCTTCCTCCTCCAGGCAGGAAGGAGGAAACAAGTAATTGCCTATTCATGAGCCAGCATTGGTTTTCCAGGGAATGCAACACTCTGAAGGAGGGTACACAGAGAATAGTGGTGATTAGGAAAATACTAGCTCTGATAATTCAGGCTCCTGGAATGAACACACGCATAAAAAGTTAAATCTCCATTTTTACAATCTACTGGTGAAATGCACCTCATTTTCTCTCTCGAATTCTCTCTCATCATGCTCGTATCTGGCTTACGGATAAATCCAATCAGCTGAAATGTATCTGGAAAACAAGACTCTCCTAGCCTTCACCTACTGAGGAAGGCACATTTTTCCTCCTGACGTGCAATAGTGACTCCTAAGACCCTACAACAGAGCAGGAGTAAAAGTGCTCTCTGCAGTTTGGCTGTTAAAGAGTCCCACGACTGAATCTAACCGTGGTGTTTCATTAAAATGAACACAGCTGTCCCTGAGTACTCCAGGACTGCGTTTGGCCCTCTGTTTGCAGGTCAGGCACAGCTCTGCATTTTAAACGCTACAGCCGTGCTGCCAGCCCTCGCGGGACAGAGGAGACGGAAAGTAATTACACTTCGCAGAAAGGGCTGTTGAGCATCAGAGCTACTTTGAGCCGCTATGAAGCAACGTACCGTGCACAGCGCCTGGGGATGCAGCGCTGCCGGAAGGCTTTGGGAAATGCAGGATTTCGGTTCCACCTGAGCGTCTGGGTTGCAGGTACAGAGCTCACATGCTGCATTGCTGTAGCTGCTGCTGCCTGGAGGAAGATGGAGCCGGCCCCACTCCCAGCCCCACCCTCTGCCCCATGGAAACCCCCCGTGCAGCCTGGATCCACAAGCTTGGTCCTGCTTGGGGGTTTTTGCTGCTCCTCATGTCTCCTGTGTAATATTTTTGGAGCACAAAATATAGGCAGAGCGGTACTCAACCTTTAGGGATTTGAGTCCTTCATTGCACCCCTTTCTCCACTCACAGAGGTTTCCTGTCCCCATTGCCACCCTGGAGGATGGAAAATAGCTCTCCCAAGCCTGGATGTAATTTTTAGTCATTACTTTGGTAATCTTTGCCCAGAATACATTTGTCTTGGGGCAGAAACATGTGAGATGTTCTAGGCTCCCTTCCCAGTTATACTTTCTCCAGCAATATGCATAGATTTTAATGTGTTCCTGCCAGTTTACAATGCCTGAAAATGAACTGTTTGTGGATGGTCTTAAATCCTGCCTGTGCATTGCTGTTTATGTTTGTTTATCCATTAAGAGCCTAAACTGCCTTTATGGCATATATTAGGCCACGGGGATATTTTAAGAACCAGACAATAAAGGCTATTGCACAGGTAGTAAAGTGGTTTATTTCTTTCTCATTCCTTCCCCAGTCAGTGTCTGCTCTGGTGTGTCCACCAAATGGAAGGAGAGGGCACTTGGAGCCTAGGTCTGGCCCTGGCACTGCCAGCAGCTGGCTTTTAGATGTAACTGGAAGGGGCTGGGAAAGGCGGGAATTGTGCCTTCTGGCACTTTTTTTATGTATCCTGAGGTCCTAAAAGCTTTATTTTGTTTTATTAGTTACTGTTCATTTTTAATGTAGAAATATCAGGAATGCTGAACCTCACCTTCTTTGTTGTGCTGGAGGCTTTTCTTCCACAAGGCAAGAGCCACCCCAGGGGCAACAGCCCTTTTAACAGCAGAGACTGCCTAGCAGCTGCATCTTCAGGCATTAACAAAACCACAAAGTACTCCTATACACACACACACACACACACACACACACACACAAAGAATTTGGTCAAAATTACTTCCCACTGAATTTAATGCCTCATGTTTTGGCATGTGTAACACCATGAGCCTTGCAGGTCTCCACATGGCTGGGAGGCAGGGGGCTAGAGGCAGTACGCTCAGGTGCGGGGACCTGGCACAGATTTTTTTCTGGAGTAACGTTTCATGCGTGTGGTCCTCACCTAGCCTGAAGGAAGTCCCAGCATGAGAAACCTGGTGTCCGTGAAGACCAGTGCCACGCAGCACAGGGTGCAACTGGGCAGCACCCCTTTTGATGGTCCACGTCAACACAAGTGGCCCTTAACATCTGCAGGGAGGACAAGCCCTGCTGGGTTTGGACTCAGTCCCCCAGCTAGCACTATGGGGTAAAGCTGGGAAATAGAGCATCTGAGGGACTCGCCAGATTTCATGTTCCCAGAGAAGCAGCACGTTGGCCCGATGGTATTCTGGCCCTGCACTGTACCAGTTCTGGGAGCATGTGGTGAAATGAGGGTGTTGAGAAGCAGCAAGGGCCAAAGCAAATCTTTCTCTCTGCTAGCAACTGTAACATGAAACCAGGAAGAAATATGACTAAAATACAGCAATGTGTCCTTATGTCCCAGGCAATCTCTGATGGAAAACTTAAACTAGAAATTAGGTCATAAAATAAGTTCCATTGCACTGTTACGCCTCCGGTTCGGCAGAGGACCTTGGTGCTAATAATCTGCTATGTTGTTTCCACCCATTTAGTTTCACGAGTCTCTCAAAAACGCAGTTGCAGATCAGTTCTACTATTATGCTCAGACACCAAAACAAACCCTTTCTTACCTCCTCGTTTTAAATCCCACAGCTAGGATAACCCGCTCGGCAGCCTCTGACACGAGGAAGTCAACACTTGCAAATGTAGCAGAACAGCTCTTCCAGAATAACGACATTGTTATCAAACGCTGTGTGGGCATTTTAATTCCAGAAGAAGAGCCGCTACCCCAAGACTGCTTCCAGAATAGCTGTTTTGGTAAATTTCCAACTGTAGGCAAGCCCTAAGCTTTTCAGTCACGACTGGAATGAATCATTCATTGCTTTAGGAGAATGCAACAATCCTGCATATAGAGCGTCTAAATCTTTTTGGCTCAAAAAGCTACACAGTACAGAGTTGAAATGCAAGCAATTGCTGCAAATTATAGGTAAACTCTTCTTCACTCGAGTGGTTCTCACTTTTGCAAATGGTTTCACTGAAGTTAAGGCAACTGCTCAAAGGCTGGAGTGCATCTGAAGCCTGTGAAATGGAGACAAGCGAATTAATTGCATCAGGGAGTGGAATATCTGTGACGGAGGAGGCAGGGAGGGAGGTGAGTTATCTGTTCCTCAAGAGAGAGGCAGATAGCAAAACAGGTTAGAAAACTGCACGGTGGCAGATCCGCTAAGAAACAGGCAGCAGAGTTTTTGTCCTCCCCCTTCCTCCCACAGCATCACCTTGACCCAGTATGGCACATGCTTTGGGACGTGTGTCTGGGGTGACACCTGGCCTCTGCACGCTGCCCATCGGCACAGCAGCTCTCTCTGGCCTTAGTCCTCACACAGGATCTGTGTTTCAGCATCTGACATCCCACTGTGTTTCTCCCCGTAGCGCCCTGTGCAGTGATACGGCTCTGTTAGCTCCAGCATCACCTTCACGTTGCAGGTGGGACCCCAGGAGTGGAGACGGTGCCCTCACTGCCTGTGGCTGCTCTGGCAGAGTGTGTGCTGTGTTGGTGCAATGTGGCGCACGCTGGTTGGGTCACGTTGTTGGGATGTCGGGTGCTTTGAGGAAACAGAGTGCAACCACAGCGCACACCATCAGGCATGTGCCACATTGCAAGAGCTGTCCCATCATTTCTCAAACTTCAACAGAACAGACCATGCTCCAGGTCTGCTGGGGCATCCCTGGGGGACAAGGGTGGCTTTACTGTACTTGTGGAGGGAGAGTGGATCCCAACACAGATTATCCTGTCTTCCTTCCCTGGGTTTTCCTCCCCATGGGCACTACTTTGCTACAGTGCAAAGCTACTGCGCAAACTGATGGTGTGGGTAACTGGGAGACCAGTGGTCCAGTGCAAAATAGAAAACCCAGCTTGGTGGCATGGGCACACTCAAAGAGATTCAGGGTCACATCTTAAAACGCAGTTTGTGGTCTACAAGCAAATGACAGTAGGAACTGGCATGTGTCTTAGGGATTGCCAGAAGTTTATAGCAGAGGAGGGAACACAACCTCCTTCTCCTAAGCCCCATGCCGACACTGAAGCATCCCCTCGCTCCATTCCTTTTTTATACAGTAGGGTTTAGGACATAGACTTTACTTTTTTTTTTTACTTTTTAAGAAGTAAAAATCCCTTTGCTAACGTGAGTGCACAACTTGAGGAAAAGAGGTACCAAACTCATTTGCGCACTAGAAAGAAACACCCAGTGCTGGTCCTTCACCAAACACCAGAGAACTGTGTGCCTCCACCTTGTCACACTCCTGCAACCACTCTGCTCTCAGGAGGTCACAGCCTGGCTTGTCACCACTGGCAGATCATGCCCTGGGCTTCTGTAGCTCATCAAAAAATGAGCTACAAAAATTACTACCCCTGTGATAATGCTGGTGATTGCTGGAGAGGTAATCGGCTTGCAGTATTCATTCAGCAAGAAGACTTGCTGGCTGCCATGCAATGTGACATCAGCGGTGTCACCTGCACCTGAGCCACCTCACAGGCGTTGGGAGAGCCAGGGCCCAGATCGGGGACTGTGCCCCAAAACACCCCATTGAAAGAGAACTCAGAGCGCTCATAGCCTGACTTTCCTTCAGGCTCTAAAAGCTTCGCAATGCCTCACCCAAAGGGTTTGTCGCCACAGTGTGCTTGCCCATCCAGGTTGGATGCTGCGCCCTGGGCTGCAGTGATGCAGGACTGGGATGGATGTCGTCGCATAGGTGAGGTGGCATCTGAAAACCCCTGCACAAGCGGTTTCCTCACGGAGCTTAGCATGTGGACCCCCAGCAAGAAAAGTCTGGGATATCCACAAGGCAAATGAATTCCCAAGGCGAGCTGTGTGATGGGTTAGGGGTGTTTTTCAGCTTAGTTTTTTCTTCTTCGAGTGCTCCCTCTTCCTGTATTTAGGCTTGAGGGCAGCTGAATAACAGCTCTCCTGTGTCTTTTCTCTCTCTTCTCTCGTTGTTATCTCCACTCTGCACCAGGTGGTTTTGATGTTTTCAGTCTCTTTGGAAATCTGTCCATGCCCCTTCCTTTCTGCCAGCCTTCTTGAACTCTCTTCTGTTTGCTGCTACATCATTTCCAAAGTATGATGACCACATATATATGCAGCATCTAAAGGCTGATCGCACCATTTATTTACATCATCGTATCAGCATTACCCAATAACACTTTCCATCTACAGTTTATCATCTCTCCAACTACTTTTTGGACCACCACTGACCAGCCACTTTCATTTCGCTTCCCTTGATGATACCAATATATTTTTTCCTCGGAGTGACTACAGTCAATTAGTTCTTCTGTTCTGCATTGCCTCCTGGGGTTTTTACACTCCATTTCGTTTGCCATAATGTTGCCTGGTTATCTTGCTGTGTCAAGACCCTTCTGATGTTCCTTGCAATTCTCTCTAGTTTTGACATGCTGCGGTAATTGTATTTTAAAATATGGCATTTCCCACTATTTTCTTTTACACTTCATCTACAGTATATCAGAACATGATCAGGCCTGGATGCAAGGGAAGACCTAAAAAGGGGAAGAAACACCTGCCGCACAGAGCCATGAGGCCTTTTGATATGAGCTCCCGGGCTTTTTATTTTTGGAAAAAACTAGGAAATTATATTCTGAGGTCTGTGCAGTAGTGCCTCATGTTATCAGTGCCAAGTTCCTTCTTCCTCGGTGGGTGTCCTCTCACATCACTTCTGATCTAATCGTCAGAGGTTTTGTCTGAGAGCCATTTCTACTTTTATCTCATTGCTATAATTAAATTGCTTATCTTTTACAGGGGCTGCTGGTTTAGAGCATCCTGTTTTAGGAAAAAAAACATATACCGCGCTAAAGGATCCTAAACAGGAGCTTACTCAGAGTAGCTTGTGGGCACCTTTTCATCTGTACAGCTTTGGTCTGTCCCAGTAATGCAGGGCAAACACAGAGGAAACCGTGAGTAAGACTTGTGCAACTCATTTCCACACTCCTCTCAGTCATCCTCTAGAAAGAAGCAGCCTGGTCTGAGAAGAATAAAAAAAACGGGAGAGGGATGAAAGAAATTTGGAGGAGAGACTGGGTAAAGGAAAAAGCAAAATTACAGGCCAAATGGCAGAGGATGGGGAAACAGTGTTCTGCAATGAATTGCTGAAAAAATTACAATCCCAACTTAATGTTATTAGGACGTGGGGTATCTTTTGACACACTTTTCACTGAAAACAGCCAAACCCATGTTTAGCCGAAACCATGCTTAGATGGATACCTAAATAAATAAAATCTTCCCATTCTTCCCTAATCTCAGTTTGTCTTATTAAGAGCTCAGATTCACAAAGAAGAAAATCCTATTAAGCTACATGTACACCCTAGCAGTAATGTTTGCTTTTAAAGATCTCTCTCTCTCCTACACGCTCCCAAATCACTTAAGAGGCTTTTATTAAATTTCAGAGTTAGATAGCTTTCCTTTGCAGACAGCCCAGGAGTAGGAACTGCTGGCTAGTTAAGAGCAAGGGAAGGAAGGCGGTATTGAATAAGGAAATAAAATGAAAAGAAAAAAAACGTAAGAAAAACATGGTAGATAGCAGTAATCTTTTAAAGATCTCTCTCTCTCCTACACGCTCCCAAATCACTTAAGAGGCTTTTATTAAATTTCAGAGTTAGATAGCTTTCCTTTGCAGACAGCCCAGGAGTAGGAACTGCTGGCTAGTTAAGAGCAAGGGAAGGAAGGCGGTATTGAATAAGGAAATAAAATGAAAAGAAAAAAAACGTAAGAAAAACATGGTAGAGTTCTCCCTCCTGAACCAGCTGACAATATATTTCAAAATGATACAAGGTCCCTGTTTCATATGACCCTGTTCCAAGACAGCAGCACGTGAAAGAGCAGAAGACACCACAAAACCAAACAGCACTGTAGGAAATTAGCTGGCTTTAATCACCCAGCGATTTACGGTGACACAGCCAAGAGGACTGAGCCGTAAGAACGGTCATGCCGCTCCAATGACATGTATTTACCGAGGGGAGATGGGCAGGTTTGCTGCTCTTATACTAAGGCTATAAGGACTAATCCATGAACATCAGATTTATTTTTTTTCTGGGGGACAAATAGGAAAGGATTCTGCTTTGCTACATTGGGGTAAATCCTCAGTAACTCCATCAACCTTTTTAATTCATGGGTGGGCTCAATTAATTTGTTACATTATTTTCCTCATTAACAGCTTATTAAGGCAGGCTACAAGAGCAAATGGCAGCATATGGTTTTCTCACGGGCCGGCATCGCCTCCCAGACAGAGAGGTTGAAGCAGCGGCCACCGTGCTGCCCGGGCTGCGCTCCAGCCGCACCTAGGGGCTTTGCATAGCATCCTCATTTCCTTACTGATTCAGACAGAGTGCGGCTGGAAAACAAGTCCCGGAGGAACCCGCTCCAACATATCTCGTGGCGTATGAGGCATTGCGGCGAGGCAGATGATGTAATATCGATAGTGTCTTAGTGAGAGAGGAGGGAAATGTCAGCCAAAGAAATTACGCCTGTGAATAGCAGATGAGGAGGAAATAATGAGAGAATTGGTGGAGTAAATGAAGACATAAAAGCATGTAATACAAAGAAAGAAGCATTTGCTCTGACCCCCATGACCTGCTGTGGTATTAGTGTACAGTTTTAGTAGTGTAATGATCATTAAGGCTCTGATCTCCATTACTAGGAGCATGGAGATTTCTCTCCGTCGTACAAGACTCCGCGTTTCAGTCTGGTATTAATAAAAATTGGTTTCACATATCATTACACTTCCCCGGCTTAATCATCTTTCAGCGTATTGTGTGTTCAAATGTTGCCATTTTGGGCAGAGCAGTGAGCCAGTCATCCTAACAGGTTGTTTTTTCCAGCATCTCGGTACAATCCCTTTCAGCATACGCAAGTGCTGTCACCATGGCCTGTTTCGGCAGATGAGGAATGAGGCTCAGGGCTTCGACACAACCATGAGACAGTTTGCGTTGATGGATTTTTTTTTCCTGCCTTCAGATAAATAATACTATTTTTTTAAAGTAGCAAACCTGGGAGTGACTGTGTAACATGCAAATGTATCAAGAAAGGCTGGTGAGGAATTTTCCAGCAAAACAAACTTTTGCCCAAAAACCGAGAGGGAGATAAAACTGAAATTGGGTTGCGGAAGCAGGTCAGTTGCGGCAGGGGTGGGTCCCCGCCGGCGATGCTGCCATGAGGACAGCGTCTCCCGGCCCCAGCTGGGCTCAGCTCTGCTGCGTGAAGCCCAAAGCCACAGGAGCTCCAGTGCAGGCAGCGGCTCGCTGGGATTTGAGGCTGCTCGGCTCGTGGCTGGGGGGATCCTCAGGAGACAGAGGCAGCTGTTCCTCTGTTCTGCATTGGGGGGAAAAAATAAAGAATAGGAATGGTTTGATTTTTCCAAGCAATTCTTCCCTTTTCTTCCCTCCCCACAGATTTTCTTTTTTTGGGGAGAAAATGACTCATTTTTCTGCCAAACCAGACTTTTGCAAATGTCAGGATTTCTTGCGGAATAGAAGTCCTGCGTTTCAACCAGCTCTCGGCAGAGACGTTTCAAACCAAGGCATCTGCAGCATGTTTAGTTTCCTTAGTTATGTGCCATATGCATCCAGGTAGAAAGGGCAAGGGTCTGACACAGCTAATACAGCTTTTTAAGGTATCTGAGTCCTTCCTTGGCTTTTAGAGAAGCCAGGAGTGTATGTCTACAGCCAGGAAGACAGCAACAAGAGTACATCTGACCTTGCCTCTCCTCCACCCCCCTTATCATATCAGCACGTTTCCAGTTTCTGCTTTCCATTGTTTGGAGAAAAACAGTGCTGCAAGGAAGGGGATGATTTACAGCGTACTTACTTCACTAATTCAGGCTGTACACACAAGGCTAAGAGCATATATCCTTTTTCCCAGGTATGAATAGGGGCTGCCTAACTTAGATTTCCTCACTCTGAACAGTCAGCCTGACCTTCTGCTTAAGCTAGAAAGTCACCCCCTGCTTCCTGGTCAGCAAAGCCCTGGACAATAGTCCAAATGCAACAAGGAGTCTCCTTCTTGGGATATTGCCTTTTCTCGAGGTGGTTTTTCTCTGCCTTGCGACGTTTAGGACTAGGTCACTGAAAATTGAGTTGCCCTCTCTGGAGAGTGGCTGCACATTCCCCTCAAAAGAAGTGGCAGCAGTAACTTATAAGCCCATGGGACAAAACCACATCAGTTGTAGCTGGGCTTGGAGCAAGCCAGTGATCCTGAACATCTTCTCTGAAGATGCTACCTTGCTCCTAGAGGCTAATTTTTCTAGATGCCTCCCATCAATATGAGACCAGGTAAAGCTGTGAAGCGTGGACCTAACAATACAAGGATGCTTGCCTGGATCTGCAGAGTCTGAAGGTTTTCAGCAACCTCCTCCTTTTCTGTGGCATGTGGACAAAGTTTCATTTTGGTACTGTAAGTGGATAGACACTGTCTGCACCAAAAAGTGTCATTTTGGTGCTGTAAGTGGATAGATACTGTCTGCAGCAGGTGATGTAGCTTTTGCAATGCATTTGTCTGCACTTGACTGTGCACGTTATGCTCTATGCTGAAAGGGGTGGCTGGGTGGCAGAGCAGAAGGCTGCTTGTTTTGTTCTTCTAGTGGTTGTAGTTGGGGTCAGGAGGGGAAAAAATGGGCTTTTCTGAGAGCAGCTCAGCTGGGGAAATGCCTGGAGTGAAAGGTGAGACAAGGCGTATGCAGAGAGCAGGCAGTAGGGGCTGGCAGTGACACCAGGGACCGAGTCCTGTGGAGGGTGGAGAGCACAGATGGGCTCCAGAGGGGATGGAGGTAGGTAGACAGAGACTTCACCTGTAGTTGAGAGGCACAGGAGGCTCCTGAAAGTTGCTGGCCTCACAGCAGACCTGCAGGGAAGGACTGGTTGGCCAGGAAGGGGGGGATTGATTTCCACCGCTTTTCTTTTTATTTTGCCCTCCCCAGGGCTCTGAGCTTCCCTAGTTTAGGAGTTGCCATATTCTTGTTTGGATTCCCGCAAAGCCCCGCTTTGGAGATCCAGCCCCTGCTGCTGGGGTGCTCGGTGATCGCTTCAGGAAAAAGGGAAGGAGATGACCCCAAAGCTCACATGCCTGTCACCCCAGCGAGATTTCTCTCCCTGGTGTCAGGCGGGATGCCTGGTGTCAGTGGGCAGGACCAGGCTAGCTGCCCAGCAGCATGTCCCAGAGCTCAGCCCACCGGGCCACCCTTTCCCCGGATCCTGGGAAAAAGATATCCTCTCTCTGAGGAGAAAGCAGCTCCTCTCCCTGGAGGGGGAATCCCTGCACAAATCCCTGTTTGCAAAAGCATCCTGGCCCTTCCTTGCCCCCGCAGGTTGCAGCCCCTTGGCCACCTCTCTCCTTCTACACAGGGGAGGAAGGGGGTCCACAGATCTCCCCTCCCTTCCTCCAGAGGCACAGCCTTGTACCCCAAACCCTCAAAAGCCATCCATCGAAATGTCTCTATTTAGGAAAGAGAAACAGCAACATGAGTGCTGAAGCTGGGACATGGAGAGTGTCCTTAAAGAACTAACAGGCTTTATTTATGTCTGCAGGTACAGACAATCCATCACTGGAAAGAGGGAGACACTGAATGAAACAAATAGCGGAGAAAAACAAAGAGAAATAATTATGTACACAGTATGGCTGTGGAGTGCATCTTAAAAAGAGTTATTTGGGACAGGCTGTACTGATGCTGGATTATAAAAAGGACTGGATAATTTTATAAGCAATATAATGCTTCTGTAGTGTGTGAATGTATCTCAGGCTTCAGAAAATAAGGTACTCGGCTTACAAAAATAAAATCTTCCACTTGTATCATATGATTATACAACTTGCTGGATCAATTACAGTCCATATTTTTTAAATTTTGCATTTCCTCAGGCCTTGGGTACCACCCAGCTCTGGTGGTTGAATGTGAACTATTAATAGAGCAGTGGTGAGTATCCTAATGGAAAAGATCACATTACCAAAAAAAACCCAACAGCATTGATTTGTTGCGTGTTCATCGATTTAGCCCCTTCCCTGACAGAAGTGAGGCGTGCTGTGATCCCACTGCTTGTCCTTCACCCACCCATCAGTCCTTCCCCCAGCCTCCTGGCTGCCGCACACACCTTGGACTGCAGCAGCCACGAGAGCTGCAAGGGGCCACCTCCTCCGTGAGGGCCGGTGTTCGGGCTGAGGGGAAAGGCCGTTAGCCGGCCACACTGGCGCCTGCTTCTCTCCTGCCAGCAACCAAGGTCCTCGGGGTCACTGGTGGCATTCAGGGGGCTGCAAAGAAATGAGGGGTCCTGTGGCAGAGGCAAAGAAAAGATGGGGAAGGGCTGTGTGTACTGTGATAGGCTTAGGAGACATGAGCAGAAAGGGGCATTTGGTTGGGGAAGGCTTGGAGGAAGCTAAAATTGGGGTATAGAAGCACAAGAGATAAATTGCAGGAAAGAAAGGAAGGATGAACCTCTCAGGTATCCAACCACCCAAAAAACAGATGTATTCTTTCATGAATTTGCCTCTTCTTGCTTGGCTACAATGATTTCTGAGGTGTTCAGACAACCACATCCCATTTCTTCCCATAACCCTGTGGAAGAAGCACATTGCTGCTGCCCTGCTGAAGCTGCAGAACCTCTTTTTGGGGGCAGAACTGCAACTACCTTCACTTCAAACCCTAAAAAAAGGGAAAGATGGGCAAAAATCCTTAGCAAGGAAGAGAAACCTGAGGAAGACATGACAAACAGCACAGAGCCAGCGTGACAACTTCCTTCAAGCTCCCTGCAAATGGGACTGTGTTGGGGGCATGGCCAAGGAGAAGCAGATGGGGCCAAAACATCGCTGCCCCTGAGCACCACTGCCCTCCCAGCTGTCTCCCCAGATCCCTGGATTGCAATGAGAAGCTGCAAAGTCACCCAAAGTCTTCCTCCGCTCAGCCAAAGCCACCGTGGAGCGCCGGGAGCACACCTGCAGAGGAGAGAAACCTGCCTCCTGGGTCTTCAGGACTAATTTGATATGGATTTTGGTGTTTGATGTGGAGCCGTTATTGACTGAAGCTGGCACTACCACTGGCAGCCGGGCACGTTTGTTAGCGGTGGCAATCACTGCACGAGTGTTGTCATTTGGGTGACTGCAAAGGGCTTTGGCACAAGTGGCACCATTTGGGTATTTCTGCAAATAAACAGCGAGGACGCTTGCAAAGCTGCTGGAGAGGGATGGGAGGGCAATGGGGGGTGAGAGAAATGCAGAGATTTTCATCTGTGAAGAGTGACTTGTCCAGCCTGTCTCCCTCACACACCTAAAACCACTTTTTGACTAGCTCTGATTGGACCTGCAAATGCAGTTTTCCTCGGTTGTATTAAATTTGGGGATATCTTACTGCAGCATCAAAGCAGGACCCAGCCCCCCATGGCTGCTTATATCCCAAGGTAGATGGTATTGAGGGCTCCCCATGAACAGTGGGGCTGGGTAGCACAAACAGAAAAAGAAACACTGCTTACACAGAAGGTTTTTAATCAAGGAAAGCAAAAACCACAGCAGAGAAAAGTGTTCAGATTATAGTCAGTCTTAAACACACATCAGGAGTCTGGTCCAAAGCCCTGTGAAGTCAAAGAATTTTTCTGTCAAGTACAGCAAGTTTTTTGGATCAGGTTCCAAGTGCAATTTGTCTCCTTTTTTCCCTTGGTTGTTGTTGGGGTTTTTTCTTTTTTCTTTTTTCTTTTTTTTTTAAATAATGAGTAAAGCCACATCAGCTATAATGGATTGCTTCTCCTCTCTTTGCTTTCAGGAGCCAGGAAGAGAATCATTGAGTCATATTCTCCTGCTCTTCTGCAGAAAGCAAATGGCTATCCTTGGATATCAATCACTGGGGTAAAAGCTAAGAAATGTTACCAAGGAAACGTCGTCAGGCCCATTGGCAGTCTCCTTTGTTTAGTAAGTTTACTCGTGAGCAGCATTTTATTGTTTTGAAATCAAGAAATGTTACAATAAAATAAATGCAACATCTTCGATGGACTCACCTGATAGGCACCCTCCCTGGTGTAACCAACACCCAAAGTATATTGCTCTACTTTGATCCATCAAGTAGTTAGTTCATTCATCAGTTTTGGATTCATAATCTAAGCTGGCCTTCTGAATAAATATCAAGTACATTTATCACTAGGTAAAACGCATTATTTCTCCAAGCAGGTAAACATTACAAATACTTGTAATCCAAAGCAAGAAAAATGCACAACTGCAATGTGTCACACGTTGATCCAGCTGTGAAGCGTGAATAATAGCAAAATGGGTGCAAAAGAGATGGAGCTGACTTTGATCGGCAAGATGCTACTTTTACATCATGTGGGTGCATTTAGTACTCATGAAAGGAGGGGACTAATAGCATCGATTTCAGCCAGACCTTGTGAAACAGGTGCTATGCCACACTTCCATCATCCAGCACTTACAACGTCTTCCAGCATCGACCAGCTCCACCTCTGCTGCCCCAGCCTGGTTTTCCTGATGCCATGCTACCCACCACTCAGCACCTCCCGGGAGGTGGCAAGTGCCCTCGGCTGCGAGTCACTTCAGTGCAAGCTGAGGGCACCCCAAGCCTCGTAGGAGGCATTCGTGCTTTGGCAAAAATTTGCTATTTAAATAGGAGGCTGTGCTGCGTGTTTCGTGATACACTCAAATAGAAACTCTGGTGTCACCGTCATCTCCTTCTACAGTCCTAGAGCTGTAGATCTCAGTCTTCAAAGGTGGAGGGCTAGCGCTATGTGGCAGTGTAGAAATATAGGTAAACGGGGACGCTGCCCAGCTCAGATGAGCCATTAAGGGTGCAGTGAAGCCCCTCAGATTTCCCACCAGTTCACCTAAAATTATGCCCATTCCTGGGCCCCAGGACCTTTGGAGAGCACCTTTTCCTGAGGCCACATTCAGCATCCCTGCGTTCCCCCCGAAACAGGAGTGGGGAGACATTCAAACACGTGGGAAAAGCAAGGCCATGTGCTCATGGTGCAAGTGAAGAGAGGACCCCATTTTATGTAAGCACCAAAGCCAGGCCAGCCCTGCTCTCCCACAAACCCAGACGCGAGGTGCCGGGAGCCGGAGGCTGGCACTGGGTGGGAAGGCTTCCTCTGGGGGCACTGGGGCCCTAAGCAATGTTGTGTCAAACCATCACCTGAAAAGACATCAATAAAACCCATTTTTCTTACCCTGGTGCTTCCAAGCATTATAAACTTTCCCTCAGAAGAAAGGGCACAGTCGATGCCATAATTATTGCAAAATAAAAAGATTAAAATTGACTAGTGCATTCAGGCACCAGCATCAAGTCACATATCTAGTTTTATCGGCACTTTCTGGGGCAATGCAGAGGGAGGCGAAGCAGGCAGTCCTGCTCATTAACTGTAATATTCTCTGACTTATATCATTATTTCTACTTATTTTTTTCATTTTGTCTTTAAGGACAGGGTGTCCTGGACTGCATGATCTCATGTGAATAACAAAATTGGGGAGGGAAGGACTCTATTATCCTGGAAGGAATAAAGAAAAAAAAAAAAGAAGTAATGATCTTTTCTTCTCCTGCTGACTCAACATCATACAGCGTGATCAACCCTGCAGCCACGGGCAGGCTGTGGGGAAGGAGTCAATTGGAGGGGATGCTCAGCTAAACAGTGACACCCCAACACTGGAGCAACCCTCCAAAACCATGCTGCCCTCTGCTAGCCCGGGAGGAATCAACAGCTCATGGTCCTACTTGAGACTGGAGCGACTGTCACTTTTGGGATGCTGCGCCTGGGCTTTCATTAGACTTCTCTCATGTGCCTCCTGCAGTCTGCCAGAGCCAGCTGGCATTTTGGGTGCCGTTCGGAGGAGAGAGTTTTCATCCATGCTAAATGCTAAGGAAACCTTTACAGATAAGGACGTGCATAAACGTCTGTCTGCTCAGGGGCCAGGCTTCGCTTTCTCCTTTCTTATTTTGCTGCCATTTGTTAGTTGAAATCCGTCATGATGCTTCCTGATCTTGATCTAAATGAAATTACTTTCCCCAAAACCACAGGGGTCTTCATGAGAGCCTGCAGTGAAGAGGAGACGCTGAGGGCATTAACTTGAGATGCAGGCCCTGGTCTCTGTTCTGCCAAGGACTTCCTCTGCGATGGGTGAAAATCGATCCGGTTTTGTTCTTTGCCTCAGCTTCCCATCTGCAGGATGGGGAAGACGGCACCTTTGTGCCTCTGAAGGAAGGGGCCTACAGTGCAGATGCCCTCCCTAGCCCTTTTCCCAGGGATGTGAGATTTTTCCCCTCACAGCAGGAGTGTTGTTCTTCCATCATGTTGGGCCATTGCTCTGGAAGGGCAGCCATCTCCCAGTAACCTGGCCCCTTCCCAGGCATCCCTTTGAAAAGCAACCACAGCATCAACCTATTGCTCCATGGAGACTCCTGAAAGTCGCAGAGCACTGTCCCTTCACGGAGCTCAAACTGGTCACAGGCAGTGAGGACTTCAGCTCCTTGGGGGAATGATCTCCCTCTCACAGAGGGGATGCTGAGTTGCGGAAGCAGAAAGGGAACCTCCCACGGCCGGGCAGGACACCCTTGCCATGGTTTGCTGGGGGATGGACAAGCTGCAGAGGAGTCTTCACCTCCAATTTCCTTGTTTCCTCCAAGCTGGATGAAAAATGATTCCTTCAGCTGGCAGAGGAGAGCTGGTGTGCTTCCAGGCGATCACCACCCTGCTTTACTTATCCATTTCTCTCTTCCCCTGCATGCCCCTTCTTGCCCCTGCAATGGCCACAGGCAGGGGACAGCCACAGCCTGCCAGTGACTTGGTGGTGGGTGGTGAGCGATGAACGACTGGTAGCTGAGAGCAGATATACCTCACACGAAGGAGGGAAGGTGGAAGACTGAGCGTGGCTAATACACAAGCAAACACAGCCCCAGCCTGGCTGATAACTCCACTTTCCTGCCTTTTGCCACTTGTGAGATGCTTGTGCTGATGCCTGAACACCATGAAAGCGTGTCGGTGGCTCCCATATAATAAATACGGGGGCTCTCGGAGATGCTAAAGAGCATTCATAGCGATGCTGCTGCATTCAGAACAAATGCTTATCTGAATTAATTGAAAATAGTATCATTTATCCTAGCGCTGTTCCCCCCTTTCCTGTCCCAACCCCAGTATCATATAAATGAAACATCCTCAAAGCGAACTTCTTGTTCATTTGTATTGACAGTTGGTAAGAGGAGATAAAATGTGTCTCAAGAAGCTCGTCACAGCTGGGTAGACTCTCCTATGCTCTGGGGCCTTACCCTGCCAGGGAACGAGTAACTCCTCTGAGCGGCTCTCCATTGCAATATACACAGGCCCAGCTGCACGAGGTTGTGAGAGCTTGCTTTCCTGCAGGGGGAATTGCGGGCAATGAGCAAAACTGCGATAGAAACATCACAAATATTTTCTTAATCACATTAAACTATCAGAGGGAAAGCAGCCTGTGAAATGGAGGTTATAGATCAGGCAGGAACAAACCAGATGGGGGAGGAAAATGTGAGGAGTCTGGAGGGTGCTGAGATAAAGTATTTCTGCCTCCTGACTCCTGCTGAAATCCCCCTCCTGGCTGTAGCCGGCTTGCGGGGCCAACTGCTGGTGAGCCAGCTGTCCTCAGCCCCAGTGGGCGAAGGCGATGGCCCAGGAGAGGCTGTCCCTATAGGAAAGCAAAGCGTTGAGCAGCGGAGCTGAGCAGGGTTGTGCCTGGGGACCCGCAGCCTTCCTGCCACATCGGCACTGGGCGGGGACCACACAACCACAATAACCGCAGCCGTGGCATGACCAGTGCCCAGCTGAGTAAGGCACAAACGAGAGAAACTCCTGACTGTTACCAGCGTGGTATTTAAGCACCAGGAATGATTTTGGGCAGCTGTCTGCCGAGGGGCCTTGCAGCCGCCATCACCCCTGTGGTCCCCTGTTCGTGCCCTGCATGGCGAAGGCGAGGCTGAGTTGTGATTTTTCATTAGCTGATTGCTTTTACAGCCCCTGAACTTTACTCCTCAATACTTGATCATCTGGACTTTTATTTGTTAAAGGAGGCATGACATATAACCACTTTCCTAATGCACACAGGGTTGGTTTCACCTGCTCTTGCCCCAGTCCAAAGAGAGGCCACATAATTATCTACATATATTTCTGCCTTGTTTTTTTTTCCACGGATCCTGCTCTTCTATGTATGTAAGTGTTCATACGCCACCCAGTGGCTCCCGAGGCGTTGGGTACCGGTCTCACCAGTGACAGTCCCTCCAGGTGCCCAAACCTGCTTTCCTGCAGAGCATCTCCCCGGCAGCAAGGAGATGTCAGCCTGGAGCCGTGCTCCCCAGGGGTAGCAGGCAGCAACGTCCTTTGAAGCTCTTTCCAGACCTTGATGCACGTAACCACATCACTTGCTCACTGCGTTCTTGAGTCTCGGGGTGCGGCATTGTGCTGTCCAGTTAGCACAAGCCGACGGGGCGCTGCGTGTACACCATTTCCAGTCACTCGTGTCCGTCATGCACACGTGAACGCTTTCTGCCAGCTCGCCTGGCCATGTGGTCACGTTCTTAGTTTTCAGCCAGCCTTTAATCAAATTAAAATAAAGAAAACCCCTTGGGCCAAACTCAGGAACGTCCTTTCCCAATCACATCTAGCCGTGAGTCCTTCGGTCAAGCATAAAAATACTCGGTGCTGTCCCCCAGCCCCTTACTGGGTCTCCCTGTCCACACTGCCTCGCACTGAGCAGGCAGCTACAGGGGGAAGTTGGGTGGAGAAAAAGAAATACCAACGTACAGCTGTAGCCAGCTCCATCCACTCTCCCAGTCCACCTCCCCCTCCTTCTCCATCGGAAACCACCCCTTTCCTCATCTCCAGCCCTCAGAGCTCAGGCCTGGACCACAAGAGACTTGGGTGGAACTTCAGTTTTGCCTGAGCTGCCATTCCTGCCTTTCTGTTGATTTTCCTCCTTCATTATTTTCCTATAAAACAAAATCTTGCGCTCATTACCTACCCCTTCAAAAGCCAACAGCAACGGCAAAGAGCTCTCCAGCAAGATTTACATACCGTGCCGTCCTGTGCAACAATAAATTTCCCAGCTGACTCTGCTTCTTGCATTCACCAGCCCCTGCTAACTTCATGCTTTAAGAGTACGCTCTTTGATTCGACATGTAGTTATTGGACATTACACATTCATCTCATTCATTTCGCCATTCCCCAAGGGCATGTTCTTCACCATTTGTTGCTATAATGCTCGAGGGCAAGAAGTCATTTTTCTTATTTAGCCTCTGCTCTATTATTTTGCCCTGCCGCTTGCTGTTGGATGCCAGAGATGACCATATTTGCAAAGCAAACTGTTTTCTTAATCACCCTGAGCGAGGCAGCAGCAGTGGCTGAACTGGGAGGGAAAACGTCACCCTTGTAAAGCGATGCCCTAATGATAGGCCAGGGACTGATCCTTACATGCAAAGATCCCCTCCTCCGGAGGGAAGGATCCTGGAGGTCTCAGAAAGCCCAAAACATGGAGTTTCAATGGAGTCAGTTGCTTAAACTGTGCCCCAGCTGTATCCCACCCAATATGCAGGGCCAGGCAAGAGAGACCCTTATCCTTACAAGCACAGAGGGATCAGGGTTTCATCCCAGGACAGCTTTTTGCTGGTTAGCACAGCCGAGCTGGGGCTCGAATGAGTGCGGGAAGCTGGGCAGCAGCTCCTCCCTCCAGCTGCTTGGGGTGCCTTGGCCCCATTGGGGTCCTTCAGGGGAGAGGGGGAGATAACGAGATGGAGAATAACTTTCTGGCTGCTGGAAGAGAGCACGTGGGCACAGGCCGCTCCCTTCCAGGATGCCCTTTGTCAGAGATCAGACTAGCCAAGCATACTGCTTCGCTTTTATTATCCAAAACTGGGCGACGTTGCTGCTCCGTAACACTTGACCAACAGTGACCCCAAGCAGATTAGACACAGACGAGCGCCTCATGCTCCAGTGGGGCTTGTGCCGGCTGCGACTGCTTCCAGGCTTCCTGGGGCCGGCCTTGTTGTCGGACCGAAACACCGATTCATGGCTTTTAGCCTTGCAGCGCCAGCTTCTGTAATCCCGTGCGCCACACCTGAAGTGCAAGGTGGGTGAAAGGACGGCTCCCATCTAGAAAGGAGCGTGTGGCAGGGCTTCATGTGAAACCTGGGCCGATTTCAGCCAAAGTCCATCCTTTTGCATAGTACCGCCTTCTCTTCCCAAGTGCTTCTGAATCACCATGTCCGTCTGCAAACACTAAACATAATAAAAGGCCATTGCAGGCACTATCCAAGCCTGGCTATAATTAAATATATTGACTGATAAATGGAGTATAGTTATACCTCTCCATCTGGTCTCAGCAGAGGACCACTGACATTTTGTTCATATACACTCATTTTTTCGTCTCTTTCAGAACAAGATTTACATCATAGCTTTTTAATGAGCTAATAGTTAAAATAGCCCCCTATAATTACGCTAGAATAATCCAGCATTATTTCAGCTTAATTATAGGGGTCTATCTTAACTATACATCATTTGCAGTTCTCAGTCACAGATGTCTGAAGAAATGACATAAAACACTAGCAAGTTATAAAATATCTAGAGTGGTGCTCATTGCGTCTGTGGAAAATGATCACATCTATTTTCCGTACCTCTGCTATGCAGTCTCCCTGCTCAGATTATTTCCTGCCAACCAAGAGATAATACTGAAAGCAATGGAAATAAAATACTTCACTATCTCATGTCATGCTCTGATATTGTTGACTCTTTCATTTTCATATCTCCTTGATCCTCTCATAAATCTCCACATCAACATACTGTAGTTAATTTCTCCAAACCTTTTGCAGCTCTGGAAGCAAATCAATTCCTAAACCTACTGCCTTCATAGCTGTGGCCAGTCTACGGGGCTGCCTTTAACTTTGCTGTGGGTTTTGTTTATCTGCATTAAATGACCCGGAAGAATTGCCCCGGGAGCACACGGCGTTGCTATTCACGGTTAATCTCCTCTCCCCCCTTGGAGACCGCCACATCCCGACAAGGCAGCATTGTTGGAAACATCAGCTCGCCGCTCTGGGTAGACACGTTTGCCACACCACATGGCTTTTCCGTCCGGGGTACCTCCCGCTGTGGGATGCAGGATGCCTGTGAGAAGACAGGCGAGGACTTACTGGGAAGTGGCTGTTGTTTGGGAAGGTGTAGCTGTCGCCTCTGTCCCCCCACACTCGGCACCCCACCATGTATTGCCACCCTTGGGCTCACCTGACGCTGTTATCGGTAGCTCGGCTGCATCCCCTCTGTCCAAGCCCGGGTGCAGGGATCTCAGCCCCCAGGACTCCTTACAGCCATCACACCTCTCACCTAACTCAGTCATCCCTTCTCATCTTACAAGTCAATTCAATCTGCAAAAAACTCTTAGAGGGCACAAGGAAAATACAGGCAGCTGCCCCGGTCTTCATGGTCAGTGCTACCAGTAGGCAGAGTAAATATTTCCATTCACAGCTTGAGAGGATGTGGCAGAGGGTGAATGTGGCAGAGGGGTCTGAAAGCAGGCAACAATGTGGGCAGGAGCTTGCCCCGCAGTCCTTCGGCCATCCATGTAGTGATTGGCCAGCCAGCATTGACCACGGGGACAGGAAAACACAGCAGCTCCTGGGTGCCCAGCAGAGGAGAAGGACCACTGCCTGAGAGGTCTGTGCATCACTGGCCCCCGGGCTGTGGGACTGTCTGGGTGTGGAGGTACATCCCTGTCCCCACCAGCAGCTCATTGCAGGCTGCCAGCCCCACTGGACAAGCTCTTGTGGAGACGAGCGTGCTGCCCTGGGTCAGAAAGCAGGGGGATGATGAGGTGATTCCTGAGGAACCTGCACAGTTGGGTGACAACCCCAGATACTGAGCCAGAAAGATCAACGAGGTAAAATCTTTCTGGACCCTGGAAGGTCAGGCTGTCTTTCTGCAAGAAGGGAAACTTTTGGCCTAAGACCACTATGGGCACCGGTAGCCCTTCCGCAACTCCTTCCTCCACTCCTTCTGAGCTTACCCTCTGCTTCTCCCACTCCCAGGGCCTTGGACTAGATGCTTACACAGAAGACAACATCTTTTCCACAACTCCCTGAGTAGGGGTAGAATAAAGACGGGGTATTGAGATGTAGACAGGGATTTTATGTGTCTTAAGATATTTCCAAACAACATGGCATATTTGATGCACTTTCAATTTAAAAAAAAAAAATGGAGTAAGTTAAAATTTTGGAATATTAAATATTTTTTCTAGGAGAAAACATAGCATGCTCTACAATTAGAACCCTATGCAAGGAATGCAGGGGGGAACAATATGTGTTCTCAAGTATATACTTTCATGATCACAGGTTTGTGTACTCCAGAGAAGGAAAGATTCACAGGAACACTCCCCTAGGTCTGAGGACCATGGAGAGGGCCATCAGAGACAGGCTGCAACCACATGGGAACATCTGCAAGGCTGCTCTGACTTTGGAGGATGTTACTGTGAAATGAGTCCCCATAGAATCATAGAATCGTAGAATAGTTTGGGTTGGAAGGCACCTCTAAAGATCACCTAGTCCAACCCCTCTGCCGTGGGCAGGGACATCTTCAACTAAATCAGGTTGCTCAGAGCCCTCTCCAACCTGACCTTGAATGTTTCCAGGGATGGGGCATCCACCACCTCTCTGGGCAACCTGTGCCAGTGTTTCACCACCCTCAGCGTAAAAAATTTCTTCCCTACATCTAGTCTCAGTCTATCCCCCTTTAGTTTAAAGCCATTCCCCCTTGTCCTGTCGCAACAGGCCCTGCTAAAAAGTTCGCCACCATCTTTTTTATAAGCCCCCTTTAAGTACTGGAAGGCTGCAATAAGGTCTCCCCGAAGCCTTCTCTTCTCTAGGCTGAACA
>NW_008795523.1:3365671-3372891 GCF_000699145.1 Aptenodytes forsteri
TTGACCACTACCCTCTGGATGCGACCATCTAACCAATTCCTCACCCACCGGACAGTCCACCCATCAAATCCATACCTCTCCAGTTTAGAGAGAAGGATGTTGTGGGGGACCGTGTCAAAGGCCTTACAGAGGTTCAGATGGACGACATCTGTAGCCCTTCCTGTGTCCACTGAAGTAGTCACTCCATCATAGAAGGCCACTAGGTTAGTCAGGCAGGACTGCCATAAGGCAGTGAGGAATAGTTCGCATTATTGAGCAGACTGGGGAGATGGACAGCACTGCTGCTTCCAGGGAGGTGTTAAGCACAACGGGACAGCACCAGGAGAGGACTGCTAGCTCCAAGGGAGGTGCAGGCAGAGCTGCATTTCTGTACAGTCTGTGAACCGAGTACTATTTTTAGCTTCATGTCTCTCTCTTAACACCTGTGGATCAGCCTAACAGGCAGAGAGATAGCGTATAATAAATGTCATAACCTCCCTGGAAAATACCTCATGGCTTTTAAACTAATCCCTTGATACTTTGAGAGGACTGCTGCGTGACATTGATTAAACCTTGGGGGTTGGTCATGCTGAGGTAACACTTAGTGCTTGTAGGATGGTGTTCCCTTGCCAGGCTGGTCTCTGCCTCTGCTCCTCCATGCAACAGGGGCTCCAGAGCCCCTCAAGACCATGATCCTGATGTTGATCCTCTGAGCTCACACCGGAGATGTTCCTCCTTGAGGCACTAACTCATCTTCCCTTCAAACTGGATGTTACAGAAGCCTTGTCCTTATCTCACTGGTCTTACAAGCCCACCAGCATCCCCCTTCCTCTACAGAGGTCCTGGTCTCTGGGGGTGCCTCCTCTCCTTAATTTGTTCGCTCTGTTAATTTGCTGGTAGACCTGCTCACTATTGTGACTCCTTTTCAAATGCACTTGGACACTTTCTTCTGCTCAGTGACTGACAAAGTCAAGGACCTTCACTTGGGACCATGCAGAAATATGAGACAAGTTTGCTTTTTTGATTTGGGGCTTTTTCATGATCTGTTTGGTATTTTTACTTTTGATAAAAAAGTTTTTAAAAATGTACTTTTTAATCTCACTAGATAGAGAACTGCACTTGAGTGCAGGCAGATGCTTATCAGGAAGATGACGTCTGGCCAAGATGAGCCCAAAGCAATAGAGGTTGTACAGGCTAATGAACAGGTTGACCTACATAACAAGCAACATACTGTGAGGCACCACAAAGAGGACCAACCATGAATGAGTAGTTTTAGGATAGGGAATGTATGCACTCATCCCACATCTTAGCATACCCTTTTCCAGTGTATGGCAATAGCCTGAAATAAAACATCAGAGGATTCACAGCTGGAATGTGTGTGTGTGTAGGCATGCCTGCAAAAAATCTCAGCTCGCTCTCCATGGCTTGCAGGCATGAACAAGCCCTGGGTCTCTCTGGCCCTGACTGTACTGTGAGATGGAGAGTAGCCTTAAGGGTGGCTTGAGCACATGGAGCACCATGACCTGTGCCCCTTCCCTCCCATCACAGCACATCCAACTGAAGACGAAGGAAGGATTATCCTTTGAGCATCTCACACTCACCCAAAGGGTCCACACTGGCCTTGGGAGAGTCACAAGCAGGAGACTGATGGTGGAGGGGGCTGCGGCAGTTGGTCTTGTCCATGCCCCCTCCCCACAGAAGCCCTTGGCAGGCAGGTAATCCAGTGCTGATACACTGCACCCGGGGAGGGTTGGTGTCCCTCTCACCTGTCAGCCCTGCAGCTTGGACTAAGAAAGGCTCTTTGCATGACTGTGTTTGCAATGTAAGGGTGGGGTTGGGCTAGCCTGAGCTGTCAGCAGAAATATTCCCCTTGTAGACAGAGTCTCCTTTAGATGTACATACTGAAGAAATGTATACTCTGGAAACTTCTAGCCTTCCTATGCTTCTCTTTCGATATTGTGTAGCTATAATGCTATATACCCCTACTTTTGTATATTAGGGAAAAGAAGTAGAGGGAATTGGAGTGCTTGTTCATCATCATCTTGTAAAAATGATAGAGAGCAGTCTCATTAAAGTCCTGAGTATGAGCAATCACTTCAGTATGCATTTTTTACTTATCCAGGGTTTTGGAAATATTGCCAGGGAGCATAGGACGAAGACCTAAAGGAAATCACCTTTTACGACCTAACAAAACCATTGGAATCAATTATATTGAGTTATATCAAGCTGAAAGCTGACCCCATCAGCAAATTTCTACAACCCACTTGTGAAAATGGTAAGGATGAAATTCTCAAGAGTTACACAAGCCTCTAGTTCCTAGAGGTCTGTTTGCTCTGCTCACTTATTTACATACGCATGCCTTCCTGCTACAGTTCCTCATTAACCTCCTTCATCTTATATATGAATCAACAGTATCTTTCTCACCTCCCTTGCTGAAAAGGCCTTCATACAGGTGAACTGGAAATGTGTGTCTTTCACTCTAAAAGCTCTCACCTCCTGAAGATGTCTGTAAAACCAGTTAATGCATCATATCAAGGCAACTAATTCCTGTGCCCAGAGCCTCTCACTTGCCTAGAGCTCAGCCAGTCCCCTCCAAACTCCTCCGAGGACTGTCCTGTACCATGTCTATAAAGACTCCTACATCATCCATCCATAGTAGCCATCCTGGGCTGTGGGTGACCAGGATTTTCATTCCTTCACCCTGCCTTTAAAGTGCACTTCAAATAGTGACAATGCAGCTGATAATTCTGATAATTCTGCAGCTGATTCTGTTTTGACCCAGAATCTTCTCAGCTAATTGCAGGCACAGGACAGGGGCTCCTGAGTGAGGAGACTGGTTATCAGGGTCCTCTCCAGTGACACAGGAGAGAACAAAGAGGACACCTCTAGCAGCAGGGAAAAGCTAGGTGTCTTCTCTGCCTCAGGGGTTAGCCAGACCATGCTCCCAGCTGAAGTCCTTCAACTGGGTCCATTAAACTGCATGCAGTGAGTCTTTTGGTCTGTGTTACATTGCCAAGGTTCATCTAACTGTTAAAGAGTGATAAAACAAATTATCAGCACCCCCCCTAACCCCCCATCTAATGGCTGCACTGGAAGGATTAACAAGTTTGAGAGCTAGATGAGCTCTGCCAGAATGTTCTCAGACACAGTCACTCACAGATTTTAATGAATTTAGCCAGCAACCTCCCTTGGGTCTTGCTTTCTTGCATACTCATATGATGGACTTTTATCAGCACAAAGCCTTGTAAAGGCAGTGTTTCCAGGCTGCATGCATAAGCATTCATGAGAAGCAGAGTTTGAAACTGGGCCGTGCAGGTGGTGGAGCTCAAAGTCCGTGTGTGCCCAGCCACGTGGCGAGCACCCGCAGTCTGGTCACCTCCCAGCTGGGCAGTGAAGCTGGGGTGAGGAGCAGCAAGTCCTCCTGCAGGGCTCTTTGAGAGGAAGCCACCAGCTTGGGAAAAAAAACAAACAGACCTCGAAATGGGCGTGCTGAACCATTCTGGGTAGCTGGGAGCTGCTATTGACAGCACTGGCTGAGGATGCAGGGGTTTGCTCCTATATTGCTTACCTCATCTCAGTGTGTGAAGTCAGAGTGTTTCAGGGTCATCTCTGGCACATAGGCTCATGCTGGCGAGTACAAGGCTGTAAAAGTTTGAATTATTTAATCCTTTAGGGATCTGTGAGGGAAGAGCTAAAGGCCAGGTTGTGGTACGTGGTACGTCACAGCGAGCAAAGAGAGAGAGATTTTGATTGTCTAATGAAGGCTCCCTGGTGGACCTTCACTCAATCTTGTGTTTGTTCATTAATGCTGCTTTACTCCATATAACCAGTCCAAATACTAACCCAACAAAGCAAATTACCTCAGCCCTGTGACTTGCCTGGTAATGCATAATTGTGCTAATTAGATCTTCACTTAATTTAAATCCTTAAGTAAATCCTTAATTTAAGGTGAGCCTTTGAAGGTGCACTGAACAAATAAAAGTACCACGTCTATTGAAGAAGAGTCAGGCTTCCCGTGTTCAATCAATTGACCTTAGAAGCTCATAATATCCATAGGCCACGAGTGAGCTCCAGGGCTCCTGCAGGGTTTATAAAGCACCGTGCGCTCTCTGTAGAGCAAGGTGCTGGCTGGGACCGACTGCTGCGACCCCCAGGCCCAGGTGGGACACACAAAATAGGGTCGGCTAGGCAAGAAGGACGAGTTGGCCTTGCACAGGAGGGAAGGAAAGGATATTGGGTCTATTAATTTTCTCAGTGCCGACTGAGAAGTCAGATGTCGTTAAAATGTGTGTTCAGCTTAAAACCCCGGCAAGGCCAGATGCTCGCTAAGTGGATACACTTCAGCAAGTGCCTGCACATTAAAATACAAACTAAAAGGGAAAAAGCTAGTGCAACTGAAGCATTAAACAAACGCTGACAGGACATGCGTGAGCACACACAAATCACCGTGTTTACCGCACAGGACATGCAGAGCTCCCATTTGCATCTGGAGACATCTAATTGTTCAGATGCTGCAAACACACAATCTCTTTTGCCTGCCTAGTCACAGTCTGATCCTGCCTTACCTCCCTGGGCAAATAGCTACATAAATGGCCAGCTCACCTGGCGGCACATGCCCACATCTGGGAGTGCAGCATCTCCCTGTCTGCCACAGCCATGGGAGGTCACCTCCCAGGAGCATCCAGCTGGTTGTCTGAGCCGTCTGCCCATGCCGCATCCTGGCTGCAGCCCCTGGACATCCCCAAGAGCTACAGCATCCCCTGAATGCTGCCTATGGCACTGTCACTGCCCCGGTGCCTTTCTCTGGCTGACACCTCCTGCCCTCCTGCAAACGGGGAGGATAAACCACAAGCAGTTCTTTTAAACCCAGTAATTCAGCATTTATGCTGCAGCTGTCAGACCACAAAACTGCAGCAGATGTTACAGCAGGACTTCAAGTCTGCTGGTCCAAAAAGTAATGCAGTATCTGGTCAGCTCTCACTCCGACCATGCGCAAAAGCAGATGCTAACGTCTACATCTCCCGCTAGCTTATGAGGCAGAAACTCCATTGTGATTCTGAGCAAGTCAGCAAGATGGTCCGTGAGGTCCCATAATGGTTAACGCTCCCTTACCGACGAGAGTTTTTTAGTAGACTCAGTCCGTACAATGTGTCATTACCCTCTCGGTTTTGATCATCGATCTGAAGAGCATATTGCCTTGGAGATTAGCAAAGAAATTCTGGCTGCAAAGCTGCTGAAAAGGCCACTTTGGTTGATTTTTTTTCATATGGCTTTGTGTTTCTGCTTCACAGAACAGAAGGGCAATAAAAATTAATTTCATGATGTAATAAAATGTTTGCCTCAGAGGTTTCTGGAAGCTGAAGCACTGGTTTTTTATTTGCATACAAAAATTCATTATGGATATAAAAGTGTGAAGACATGGTGTGGTTGTTAAACCTTAGGATATCACAGGCTTAGAACAACGTAATCAACAACGAAATAGCATTTTAAACCAAACCAGGTTATGGACATTATCATTAACAATGGTAGTAAATAAATGCACTTTTTCCAAACCGTAATTGTTTTAATTTTCATGGAGTGGGAGTACAAAAGTGTCATTAACTGGCCCCAAATGCCTCAGGATTTGGTTCCTAATTTGGAAGGTCTGCCTTTCCTAAGGTTACCAGATGTTCAGAAATAGTTTTGTGTCATTATAAGTTATCTTTGTTTCCCAAGGTTTTGTTTCCTCTTCTCCCAAATTACTTATGCTCAGTCAAAAAACCCATCGTGTTCCCTCTCTTGCTGCCTGGCTTTATAACAAGATGGAACAGGAACTCTAGAAATAAGAAAAGTAGCACAGCCAGATGACCCTCCTCTGAGGGTCAGAGCACTTAGCTGGAGGATGGAAAGGGAAAATAGAGAGAGTGATTATTTAGTGTTACTCGATTTTTTTCTTCATTTCCCCAGACACCGTGTTTAGGTCGGGTTTGGGGTATGCAGGCGAAGCTGCGACACAAGTCACTTTGTGTTCTTAGTATGTTAGAAAGATGCTAACAAAGTCATTTTTCTGAAAGGTTGCTTTCACTGGCAATGGGGGATGCTAGAGTACAAAGCATTAAATTGCTGGCTGACACTATGCGGTGTTTATTAAAGAAACTGCAGAAGATAAACAACCCACTGCAAGCGCTCTGAAGTGTGGGGAGCCATCGCCTTGTAGCCTCCCTTGGAACTTAATCAAATACACACAACTAAGGTTTACATTTGTTATCAGGAGGGCAGTAAAAATGAACTGCAAAGCAAAGATATTGTTTTGCCAGCGGCTGGCTACAGCCCCTTTAAGCTGGTGGATGTAAGAGTCGCGCTTTGTTTGGGTGGATTGCAGAGGCTGAAATGCTCCCATGTGAGCTGAAATAGCTGAAATGGTGGGAGTCGCTGCTTGAAGCACCTGGCACGGCAAAGCCGGGACCCCAGCAGTGCAGGCAGGAGGATCTCTGTGCGGCCAAATGCAAGCACCCAGGGTCTCTGTTCAGGTGAAGGGGGAAGGTCCAGGAGCCTGTTTCTGCACCAAGGCAGAGAAAGTGGATGGACGAGGCAGGAGAAACCTGAGCAGACTCAGAGGATGGTTTGCAGCATGGTCCCTGGGCACCTTACGTAGGCAGAGGCCATTCTGCCCATCATCTCCAAGCAAACCCAGTCCCACCAGCCCAGGAGAGGACAGAGATACACGAGAAGGTTAGGAAGTGTCACCGAAGCAGTCAGAGAAAGGCAAGGACCCACCAGAGAAGGGTTTACAGAATCATCATGACCAAGAAGTTTTTGGGATGAGGAGGGGATAAAGACCGGGAACTGTCAGCAAAGAAACACTCTTCCCACCTTCACCCCTACCAGCAGCATTCAGAGTGACAGGGCTTTGTGCACATTTCGTAAATAATCAGCCCAGGTCCAAAGCAGTGACATTTTGCGTTTGACCTTCCCACCAGCCAAGCTAAAAACTTGGGGGAGCGCTCAGCCCAAAGTCAAGGTTTGATTTTCATAGAATCACAGAATCATTGAGGTTGGAAAAGACCTCTAAGATCATCGAGTCCAACCGTCAACCCAACACCACCATGCCCACTAAACCATGGCCCTAAGCGCCTCATCTACACGTCTTTTAAATACCTCCAGGGATGGGGACTCCACCACTTCCCTGGGCAGCCTGTTCCAATGTTTCACCACTCTTTCAGTAAAGAAATTTTTCCTTGCATCCAATCTAAACCTCCCCT